>NC_036250.1:13531409-13682594 GCF_002742605.1 Olea europaea var. sylvestris | reverse complement strand
TTTCCAAAAAATTGCAAAACCCATTTTCCCCCCCCCCCCCCCCCCTCTTGGTTTTCTAGTCTTGGGCTTTCAGTTTGATTGTGCTAAAAATTAATCTTGCTCGAGATAAGGAAGAGTTTAAATTTAGGGGTGTCACTTATTGGAGGCACGAAACCTGTTATATATTGATGAAATGAGTGAAAACTCACAATCATGTAAATTAATAGTTGTAGGAGAAAAAAATCCCCAATTGAAGAAGAAAAATGCAAAAGAAAAGGAAAGTGACTAAAAGCGTACAAAAACTTGAACTTGGGGACCAAAATCCAGAGTGTCAAAAAATTGAACGAACTTGGATGGAATTTCTTGTGAGTTATATTGGAAGAAAAAGTCAAAATGTGGTATCAAATTGTACAAAATCAATGTTGAGGAACTTGTTGCGCAAATATTGAAAGATTGAAGATGAATAATGGAGGCATGCACACGCATGCATAGGCATGACTTAGAAGTAGAATTTCTTCTAAGCTTCCCATTCACACATAAATTTTAATTTTTTCGTTTTCTTTTATTATTATTATTATTATTATTATTTTTTTTTTTTTCACTTTGAAGCATCTTAGGAAATACTTTGGGCATGATTTTAAGGGTTTTAAACATCCAAAACTAAGAGGAAAAGCCCATTATTGATTACTCTTTATACAAATTAGGGCAAAAAGAAGCAAAAGAGAAAGATAAAATATTGAAGAGAAAAGTCGATAGATTTTGAAGAAAAATCAAGATGAAGCTATTCTACATTTCAAGAATCCATCAAAGGGGTGGTTCTATATTTTGTCTGGTATTTAATCATTATTTTCTCTAATTGGTAATGTATTCCTCTAACACTCCTCATTTATTTCATATATTTACAATTAGATGTAGCTTAACCTAATTTTATTAATTTTGAAACCACAGCCCACAACTTTCCCTTCCACATCGCCTGGCTCCATCTTCGACCAACCTACTGACGGCACCCATTTCACCCACCCACCGGCCTTCATTTCCTCTTTCGACATCCGCGACCGAAGCTAAATCTGAGTTATGTGTCCTATATTTTTGTTGCCATGACCGAAGCTAAATTTGACTAATCGTTCAACGGCGCTTCAGTCCACAAGTTGCACCTTCCACATATTCATTCAGATAAGGAGTTCGAATGTGCGTGGAAAGGTATCTTCAACAATCATTTCTACTGTACAGTGTATGATTTTAGAAATTGAATTCCTAATGGAAATATGGAGAAGAACCGTCTGTGGATACACTTGCATAAAATCACACAATTTATTATTTATATGACCAAATTCGAAATATGGAAGAAGAGGAAAGCAAGTGCTGATTTTGCTACTTTACCAGAAAAGTGCACACTGTAAATTCGCAAGTTGTTCTTGGGCCTTGTTTTTAGTGTATTTTATTTTCCAATCCAATTAGTTCATTAACTGGGAAAGGCTAGGAATGCCAACTGAAATCATACTTGCCGCATCAAATGCTTTTTTTGGGTCTTTTTTGGCATTTGTTTGCGATATAAATGAAATTCTGAAATTATTTCTACTGCTATGTGGTAATATCTCCATAATGCTTGTTTATTAAATATCGCAGGAATAGAAATTATGGAAGAGGAGTATCATGATTTATTAGCTGAATTTGAGAAAGAGAATGTCGGGGAAGATGGTGTGAATGCGCTTGAGGTGGTATGATGTTCGACGACGAAAAAAAAATCTTCAAGTTCTATAAACGATATGCTTATGAAGTGGGTTTTCCTGTTAGCAAAAGGAAATCGAAAAGGGGAGGTGATGGAGTTGTGAGATATGTGACGTTCACTTGTAGCCGCGAGGGCAGAAGAAGTTATGGTACAAGAATCTCAGCGTCTTTATTGAGTAGTGGAAAATGGAGAATAAACACAGCCCACCTCGAGCACAATCATAGAATGAGCTCTCCGAAGTCTAGGTTGTATCGACGCAACCGTGAGTTGACTGCTAATGTGAAACGAAAACTAAAGGTGAATGATATTGCAGAAATTCCACTGCACAAAAGTTGTGGAAGCCGATGGTTATGAGGCTATGACTTTCGTGGAAAGGGATTGTAGAAATTATATTGAACAAGTGAGACGACTATGACTCGGAGAAGGAGATGCAACTGCAATACAATCATATTTTTCGAACATGCAAGCATGGTGCCTAGGATTTTACTTCAGTATAGATTTTAGATGAGGAGTCCTGACCTAAGAATGTGTTTTGGGCAGACAATAGTGTCGGTAATCATACAAAGAGTTCAGTGATGTTGTCACATTTGATACAACGTACCTCACTAACAAATTCAACATGCCTTTTGCCCCGTTTGTTGGCATCAATCATCATGGGCAGTCAACACTGCTTGGTTGTGGCTTGGTATCTAATGAGGACACTAGAACATTCGTGTGGCTATTCCGGACATGGCTGCAGTGCATGCATGGGTAAGCACTGCATGAGATAATTACTGCTCAGGACAAAGCAATACAGAATGCCGTTCAGATTGTATTTCCATACGAAGAATAGATAGTGTTTGTGGCATATCCTAAAGAAGTTGCCTGATAAGTTTGGCTATCATGTTGATAAGGCTTCGATCTTTTCGACTATACATGGATTAGTGTATGATTCACAGCTCGTTGGCGAGTTCAAATAAGGTTGTTGGGATAGTTTGAAAACAGAGGCTGTTGGTACCGTGCTTCTTGAAGACCACATTCTGGGCTGGAATATCCACAACACAATGAAGTGAGAGAGTATGAATGCGTTCTTTGATGAATACATGCACTCAAAGACCTCTTTGAAGTAATTTTTTGAACAATATAAAAGGGTATTAAGAAGTAAGATTGAGAAAGAGTTTAAGGCTGATTAAATCATCCTCACAAATGGTACCGTGCGTGACAAATTATGATATCGAAAAGCAATATAAAAAAGTTTACACTATCACAAAGTTCAAAGAAGTTCAAAATGAGATCGTTGGGAAGGTTTACTGTGACATCATATCAGTTTCAGAGGGATGTCCATATACGATTTATGAAGTACGGGAGGATGTCCTACTATATGAAAAGTCTGACGAAAAAGATTTTTCTAGTCTCATTTACGAGGGATACATGTGACATTGTTTGCAACTGTCACTTATTAAAGTTATGAAGAATACTTTGTGGGCATGCAGTCGCTTTTTTGATCTGTAATGATGTCACAGTACTGCCTGATAAGTTTATATTAAGGAGATGGAGGAGGGATGTAAGTAAAACACACACGAGGGTTGCAGTTCACTACGACGGGTTGATCATTACTCCTGCACAATTGAGGCACGATGAAATGTGTTAGGCATTTTTGGAGGTGACGGACCTTGCTATGGATGATGAAGTCCGAGCATGAGCAGTAATGGAGTGGATAAAAGTTCAAGCGAAGGAACTCATACAGACAAAGTCGAGTAATGGTACTCATCGGAATGATGTAATAGAGAGACCAATCAGATTCTCAAAATCATTTTGCTATCAATATGCTAGATCCTATATCGTCGAAAAGAAAGGGTGCGCCAAGGAAACTTCAACAACGAGGCCCATTGGAGTCGAGTTCGAAGAAAGCAAAGGTATTTTATTCTGATCGCCTACTAATTGAAACAAAGTTTGAATCCAATTTCTCGTACATGCTTTGATGTACATGCAGGCAAGTTCGATTTTAGGAAAAGACAAGAGACCGAGAGTTAGACACAATACTATGGATGAAGGCATACCTGATGTTGAGGCATCCTAACAGTGCTCATCGCAACCTGTTTTGGTATGTATACATTTCAACTGTGTTGATATATATTCAAGTTAATTTTTTTTAATTTTTTATCAGTCTTATTTTGGGTGTTACGTAATGTAGGGGGACAAGGGCAGCCAACAACGGACGTAATGATCAGCTTGTGGATAGGATGTTCGACCAGTGGTCGCGGTTTATGCATCACATTCTTTTTTGTAGGTATCGTATCTATTTTTGCCGAAATGGGATTGCAACTCATATCTGTGTTATGCATCACATCTGTTATCCCTTGTGAAATGCGTAACAGGGTGTTTATTATTCTTAGAAATTGAACTGTACTGTGTGGTTGAATTAGTTCCTAGATAAACAAGTTAAATAATTAGTTTTGGACAGTTTATTTGTGAAAATGTATGTATAGCCAAAAATGCATTTTCGAGTTTCATTTAGTGCATTACCTACTGATCATTAACAGGATTTTCAAAGTAACATTAATTTTTAGTTGATAGTGTAGTAGCTATTTTACATTACAGAGTTGTTTTAGCCATTTAAAATGACATAGGACTTCGAACAAAACATCTTACTGTGGGTTAATTCTACTTTGTAGTTCAACAACTAACTACAACTAAAACTCAATAAGAATAACTAGTTCGACGACTACAACTCAAACACAATGCAAACTACTCGTTCAACGTGTCGGGCCCTTTCCTTTCCCATACTCCTCCTTACGTCCTTTTCCCTTGCGAAATGTCATGTTCACCGAAATCTTGACATTTCGTTTGTTGCCAATCAAGCAAGAGAGTCAAACATGGTAGGCAACTCTTCCAATTCCTCATTAGCTATGACATTTACAGCTTGATTAATGGTCCTCAATTCTTCACCGCTTGATCCTTCATTTTCAACCCACTTGAAGTACCAGCACTCATCAATGCAAGTTCCGAATAATTGACCCATGTTACCAGTGTTCTTCTCAACTTGAAAACATTTTTGAGTTCCATGTGGACACCATGGGCATCTAAGTTTTGTCGGGCATTCCATGAAATAATGAGCCGTGCTTCTACAACTGTGACACACTCCAAAATTTTCCCCTCTCATCCTAACATTCAGAACAAATGAATTACAGACAGAATTACAAAATGATGCAAACTCCTCCACTTGAAAAAATATACTAATAGGAACTCAAATGGTACTGACTATAGCTGGTTCTGACTCTATTGGTGAAAACACATAGGATGAAAATGAATGGTAATACATTGCTATCTGAACCTAAACTTCTTGCAATCATGGAGGAAAAAAAACTGCACATGGTAACAGTCCCAAATCAAACTCTTGATTTTGTCAATATGAAAATGCTTTTTAGAGCTACATAAAGATACCGATTTTTCAAAAGTCAAATGCTCAGTTTGCTACAATCTGATTAGGTTGTCAAAATATAATGGTGAAGAGAATTAGGTTGGGACTGAAAACCATTCTTTGTACTCAAAGCAAAAAAAATTTAATGCGAAAAATCAAGGACATGCTTCAGAGATCTTCAAGTCCATCCTAACCAGAATGATGCCAAAATCAGAAAGAGGTGCAACAAAGTTAAACTTACAACCATTGTGGTGCCTCGTCAACTAGTGTGTCGTCGATGGTTCAAATATCTCATCAGAGACGTGCTCTTTAGTGGTGGTTTAACGCGCGACTTTCCCGAAAACTTTGAAAATTGTCACCGACGACGGACGAAGTGTTGTGTGAGGTCAACTCCAGGAATGGGTTCATATATCTCGACTAAATGCGTCGGCCAGAGATGGATGAAAGAAAATGCCACCGGTCAATTCAGAAATGATGACTTCGGTGGGGAAGAGAAATGAATTAGGTTAGGTTTAACCGCCGTATTTTCTAAAAGTGAAAATGTGTGGAATAGTATTTTTTTTGAAAAATGAGTAGTTGAAAAAGAAGGAAAAGTTTTCGATTTATGTGTAATATTATTTTATGAAAGATTGTGTGGTTGAAAATAGGAGATAGAAAAATGAAATGTAATGTAATTGAATTTAATGGGGGCCAAATGGGGGCTTAATGAATTCTAAATTCAATTTCAGGGTTACAGTTTTTTTCTTTTGTTTTATTTTTCGAAATTCACTTGCCATCACACAATTCAAAATCCTATATGCTGCCTGTGATCCTCATCCTCTACTTAAAGCATTTTCCATATACGAAAACCTCAACATTCTTTTTAAATGTAAAAATGAAAAGATATCCCGATACTGGTCATTTTCTCTTTTATTTTTTCAGAAAAGCTACGCATCTCTCAACTTCATTTTTTACTAATGAATAAAATTTATCCGCTATTTGTCTCCTTTTCAATTCCTGCTTCCTCTTTGCAACAAGCCATATTAAAATCCAATCAACCACAGCCTCAAAAAATTCAAAGACCTAAACTCTTCTCTATTGCCTTTCCAATGTACTTATAAAAGTGGTCTTGAAGTTTGGGTAGAACAGTGAAGGTGTACATCTTGGTTTGCAACATCACCTTCTATGGAGTTCAATTTTCACCCATCACAATAGTAAAACAAACATACATTCCCCTCACTTCAGATTATCTTGATATGATTTTAGATGTTCATAAAATCTGAGACTTCTATTAGGTTTGGTTACCATCTTAATAATTCATACCTCGAAAGGCTACTGTGATTACACAGTAATAATATAAGCTTCTGATGAAGTCGACTTTTCAAGTTATTTGACCAACATCGTCTTCCCCAATAACACCAAAAGGTACAGTTTTTGCTCCAAAATTTGCTCCCACCCTGACAAACTCTAATTGTTCTAGTTGGGAAATTGGTCCGAAACAAACCATAGGGATTTGGTCTTTAGTTGGATTTGTGGAGTTGTCTTCGTGGAAGATGCCTATCAAACTAAGCCCTAACCGCACCACTATTGGAAGCTTAAATTGGATTGCAATATATTGAGCCCTCGTTTGGCCCCCAGTTTTTGTAAGTGAAAATGGGGGAATAGCATTTTTAAAAATATGAGTAGTTGAAATGAAGTAAAAGTTTTCGATTAACACGTAATATTATTTTATGGAAGATTGTGTGATTGAAAATAGTAGAGAGAAAAATGGAATATAATGAAATTTATTGTAATGAGATTCAAACAGGGGCTCAATTTCTTGCTCTTTGATTTCATTATTTTGGTTTCACTTTCCGTTCCTTTGTGTGTTTTGTTAGGCAAAACCAACAAACTGGTATTAGAGCATTTGGTGATTGAAATCAGCAAAAAATTCCTGCATGAAGCAACCTGAAGAAGTAGTGTTCAAAATCGATTGAAAGTTGAACTACAAAGGCTGTAATCTCAAATTTGTGACACATCGGAGCTCTGCAGACCAAATGGAGAATGTAAATTCCAACTTAGGATAGAGAGGCAGAGCTGGTGGTGTAGCTCGTAGAGCTTTTGGTACGGTGGCGCATGAATCTCAAGTGTAGAGACTTCTCCAATGTGTGGCGATGCATGCGGTGGAATCCGAGAACAGTGTCTTTAGGCAGTGTGTTTTATGTTGACCTATGGTTGACTTCATTCTCAATGTTTTGATCATAACAAATAGGATTGTTATTGTTTCTAACAATTTATTTTGAGTGATGATAGTTCAATGTTAAAATCTATCAAGCAACATATATTGGACTTCAAATGAAGATCAAATTGGAAGTTGCTTACACATTCAATTCAAATCATTCAAAACGAGAGCTTAAAAGATGAACGCTATAACGACCTGGGTCTTACCCAAGCCGTTAGCTTACATACTGTCTGCTTTGGGTAGGCCTTTCACCCACTTACCCCTCACGGCTTTCTTTCGCGTCCCCCAGGATCGAACTCATAACCTTTCCCTTAAGTAAGACTTAAGTTAAATCCTAGTACCAATTGGGCAACTTTGGTACCAGGATTCAATTTAATATTATTTCAATTTGTTAAACCCATTTTTTTCCGATTTATCGTCGCTTCGAGAAATAATATTAGGTTTTCAAGGAAATATTGTATGTTGGTTGGTCGTATGATTTTGCTCCCTAGCTTTGAGGGATAGATTGAATTCAAAACATAGAAAAAAAACGTGTCACTTTTGCAAAACAAATGGACATATTAGAGCTAACAGCTGCAAATTAAAGAACATGAAGATGGTTGCTGCTAAAGGAAAGGAAAAGCAACTTGAGGATATTAGAGAAGCAAGTGGTGTTGAACATAGCCAAAGTGAAGGAGAGCTTTTGGTGATTTTTGATAGTGAATCCAAAGGTTGTAAAGATTGGATTCTTGATTCAAGTCGTACATTTCTTGTGTCCCAACAAAGATTGGTTTACAATATATAAAGATATTTTGGGAGCTGCTATGATTATGGAAAACAACAAATCTTGTAGAATAGCTAGGATCAAAATATTTGATGACTATTAGGAATATGATGCATGTTCAGACCAAAAGAGAAGTCTTATATACTTGAGTACCCTTGATCTAAAGGGATATATATACACTAGTGAAGGTGGAATTCTGAGAGTTAGCATAGAGGTGTTCTTGTTGTGATGAAAGGAAAAAGATGTCCCTTTCAACTATATATTTTACAAGATTCTAGAGTTATAGGGGATGCAGCTGTCAGTATTTCTTCTTTGCTAGATGAAGAAGTTACTAAACTTTAGTATTTGTGGTTTGGACATATGAGTGAGAATGATGACTAAACTGAGCAGGAAGGACTTCTTGATAGACAAAGTATCAGTAAATTGAAGTTCTGTGAGCATTGTGTCTTTGAGAAGTAGAATAGTCTGATTTACCAAACGGAAAGACAACACGGGAACACCTGGTTATATTTATCCTAATCTTTGGAGAACTGCGAGGGTGCCTTCTAAATGAGGTGCATATTATTTGTTGATAATATTGATGATTTCTCAAAGAAAGTTTGGATTTTCTTCTTGAAGCAGAAGATTGATAAGTCTGATACCTTCAAGGAATAGAAGACAATGATTCAGCAGACAACAAAGCAGGTAAAACATCTCCATACAGATAATTCATTGGGATTTTGATTGAATGAATTCAATAGCTTATGCAAGTTACAAGGGATTTTTAGGCACTTGATAGTGCTTGGTACTCCGTAACAGAATGATGTGGTAGAACAAATGAATAGAACTTTGATGCAGAAAGTTCGTTGTATGCTTTTAAATGATGGGTTATCCAAGACATTTTGCGCTAAGCTATTTCTACAACTTGTTTTCTTATCAATCGTTCACCCTCATTGCTACTGATAAAAGGATACTAGAAGAGGTATGGTCGAAAGATCCCCTATTTACTCAGATTAGAAAATATTGGGGTGCTCTGTTTATGCTTGTAGAATAACGAGACGTTGGAGCCAAGTTTTAGAAAATGTGCCTTCCTTGTATATAAATTCGATGTTAAAGGATATAAACTTTAGTGTCTTCCTTGAATGAATGTACATTAGGAGTAGAAAATTCCTAGTACAAGGCAAGGTTAGTGGATAAAGGTTACAGTCATATTCTCGGTGTAAACTTCTAACTCGTATAATCTATGAGCCTTCCTATCTCTCATGATCTCCAATCCGAGAATTTTTCTTCCTTGCTCCCAATTTCTTCATATCGAACTCTTCACTAAACTTTCATCTTCAACATATCATCAACATAAGGTAGTAGATATATAAATGAACCATTACCACACTTCCTAAAGTATACATAACTATCATAACTGCTTCTTTTAAAGTCATGAATGAGTCTAACGTTTTATATACCATTGTCTTGCTAATCATACATAGTGTTTCTTTCATGTGACTGCAAAACCCTCTGACTGTTCTATATAGATACCATCCTCAAGTTCTCTATGCAAGAATACTATCTTTATATCTAACTGTTCAAATTCCAAATCATAACTTAGCCACAATACCAAGTAAAGCTCTAATTGAGCTATGCTTTACAATTGAAGAAAACATATCTGTAGTGTAAATTGAGAAAGCACTCTATAGGTTGAATATGTTAAATGTAAAGGTTGTCAATACTTCTTTGCCTGCCCATTTTAAGTTGTCATCTACTTTATTTTCATAGTTAGATAAAGCTATTGATTATATTTCACAAGTTCCTTATTCAAGTACAGTTGGATAGCTTAGGTATGATATATTTAAAGGCCCAAATTTAGTACATGCAGTCAGTGCAATTAGTAGATACATGAAAATCTTGACAAAGAATGTTGAAAAGCAACGCAATGGATTTTCAGATACCTGCGTGGCTCTACTAATGCTTGTTTACATTTTGGAAGAAATATAGATTGACTTATTTGGTATGTTAATTCAGATTTTGCAAGGGATTTTCTCAAAATGAGATCTCTTAAGATGTATGTGTCACACTCCCTTTCATATATACAACTCACTCGATAAAACAACATAAGCTATGTCTCTAAACCAAAATCATATCACCATAATCAAACATATATATTCTGAGGTTATAAACATGTCTACATCCCATGTCAAAAGATATACAACACAGGATACTCAACATACAACAAAATAGGCCATAAGCGCACAATAGTAGTCCACAAAATAACCATACAGGTTGTCATCCATGTACATCAAACTTTGAAATCCCGTAAGAGCTCCACAGCTAGCCGTGCTCTCTATGCAGTTCCAGGATCACCTACAATGCAAGAACTATATAAGCCATTGCTTAGTAAGCAAATATCATGCATGTCATAAATATGAATAATAACGATATATGCCACTATGCCATTTACTTTAAACATTACGATAAGGAAGTATCATATTCCAATATTCATCAAAGTCGAGTCGAAATCACCTTTCATTTCATTCGGCCCTTGACCCACCTACTATGCACAGGATAGAGCTTTGCATAATATCAATATCAATAATCAAATGGCCAATATGAAATCGACACCAACGAGTAGACCATCCTCTCGTGACCACTAGAGGCCCATCCCCTTTACCCCTATGATCAACCAAGAAGTCTCCCACCTAACAGCGCCAATAATCATAATATCACAAGGGCACAATCGAGTTGTCTACCCTCCCGTGATGACCAAATGCCCATCCCCTATCTACCTTTGCAATCACCTAGAACGTATCACCCGTGATGCCAAACATATCACATAAGCATATCTCACATGCCTTGGTGCCCTAGTAGTGGTCAATAAAACATTTATAAAAAAAAAAACTTACTTTGAAATCATGTTTCACATGCAAGATTTTCAACTATGATCACATGTCGTGCTTGCAGATGAAAATGCTCATGAATGACATATTTAATGAGAATCGATGTCAATAGGTTCTCCAACCTCATACTCAACGATCATAACCATCATATAATGTGCTATAAGCATCATATCAAAGTTATGTAAATATTCCAATATTACTATATCGCAAATACTAGGTTCTTGCATTATAGTTGGAAATGGATTTTCACTTACCTTTCACCTTTGTGTGTGCAAGCTCCTACGGAGTGTATATCAATTTCCTTTTTTGCTCAACGTCAAAAAATCACCTATATTATCATCTAATATTAAAGACAATCCTCATTTAATAGCCTTAACACACACAATCCCAAAATACATTCATTCACGCCAAAACAATTTAAACGAAATCATTATTGTAAGTTACCGATGGCATTACAAACTAATCTCATAAGTCGCGCTATTTTTCGAGTCCAATTATGGACCTCAACATCATCCAATTGTTGTCATTAACCTAGTACTCCTTAGAATCTATTTTCTAGACCCAAGAGTTCATTAATGGACATATAAATGTTGAAATCACATTAAATATCCAAATGGATAGAATCTGTTTTCTAGGTTTCCATTATCATCCACTCATTTTTCAAATTCTTTTTCATCCCTTACCTGCATTTAACGGCTCCCAAACTTTTACCACACACCTATACATATATGTGAAGATAATCAGGTCATAAGGTTGTGACAAATGAAGTGTTTTGAGCTTCAAAAAATAGTCCATTTTCCACTACACAAAATCAGGAAGTTTTTCCCTTTGACTGTTTTCGATTTCCATTTTATTAGTATGATACCAATAGAATTCTAGGCCATTAAAAATCATTTCTACACTTCACACTTACATATAAAAACACTCATATTGATAGATATAAGTTACACACTAAGTATCATCCCAAAATCAAGGTATAAACTACTCAAATCCAGCAACCTACATCTCTGCCTAGGTTGTTTTCCCTCAAGTTCTTGTAATTAATTACCCCTATTTTGGCATCATGAAATCATTAAAAACACTCCAAACTAATCACAAGTAAGTTCAGATGTTCAAGAAATTATAAATCCCTTAAAAAATAATGGATACAAACCTCAAAACCGTGAAGTAACTCAGAAGTTCAAAAATTCCAGCTTCCTGTTTCTATTTTTCTTTAACCCTTTCACTCTCTTTTTCACTTGGAATCACTTAGGGATGAGATATAGAAGCTAATATATTATCTAGGAGGTAAATAAGTGGTCCTTAAGAGGTTGAGGTCATGTTTCTTGCTTAAAGACTAAGGATTTTGTGGGGGTACGGCAGGTGAGTAATAAGCAGAAGGTGGCTTCTTGCTGCAATATTTGACCTTTCTACCATTGTATTTGGATTTACTTATGCCTTATAAGATATCTATATCCATCCTACACAAGATCATCCCTTAAGTTTGAAGAAATTGAGTGTTAAAGTGACAAACATCCGAAGCATGAGGTGGTTATTTGTAGTAAAAATCTGATTTTATATCTATCATTGTAGGTACAAATCAAGTGTCATTGGCTTATTTTGATGTGCTTACAATCTATTTAACTTTTCCTGAGATCACAACGTATTGTAGAGCTAATTCCTCAATCGTTCATTTAATTTCTTACCCGATTGATACCCGATTGTCAATGGATTTCAACAATTCGCACCTCAATATTTATAACGTTATATGAGATATATATTATTGCATTGTGATCATGTCACTTCATGCCTCATGTTCAAAATATGTCAATTACCTAACTAGGGTTTAAGGTGACCTCGATCAACCGAATGAAAGCTTGAACCTTTGTCGATACTAATTTTCGACCTTCTCAATTTTCCACTGTAACCAAACCAATTTCCAACATTTAGTTAATCTAATTTTTTTATCATAGCTCAATATAAAATTTACCACCTAAGTCGAGGAGTCGACAATTATCTCTCTATGTAAAGATTTTAAAACCTCGATGATCGAATGCACTGTTTTAGATAAAGCAATTAGGAAATCGATGCAATGACAATGTAATTAGCATATTTGCATGAATTTACCATCTCTATCACTTTTAAGTGTTTTTATTTTATTTTTTAAGTGATTTTTACCTTCATTTTTATAAGTTTTAAATCAATCAAAAGAAAATGTTTATATTTCTTCAAATAAACATAAGTATATCTTGAGTGGCCATCTATAAAAGTAATAAACTACTTACTTTCTCCCATAGTCAACATGTAATTTAATTTACATATATTTGAATGAATAAGTTTTAAAATTAGTGATGTCCTATTCATACTATGATAAAGCTTTTTATCATTTTAGTTTCTAAACAAGTTTTATATTTATATGCTTCATTTGTACGATAAAATATCATATCACATTTCAACATTATTTTCATAGTACTAGCACTTATGTGTCATAATCTAGCATGCCATAACATGAAAGAATCAGTTAAGTAAGCAAAATTAACTTTATATTTATTCACATTGTCAACAATACAAAAGTTGATTATCATTTACAACAATGATCTTTTTCAACAAAATTCTCATTTCAAAACATGATTATGCCCAAAGAATAACACTGTAATTGTAACACAGCTTTGAGGTATCAATTCCTCAGGGAGATAGTTAAAAATACTTAGCCCCCGTTTGATCCCTATTAAATTCAATTACATTATATTACATTTTTCTCTCTCCTGTTTTCAACCACACAATCTTCTATAAAATAATATTACACGTAAATCGCAAAATTTTCCTTCTTCTTCAACCACTTATTTTTCTAAAAAATACTATTTCCCCCATTTTCATTTTCAGGTAATGGGGGTCAAACGGGGGCTTAAACAATCCAACAATTGATCCGATGTTTGATCCCCATTAAATTACATTCCATTACATTTTATTTTTCTCTCTCCTATTTTCAACCACACAATTTTTCATAAAATAATATTACACGTAAATCGAACATTTTTCTGTCTTTTTCAACCACTCATTTTTTCAACAAAATACTATTCCCCCCATTTTCATTACCAAAAATGGGGGCCAAACAAGGGCTGAATGTTTAAAAAAAATTATTAGTTTGAATGAAAATAAAATCAAGGTTTGAAATAGTGAAGCTTCAAAATTTCCTTAATAGGATTTTGACGTTGAACATCAATGATTCGTTCTTATAACTCAATTAGAGATGTTTAACGTAATTTCTCTAATAAGAAGAAATGTCATTAAAACCAGTTTAATTCAATTGTAATTCTACAGGTTAACCCTTCTACCCCAACATTCATACTTTTGTTCACAAGAATAACATTCAAAAACAATCATATACTTTGGGCATAAAGCTAATAAAAATAGATGAATGAGATTAAGACTTAAACAAATATTGTAAACATTCAATAGAGAAAGTGTGATTGAATTTATGAAATGTTTAATAAAAAGTAAATAAAACAACATATCAAGAACACGAATTAGTTCATATGATTTCTATTCACTTTTTAGCATTTAAGCATAGTAATTTGGGGTTTAAAGTACACTTTCGTGCAGTTATCACATCCCCCAACTTGTTTATTGCAAGTCCCTAGCAATTCTATGCAAAACAAGACAATCAATGAATGGTCCACAATACAATTGAAATAGTCAAGTTCCAATTCAACCATAATTCTTGCTTTTCAAACTCAACACTACAAGAAGTAATAGTGTCATCAATATTAGGATATCAAAAATACTTACAGAATTTGTGAGAGTGGGTCAAGCCATAGCCATCTTACCTCTAACCCTAACACGTATAACATCAAGTGCGTCTCAAGCTAAAGGTACAACTCCATAACTCACAAGTATTAAAGTGTTTAGTGCAAGGGTTATCTCTATCGAGTTGACAAAAGATGTTTTGGGAATTTACTTAATCATGCACAGTGAAAAATAAAATAATTTCAATTCCCACTAAGATGTGCTAGGAACTACACCTTTTGCATATTTTGTAAACTCCATTGCTAATCTTGTAACACGAATAGTCATGATCTGTAATCCATAGCTATATCCAATTGTCTAGCCTCTAATGAAAATTCACAGAGAAAACAAGATTGAGAGAACTAGAGTTTTTCTTTTCTTACCTTAGCAAGAATATGAATTATATTCTTTACCGTTTTTCCAAATCCTAGTAGCCTATTAATATAAGTTCAAATGGTCTTGGCCCATCTCTTAACTTATTCCGGTCCAATATTTAATTAATCCAATTAATTAAATTTGGTCCATGAAATAATTAATCCATTAATTAATTTCAGCATACTAACAAGCAATCATATTAATTAATTATCCAACACATATCAATTAATTAATTGGTAAATCTCATTCTTCTAGTTCTCCTTTTGTGTGCGACCCATTAGATTCCTAATCACAATATCTAACGACGTGAATTATTTTTTTGATCCAATCAAAATCGAAAAATTAAAACATCCCTCTAGAAATGTGTCAGGACAATACATATAACAAAAATTGACACGTGGTATGATAAAATCAAACTTGTTCATATAACATGAAACTATAATCCTTCTCGTCAATATGATCTGATCTATTATGAGATATAGGTGTCAATCTCAATTATCGATCATATCTTTTATCCCACTGTTAAGTCAATGTAATCAAAAACTCATTTTTGACCTAGGAGTACACCTTGGCCAAGAATTTTATTATCAATTTAGCTGGATAAAATTTATTTCATAATCTCCTACTATCTAAGAGTGACATATCTTTTATTGATCATTCGCAACCTTCAGATGATTCTTGACATACACAAACAATGTCGTATTAGTGACCTTTGGCAGAGCAATATCCAATATCACCAAAGTATGACTGTCCTCATATGAGGCACTATGATGGCCTCAAGTCAAATGACCAATTCCACTACCGAACGTTAGAAATTAATCACTGACACTCAGATAGTTATCCATGCGGAATCTCCCCAGTGGTTCTCCAACATTTTGTTCTATAACAAAACATTCACATGTTCATTTAAATGTTATCAAATTTTAGCTTATCAAATCAGCTACTTACTTCATAATAAGTAAGAAATGCCACAAGTTATGGTTTATCCGTAATAGTGATATCCGTATCTCGTTATTAGTTATGACCATGGATGATTTAAAATTCAATAATCTGCAATTTGTACCTCACAATCACAACTCTTTATGATTAACAAATTACTAGGATTTGAATCTACGGACTTTATTATTCAATTTAATTGAATTAATATTAAATAATAGATCTGTCATAAAATTGCATCAATTATATAATAAAAGTGTTTAAGTCCAAAGTTTTTTGGACCAAGGACATAACACTTACAAACTTCTACTTGTACAAGATCCAATCACTTATGCATCTAATTTCATAGGAGTATACATGACAATCATGTTTAATTGTGACAACTCTTTGTCAATAGATCTGCAATGTTTTCAACTGTAGGAATTTGTTCTTTCTTTATGTCATTTGTTTGTATTATCTCTCTAATGAGATGATAGCACCTTAACTTATTTTTGAACTATTGATGAAACCTTAGTTATTTCATTTACACGATGGCTCCATTTTTATCACAATGCAGAAGTCTGTGATCAACAATGTTAGAAACTACTCCAAGTTCATTAATGAACTTTTTTATCCAGTCCACAACTTGTGCTGCTTCTAAGGCAATAGTGTATAAGGCTTCTACTATTAAATTGACAATTATTTCCTGTTTGGAACCTTTTCAACATACTGCTTAAAATAAACAAATGGTGATTGAGATTTACTATCATTTTAGCCTGACTAAAAGTTAGCATCGTGTAGCCATGAACTCTCCGCTCTTAAGATTTTATCTATGTATAGAATGAGTTAAGCAATCTTCCAGATCTATTTTTACAGATCAAGTTACTTTTCCCATATAACATAGAGATATTATTTGGCAACCATGATTTCAATGATAAAAATATAGAGATGTCATTTCCTGTTAGTATGTTATCTCCATATAAAATATCAAGAATATGACAACGCTCCCACTATCTTCTTGTAAACACATAGATTTTTTCATTTTTGATAAAATCAAACCTTTTGACTTTTTCATTATATCGAAGATTTCAGCTCTAAAAGACCAATTTCAATCCATATAAGGATTGATTAAGCTTGCATACCTTCTAATAAGCATATTTGGATTCCGAACTTTCGAGTCGTGTCATGTACTCTTTCTCTTACAAGTTCCTGTTAAGGAATATAGGTTTGACATCCTTTTGCCATAAGTCATAATCATGATATGTAGCTATTGAAGTCAAAATCTGAATGGATTTTTAACACTATATGGTTAGAAGGTTTCATCATAGTCAATTCAATATCTTTGTTTGTAATATTTTACTATTAGCCTTGTTTTGTATGTATGGATGTGTCCATCCATGTCAACATTTTTGTGTAAACTCATTTACAACCTATGAGTTCTCTTCCATCAGGCTGGTCAATCAAGTTATCTAAGTCCTGTTCACATACAACGAGTTCATCTCGAATTCCATAGCCTCTTGTTATCTAGTTGAGTTAACGCTTGACTTTTGTTTGTGTGTTCCTAATAGGTTCATCATCCTCAATTAATAATGCTTGATCAGTAATCATGAATTAGTACCTTTTAGAGGTTGAATGATCCTACAAAATTTACACGGAGTCGACATTCCTTAAAATTCTCTACTTCCTGACCAAGAGTATGTCTCTCCACTCCATTAGTCGGATCTGTAAAGATCTATATGTGTCAAGGATGACTTTGCGAGCGAAGGAGGCATAATCAAAGACCACACAAGAAAATGCATAAGAGCATTTTAAACATCATATGGAGAGTGTAAGATGTTAGAAGCAAAGCTTAAGGCTATTCTTGATGGGATACCACTATCTAAAGGTCTTGGATTTTAGACATTTGGGTTGAGGCAGATACCAATGCAGCCATTCATTGTATCACCAAAGGTGGAGGACCATGGGCTATACAAGGCATACTCAAAAAGATTACAAACATCATCTCCTTCAATAGAGACAAAGTTACCATATTTACAGAGAGGGAAACCAGGTTGCAGACGCTCTTGTAGCAACAGGTTGGGAACATTGGCGATATCAAACCTATGGTCCACTAAGCTACCACCTCATATTCGAGCACTCATGCAAATTGATAGACATGGAATGCCCAACTTCAGAATGTGATTTGTAATTCTATTTCAATTTTTAGTTGTAGTTGTTTTTTGCTTTTTGTCTTTTTGATTGCATTAAATCTTATTGTAAGGGAAGTAGTACTTTCTCTTTTACCTTTTAACACATTTTCTTTAGCATTTTCAATTATTATAAGGGAAGTAGTCTTCCTCATTTACTGCTTTCATTTTTTCACATGTAACCACAGTATTCATCCACCACATGTGAGGGCAAATTAATACAATCACGGAGATACCGCCCTCCTTTAACTAAAAAAAAAAAAAAAAAAAAAAAAAAAAAAAAAGAGTATGGCTCTCAACATGTGTGTGATCAGACTTAGGGTTATGTACTTGGTCAACTATATCTATGAATTCTTGAACTCCTTCAAGTTTTATTTTGCTCCCACTATCCTCTCATAAAATAAATTCTTTTTCTAGAAATAGACAAATTTTTCTCAATGAGATTATGGAATCGATACTCAAATATTTCTTTTGGATATCCTACAAATATGCATTTAACGGATTTATACTTTTATCCAATTCAGTGTGCTTCACATAAGCGTCACAATCCCAAACTTTCATATAACATAAACTAGGACTACTACCTTTCCATAGCTTGTATGGAGTTTTTGTCAACCAATTTAGATGGGACATAATTTAGTGTAAAGCACGCTACAATCTGTACATGAACTTAAAACAATTTTGGGAGGTTTGCATTGATTATTATTAATCGCACTATATCTAATAGTCTACGATTCCTCTTTTTAGATACACCGTTGTGCAACAGTGTATGCTGGGAAGACTATGCGAAAATCCATTCTCTTTTAGATAATCTAAAATCTCTATCTTGATTTGATTTTAATTGAGAATACATTCGTCTATTTGTTTCTCTACTTCTAACTTGAATCCCTTGAACCTTTCAAGAGTTTCATGCTTGAGTTTCGTCTAATATACATGACCACTTATAAAATAGTCATTAGTAAATTTGTTGAAATAAGAGAAAAATCATCAAACATTAATTGACATAGGTCCATATACATTACTATGTATTAAACCTCGTAGCTGTGCATATTTTCACATTTTCGAGTAAATGAGATTTGATCATTGTGTCTAATAGGCATGATTAACATTTATCTACGTGTAATTTTGGAACAACATTTTTCATTTATGTGATCAAATCTGCAATGCTAGATTTAGGTATTATTCAGATTATCACTTTATACCTCTCAATTTCTACACTCATTATAGAATACTCAATATTTATAATATAAATGTCATTTTGTAATTCACCATAACCATTAAGATCTTATCAAGAAAAATAGAACAACAATTATCCTTAACATTAAAATAGTTCATGCCCAAACATGAATTTATTTAATGTTCTAGCAATGGTGGCTACAAAGTAATGTAAGTGTGTTTTTGCATACTAATTAAAACTAAATTAGAGTCCGACTCTAATTAAATTGAATTAATATTTTAATTAAGAATAAAAATCCAAAATAAAATAAAATTCAATTTAGGGTGGAAGTTTAATATTTAAGTTAAAACCAATTTTAACTATAATATAAAAATCATCAATTTTAAATAAAATTTTAAATGGGTCATGATTAAAGTTTAGATCAAATCCAAATTTCTAGTTGAAATTGAATTTAAAGTCAAGCATTTTAAAATCGAATTTAAAACAATTTTCAAAACAACTTTACATCCTTATTCAAAATTGCCATCAAAACCCTTTTGAAAGTTGCACTATGATCCAATTTAAAATTGTTAAAGGCACCCTCGAAATTTTTGAAAATTACAACCTGATCCCACTTTCATAATTATGTTATGAACCTTAAACGAAATTGTAGGTAGGCTTGTAATTTCACAAATTACAATTGAAGGCCCCGCCTCCATACGCCTCTTCTTAAAACCGTAGAAGAATTAAGAATCGCCTCCATATTCTCTCCAAAAACCTTTGAAGAATTATGAATCAAGAGCACCACCCCTTAGCAACGACATGCATGTCACTGCTGGGCGACATGCATCACCTTGCAGCAAATGCAACAGTGAACGTTGCTATTGCAGCGACAACAGTTACCATTGTGCATCTTGATACTGCGTCGCATGCAGCGTGATACTGTGTCGCAGCATCGTGCGGTGCAGTGCATTGTACTCGGTAGAGTTCCCTACACAGTCATGGCCTGTTGCTATTTTTGATCTAATTTTGACCATTTTCGTTTCAAAATCAAATTTAGAATTAAAAAATCAATTTTTCTTTAAAAGCTAGAAACATTGAAAAATAATAACAATCAACTTTTAATTGTTATATGATGTGAAACTATTTCTAACAAACACAAAAGTGGGCTTTGATACTACTATTGAGAATTTACTTAATAATGCACAGTTGAAAATAAAATAATTTCAATTCCTAGCAAGGATCTGCTTTGGGCTTAGAGAGAAACTGTGATTGGAATTATACCTTTTGTAGATTCTTCAAACTATTTTGCTAATCTTGTAACGAACGGTCATGATATGCAATCCACAGCTGTTGAATTGAGAGTCTCCAATAGAAATGCATATAGGAAATATAATTGAGTGAACTAACATTTTTCTATTCTTGTGCTAGCAAGAATATTAATTGTACTCTGTATAGCCTTTTCAAATCCTACTAGCCTATTAATATAAGTTCAAATAGGCTTGGCCCGTCTTTTAACTTAATCCAGTCTAATATTTAATTAATTAAATTTGGTCTATGAATTAATTAACTCAATTAATTAACAAGCAACCCGATTAATTAATTATCCAATACTTGTCAATTAATCAATTAGTAAATCTCATTCTTCTAGTTCTCTTTTTGTGTGTGACTCTTTAGGTTCTCAATCACGATGCCTAATGGCGTGAATTATTATTTTGATCTAATCATAATCGATAAATTAAAACACCACTTTTAGTTTATGACCAATTCATATTCGTTATCCCAGATTAAATCTAATAATGTGTCAGGGCAATACATGTGACTGAAAATATCATGTGGTATGACAAAACAAAACTAGTTCATTTATCAGGAAATATTGATTCAATTGATTATGAGATATGAATATGTGTCAATCTCAATTATCAATCATATCTTTCATTACACTATTAAGTCACTATAAGTTGAAAACTACTTTTCGACTTATGAGCATACCTTGGACAAGGATTTCATTATCAACTTAACTAAATGAAATGTAGATAATAATCTCATACTATCTTTATATGATTTTTGACATATCCGAACGATGCTCGTATTGGTGGCCCTTGACAAAGCAACATTCAATATCACCAAAGTATGACTGTCCTCATATAAGACACAATAATTGGCTCAAAGTCGAAGGACCAATTCGACTACCGGTCGTTAGAAATTAACCATTGACACTCAGATGGGTCTCCAATGTTTTGTTCTATAATAAAACATTCACGTGTTCATTTGAGTGCCATAGCTACTTACTTTACAAGTAAGAAATGTCACATATGATAATCTATCCATAATAACGATATCCATATCTCATTATTACTTACAACTATAGATGATTTAAGATTCAATCATCTGTAATTTGTATCTCACAATCACAACTCTTCGTATAACAAATTACTTGAATTTGAATCTACGGACTCTATTATTTAATTTAATTGAATATTAATTAAATAATAGATCTGTCATAAAATTGCATCAAATAAATTAATGTCCAAAGTTGATTGGACTTAGGGCATAACACTTACAAGATACATGCTAAAAAACTTGGAGGTTTAAACACTTGAGAAAAAGAAACAAACAAACAAACATTAATCTTATGATAGGAACACTATTAAATGAGAATTCATCCAACAATCCTACTTGGGATCAAAATAGTTAGTGCAAAAGTTTGTAACGAGGCTTAGGTTGGGCTATATATGAAAAGGATGGCATAAAGATTCAAAAACTTCCAAGTACATAACTAGGTATCTCATCAAGCATTTCAATAGACCACATCTTTTAATCAATGTGTTCAACATTTCGATCCCCAAAATCAATCTTCTCTTTTTTCTTCTATTTTTCTCTCTCTTTTTCTTTATATATTCCATTTTTTTCTTTTTTCTTTTTTAAAATGTTTCCCCTTCTTTTAGGCTGCTTCACTTGAACACTTACCAAATTTTATCATTTTCCTCATTTCTATTCTTCACAAATAAACTTCCAATACCTAATATACACATGGAAGTAAAATAAAGATGAGAAAATACATGTATAGGCCCACTCCAATATGAGAGGTATGGATAATATAGATGTATGAAGAAAAAGGCTATATATATATGTATTAGCTCAAAGTGGTACTAGGGATTGTAATCATTAAAAAAGGTTAGCTTAATAGACTCAATTATCAATCCTAAATTGACCTTCATCATTTGCCAAGTACAGTCCACCATATTACCACAAACCGTACAGTGTTATTCTCAAAGAAGTTTCCAATTCAAGAAATGAATGAACTCTTATTGCCATTTTTAGTAAGCAAAATCCTCACCAATTTTCTTACATGAAAACTTAATCAAGAGATTAATTTAGCTACGTTTGTCAAACTATCATCTTACCACAAGGCTTGTGTACATGAAAAGTAAATGTCTTGATATCTAGATTTTGATGAACAAAATTAACTTCAAGTGGCATATTTTATCATTCAAGAACATATACATGCAGCAAATCAGATACATAAACATTTTTTTTAGAACCAATCAGCAAAATCAAAAATAAAATTTCATTGTGTAATTCACAACAAAATATAAATTAACACTCTCTCTAATCAAATTCGACATTGTCCTCAATGTTTAACATATCTACCAAAGGGAAAAAGAAGGGTATCACTTGAATACTGAAGTGAATCAACATAAAGTTTGAAAGATGATTAACTTGATAAGTGAAGATAAACCTAAAATCAAAACTAATATACAGAAAAGAAAAGTGAAAGACATACCTAAGTAATGTCAAGGATGGTAAAACAGGGACTACGAGAGGAATTTCTTCCACTGTAGGTACCTTTTGCTCATAAACTATCTTGAGATGCAGCCCATTCACTTTAAATACTCTACCATCGTTAGGATCCTAAATTTCAATTGCCCTATTTTTAAAAATTTGTTTTATAACAAAGGGATCGATCCATTTAGATCGAATTTTCCTAGGTGTTTGTGAAGTCTAGAATCGTACAAATATACTTTCTGATTTGGTTCAAATCAAGGCTTTTCAAAGATTAGTCTAGAAGGTGACATGTCTAAGGAGTTCCTAAAAGCTATACGGAAGTCCGAGGTATATCATTTAGTCTTAAAGACCTATCTTTATGATCGGGGTTCACCATTTTTCCAAAATTTGTATTTTTCTATTAGCCAACCCCATACTTTAATTAGTGCTTCAAATGATCGATTGTAAAAGTGCACGCCTCTATCACAAATAATAACTCTGGTGTGCCAAACCTAGACAAGATATTTTCTGTAAGAAATTTGACAACTATTTTAATATCAGTGGCCCTACACGTTGTCACCTCTACCCATTAAGACACATAGTCTACTTCCATAATGATATATAAATAACCAAAAGAAGGTGAAAAGGGTCCTATAAAGTCGATTCCCAACAATCAAATATTTATATCACTAAAATGGGGTTCAAAGGAATTATATTATGCTGGGACAAAGCTCCAAGCTTTTGGCATTTTTCACAAGATCTATAATAGGCATTAAAATCTTCAAACAAAGTAGACCAATAAAAATTGCATTGCAGTCTTTTTGTAGCAGTCTTTTTGGACGGAAAAATGGACTCCGCATGCTTGGGCGTGATAGAAATTGAGTACGCTAGGTATCTCTTTATTAGGACAAGCATATCAACATCTGACCAGCGCAGTATTTAAATAGACATTGGTCATCCCAATAAAGCTTATGTACCTCAACCATAAACTTTTTCTTATCTTGTGCACTCCACTTCTTAGAATTTCGCCTGCAGCCAAGTAATTTCCAATGTGAGCAAACCATGGTAGAGAGGAAAACAAAAATAAATACTCATCTGAAAAGTCATCTCTAATTGGCAAGGGGTTCGTGTTGCTCTCAAAAGTTAGCCTTGATAAATGGTCTGCTACCACATTCTCCACTCATTTTTTTAATCTTTGATGATGATGTTAGATTCCTGCACAAGTAAAATCTACCATATTAAACATGCTTTAGCATCCTTCTTCGTGAGAAGATATTTAAAGGCTGAATGATCTGTGAAAATTATAATAGGAGAACCAATCAAATAACAACAAAACTTATCTAAAGCAAAGACTGCTAGTGACTCTTTATCAGTAGTGAAGTAATTCATTTGAGCACTATTTAGGTTCCTATTAGCATAGTAAATAACAAAAGGCCTACCTTTCCTTCAATTCCCAAGAACGGCACCTCCCACTACATAATCACTTTCATCACACATAATCTCAAATGGCAATGTCCAATCAGGTGACTACACTATGGGTGCTAACGTTAGCTTGCTAATTAGTGTTTTGAATGCCTCTTGGCAAGCTAAAGTCCATTCAAAAGTGATATATTTGGTTAGAAGGCTACATAATGGTCTAGATATAGAAGCTCACATGCCAAGAAAGGATCTAATATCTTTTACTATCTTAGGTGTAGGCAATTTAGATATTACAATTTTGGATTTATCAACCTCTATCTCTCTAGAAGAAATTATTTACATATGAAAATGCATGAAGTTATCATGAAATGACACTTCTCCCAATTTAAAACTAACCTCTTTTCCTCACATTGGGTTACAAGTCTCTTCAAATTCAATAAGCATGCATCAAAAGAAGTTCCAAAAAAAGTCAGGCCATCCATGAAGACTTCCATGCAATTTTCTACCATGTCACTAAATATGCTCATCATGCATCTTTGGAATGTAGCAAAAGCGTACACAGTCTAAATGGCATCCTACGAAATGCATATGTACCAAAAGGATAAGTAAATGTAGTATTTTCCTAGTCTTCTAAGGCTATTTCAATTTGATAATAACCAAAATAAGCACCCATATAGTCAAATCCCAATAGCTTTAGATGATTAGGAAAAGACCACTTTCACATGTTCCTATGGTACTTTTGCTTTTTGTAGGATGCCTTTTGGTTTGTATAATGTGCCCACTACTTTTTAGCGTTGTATGATGGCGATTTTCTCTGACAAGGTTGTGAAATTCATAGAGATCTTCATGGATGACTTCTCAATGCTTGTATCAAGTTCTGATGAATATTTGGAGCATCTGAGCTTAGTATTATAGCGATGCAAGAATGCAAACTTGCTATTGAATTGGAAAAATGTCATTTCATGGTAGGAGGGCATTGTCTTAGGGCACCGGATTTCAGCAAAAGGGATTGAGGTGGACAAAGCAAAAAATTTAGATTATTGAAAAACTACTACCATTGATGTCAATTAAGGATGTTCGTAGTTTTCTAGGCCATGCCAAGTTCTATAAATGATTCATCAAAGATTTCTCAAAGGTCACAAAGCCCCTGTTTAACTTGCTTGTTAAGAATGTCACATTTGACTTTAATGAGGAATGTTTATCAGCCTTCAACACTCTAAAGAGAAGCTTATCTCAGCACCTGTCATCATAGAACTGGATTGGAGTCTGCCATCATGCTAGTGACTATGCCACTATCGAGAAGGAGCTCTTCACTGTAGTCTATGCCTTTGATAAATTTCAATATCTTGTTGGGTCAAAGGTCATAGAAAACACTAACCATGCTTTCATGAAATACTTGATGACAAATAAGGATACCAAGCTGAGATTGATCCGTTGGATTCTACTACTACAAGAGTTTGATCTGGAAAATAGAGATAAAAAGGAAAGTGAAAATATGGTAGTCGACTATTTATTCGACTTGAGCTTCGAGGGCAAAAGGAATCAGTAGAGAAAAATGATATTTCCCAGATAAGCAAATGTTTAGTATGAGAAGGCTCCTTGGTATGCTGATATCGTAATTTATTTGGCCAAGTCTATCACTCTACCGGGTTATTCAAGTCAGCAAAGGAAGAAGTTCTTCACCGACTTGAAATATTAATTTTAGGAGGATCCCATTCTTTACCGACGCGGGGCATATTAGGTTATTCGACAATGTGTGCTTGAGGAAGAAGTGCTTGGAATACTGGAGTAATGTCATTCATCTGCATATGCATGCATTTTGGAGCATCAAGACAGCTACTAAATTTTTACAATCGGGATTCCATTGCTCTTCACTATTCAGGGATGCTTATGAGTTTAAAAATAGGTATGACAAATGTTAGCGCATTGGAAATATCTCAAGAAAGAATGAGATGTCGTTGAATAGCACTCTTGAAGTGGAGCTCTTTGATGTGTGGGGGAATGACTTTATGGTGCTATTCTCTCCATTATTCTCAAATTAGTATAGTTTAGTTGTAGTTGATTATGTCTCCAAATGGGTAGAAACTGTGGCATTACCAACCAATGATGCAACAGTGGTGATTGGATTCCTAAAGAAGTATATTTTCACCCGTTATGGCACTCCTCGAGCTATCATTAGTGATGGGGTCAAACATTTTTGCAATCGTTAATTTGAGTCCATGTTGGCTAAGCCCCTGTTTGGCCCCCATTACATGGAAAAATTAATTGGTAGAATAGTATTTTTTTGAAAAATGAGTGGTTGAAAAAGAAGGAAAATTTTTCGATTTACATGTAATATTATTTTATGAAAGATTGTGTGGTTGAAAATAGGAGAGAGAAAAATGAAATTTAATGTAATGAAAATTAATGGGGCTCAAATGGGGGCTAAATATGACGTTCAATACCATATAGCTACTCCTTATCACCCTCAAGCCAGCGGACAAGTTGAGATCTTCAATCGAGAATTAAAGTAGATACTTGAAGTAACAGTTAGTTCTTCTAGAAAGGATTGATCTAAGAAGCTTGATGTCGCTTTGTAGGCATACAGAATAGCATTCAAAACACCAGTACCGTGCTTATTGGGCGATCAAGAATCTAAATTTTGATTTGACTTCAATTGAATGAAATGGATGAGTTTCAACTAGAAGCTTATGAGAATGTAAAGCTGTATAACGAGCACACCAAAAGGTGGTATGGCATGTATATTCAGAGAAGAAAGTTTGAGGTGGGGCAAAAAGGACTATACAATTCTAGACTCAAGGTTTTCCCGAGAAAGTTGAGGTTACGGTGGTCTTGTCCACACACAGTTACCATGGTATTTCCATATGGGGCTATAGAGATCACTCATAAAAGCAAGGGAAATTTCAAAGTTAATAGATAGCGACTGAAACACTACTAGAACGGTGAATTTTCGAAGGAAAAGTCCACCATTCATCTTAGAGCATCGGAGTGAATCAACCACGATAGAGTTAAGCTATAGACTATATAGACTAATTGATATGATCAGGGATAGGCCACAAATTATCAAGGACTTGATGAATGTTAACAAGAGACGAAGACCAAGATTTGAGCCTAATTTCAGCCAATGAAATCAATTAATTATTTGTTCGAGCTATGAAGCTGAAAGGGATGGAGTTGACAAGCCAAAGATCAAGTTTATGTTGGGAGCGAGAGCAGAAACCACGTGGACCAATATCATTCAAACGGCTGAATTTGGAGTTAAACCAGGACACCATGTGTCTACACAGTGTTGGAAGCGGTGTAATCGCCTAGTGGTCAACAAAGAGTAGAGAGAAGCTGAACCTATGTTCCATGTGACCACATTTACCATGCGGCCGCATGGTATAAATTTGGGAAAAAAAACTTTCATTTTTCGATTGAGTATTATTTAGCCTAGAATTCTTATATTTTGGTAACTTTCCATATTTTGAGAGTTTTATTCCGTTTTTACCATGCTTCTAGGGTTTGGTATAAATAGGAATTTATTTCTTCATTATAGACAAGACTTTTGATATTGAGAATTTATTCGAGAGGATTGTTGCTTCCAAATCTCTTGTTCTTTTAGAACAATTCGAACTTATCAATATTTAATCATCTTATGGCGTACACAATTCGGGTGAGATTTATAAATTGTGTAATCAATAGGTCGATAATTTCTTAATTATTGGTTGCTTAATTCATCATTTGTGAATTAAATACAAAACCTTGAGTTGTTGGCCTTTTTGGGATTTGATTTCAATCTCGTGTGGGTTTTGTAGCCACCGTTGTTACATGGGTTCATATGAGTTGGTATCAGAGCTTGGGCTCTAAAACCAAGGTTATATCTTTCATTTTTATTTTGTTGAGTCTTTTGTCCTTGTTTTTCATTGTTCTTCGTGTTCTTCGTATTTTTCAATTTTGTTTGAGTCTTTGATACATAAAAATCTAGTCAAAATTTCAAAAGTTATTTTTGGGCTAATTAACATCCAAATTAACTTTAGTTTATTTTGTTGGCATTGTTATTATTATTGTTGATTTATTTTGGGAATTGCCAGCCTTCTACAAAGTTTTGGGTCAAATTTGATCTATCCACTCCAGTCTAAAGTTCATGAACCATTTTCTTGAATTTTCATAATCTCCTTTCAAATTTGTCCAATTTCTTTTGAGTCCCTTAAGGTCATAAAGTCTCACAATTCATCTGGTTGAATTCCACAAGCATTATACGGGATTGAGTTTGAATTTGTTCTTGAAGCCATTGATTGGAAGCATTGAGTGAAAAAAAAAAGGCTGAGTGGTGAAATCAATAGAAGGTCCAGACTTCGACTGATCACAGGAGTCACATACAAGTGAGGCAGGAATATTTTAGATTTAGGATGTCTGACAAGGATCAAATTCAAGCAGGATCGACAATCAAATCAACATGTATCGTATGATGCGGCGGTTTGAAAGGTTGTTATTGGATATGTGTGATAGGTTGGATAGGCTTGATACATTAGTCACCAATCTTAGCAAGGGGAAACGAGCTGAAATACCTAATGCAAGGAGATCGGGTAGATGGAAACCTAGGATGGATCTTGATGAGTCCAACGGTAGTGATATGGATGAAGAGGCGTTAATGAAGGATGAAATGGGAATAAAGAGGGATACGATACGTTCGAGAGAGGGGGTAGGAATAATGTTGGAGACGAAGTGGATGGACGCATGGGCAACATAAAATTGTTCATTCCACAATTACTCGGGGGAGAAGAAAGTGAAGATAGCAGTCCTTGAGTTCACTGATTATGCAATAACTTGGTGGGATCAAGTGGTGACATTTAGGCAGAGGAATAAGGAGAGACTTATCATTACATGGGATGAGTTGAAGACGATAATGCAGAAGAGGTTCGTACCTAGTCACTATTATAGGGAACTTCATCAAAAGTTGCAAAGTTTGTACCAGGGGTCGAGTGCGGAGGACTACACAAGGAGATGGAAATATTTAATGATCAGGATGAATGTGGAGAAGGATCGAGAAGCCACAATGGTTAGATTTTTGAATGGGTTGAATAGAGACATTGGCAATATAATAGAGTTGCAGCATTATGTGGAGCTAGAAGACATGCTACATTGGCCATGAAGGTGGAGAAACAACTGAAGTGAGAGGGGACAGCTAGGTACTAATCAAGGCCTAATTAATCTTTGAAGTCAAGATGGGATGATGAAAGGAGTGATGAGGCTGTTATAGACAATAAAATCAAAACACCAAAGGGAAAAGAGGAAATTGCTAGCAAGAACACACCAAAGGCGGAACCATAGCCATCTAGGAGCTGGGATATTAAGTGTTTCAAGTGCTTCGAATCGGGGAACGTTACTTCTTAGTGTCCTAATAAACGAGCCATAATCTTGAGTGTCGTGGAGAAGTGGTGAGTAATAGTGATGGAGATGGGATACCCAAACTAGAGGATGCTAATGGTGGTAAAGTGGTAGAACTGCGGTAAAAGGGGAAGCACTTGTGGAGAACAAGGTATGTGGAAGAAGAGAAGCAACAGCGGGAGAACATTTTTCACACTAGATGCCATGTGGTTCAAGGTATGTAGTTTAATAATCGATGGAGGTTGTTACACTAATATAGCTAGGACCGTAATTGTTGAGAAATTAGGCTTGGTTACTACAAAGTACCCTAAGCCTTACAAATTACTGTGGTTGGACGATTGTGGAGAGGTTAAGGTTAATAAGAGGGTATTAGTGAACTTTTCGATTGGGCGGCATAAAGATAAAGTGTTGTGTGATGTTGTTCCTATGCATTTTGGGCATAAATTGTTGAGTAGGCCCTGATAGTGTGATAGGAAGGTGAAGCATGATGGGTTTAGAAATAGGTACAGTTTTGACATGGATGGACATTCAATCACACTTGTACCTTTGACACCACAGCAAGTATATGAAAATCAAATGAAGTTGAGAGGTGAGGAAGAGAGAGAAAAGTCAAAGAGAGACAAAAGAAGAGGTCGAGAGAAAATAGCGAGGTAGCTAAGTGTGAGAAAAATAGGGTAAAGCCACAAGAGAGAATCGAAAGAGAGACTTCTAAGCAGAGAGCAAAGGGAAAAGTGAGCTTCTATGCTAAGAAGAAAGATGTTGAGAGTGATTCGGTGAGGACTAACATTCCTCGCTAGTTTGAATTTTTGATGCAGGAATGTGAAAATTTTTCCATAAAGACTTTCTTCAAGGAATATCACCATTTGAATATCCTGTTGATGCAATGAAATTGGAACACCTATGGAGCATTGAAGAAGAATCAGTCAACCATGGCATTGTAAAGTATCAAAGTCTCAAACAGAGGTCTATATCTAGCAGATGGCAAGTTGGAAATGGAGTTATGTTTATCCCAAGGCAGTGAATAGAAGAGGCGTAAAATATTCAGACCAGGTGATTGGACTTGGAAGACTCAACGAGAAAAGTGTGTGATCGTTTGCAAATGGGATCAAAGCTTCACCCGAGAGGAAACTGTCATTCCATGACATTGTAAGGCTTGAGGGCAATGGATACAAATTTCATCTTGAAGTTCCAGATTCGAGGATGAATCCTTTCGAAGAGAGACGGATGATATGATCCGGGATAGGCTACAAATCATCAAGGACTTGATGAATGTTAACAAGAGGCCAAGACCAAGATTTGAGCCTATTTGAGCCAACGAGACCAGCTAGTTATTTGTTCAAACTATGGAGCCGAAAGGGGTGGAGTTGATAAGCCAAGTTCAAGTTTATGTTGGGAGCGAAAGCCGAAACAACGTGGACCAATACCATTCAAGCAGATAAATTAGGAGGCAAACCAGGACACCATGCGACCACATAGTGTTGGGAGTGGTGTGGTCGCCTAGTGGTCAACAAGAGTCGAGAGGAAGTTGAACCTATGTTCTATGCGACTGCACGATATAAATTCAGGAAAAAAAAATTTCATTTTTTGCGTGAGAGTTTTATTTAGCCTAGAATTCTTATAATTTGAATGTTTTATTATTATTTTTTACCATGTTTCAAGGGTTCAGTATAAATAGGAATTTATTTCTTCATTGTAGACAAGATATTTGATATTGAGAATTATTCAAGAGGCTTGTTACTTGCAAATCTCTTGTTCTTTTAGAACAATTTGAACTTATCAAGATTTAATCATCTTGTGTCTTTCACAATCTGGATGAGATTTATAAAATGTGTAATCAAGAGGTCAATAATTTCTTAATTATTCATCGTTTGTGAATTAAACCCAAAACCTTGAGTTGTTGGTTTTCTTGGGATTTGATTTCAATCTCGTGTGGGTTACGTAGCCTCCGTTGCTATTCAAGTTCACATCACTAGTGTTGGTTCGGAGGTAACCCAACATTTCTAATTTATTCCGCTTTATACATTAAGCCCCCGTTTGATCCCCATTTTTTGGTAATGAAAATTGGAGGATTAGTGTTTTTTTTTCTTGAAAAATGAGTGGTTGAAAAAGAAGTAAAAGTTTTCGATTTTTATGTGTAATATTATTTTATGAAAGATTGTGTGGTTGAAAATAGGAGAGAGAAAAATAAAATGTAATGGAATGTAATTTAATGGGGGCCAAACGGTGGCTAAATTAGGAAATTTTCATGTTTTATATCATTGGTGGTAGTTAAGGTCATCGCTCATCCATATAGGTCACAAAGAGTCTATTAATGGTCCAAACTGGTTTTAAATGTCTTATATTACGAGTCGTTGAAATCATTCTTGGCTGATTTGGTGTTAAAAGCACGTATTTCAGGGTAAAAAGTTGTTTTTCCATACTTTTCCAGATCAACGAGTGTATTCAAGTTTAAAAGTGGTTTTGAAACCAATTTCATTACCTACACACATTCCCTGCAATTTAAAATGTGTCTTGAGATCTTTTGAAGGAGGTGGAAAGTGGGGTTGAGTTGTAGATGGAAAGACGAGATTTTAGGAAAATTTGACCAAAAACGCGTTTTTGTAGAATTGAGTGAGTTTTACAAATTTTCCATGTTGCATACACTCATTGTATTCATTTGAAGTTATCTAGCATGAATATCGAGGGTCTAACATGATCGAAAGTGAAAATTTTGGAAAACAAGGCAAAACCTCTCCTAGAAGTCTATGTGACCACATAGAACTACTGGAGATGCGGTCGTATAGCAAACATCAGGGCCAATTTTGGCCTTGACATCTTTGCGGTCGCATAGAGTAAATATCAAAGAAATGGTTTTTAAACACGAAACTTTTGGATTTTCCAGGATTTGAATTGGTGACACTAATTCAAAATTGTGGATGGTACAAGGTGGTAGAGAGAGCACACTCGGATGAATGGAGATTGGTTCAGGAATTCAATACAATTTTTAACAAAGAGATTGATACACTAGGATCAGAACATCAGTACCACACATGGGTGAGGGATAAGTGGATAATGTTTTCACCTGAGGTAACACATGACCACTATCAGCTAACTTGGGATACTATTGTTCCAATTCCCGATGACTTCTCCTGGAATGAGGCAGGGAAGGTATTGCATGGGAAAGAAAATGCTTGGCCACTGCAGATAAATGAGTGGTATCAGATTAAGCTCACACCTTCCTACCTGTCTTGTGATTTTTGATTTGCCACAACATTGAGCTAACTTCACATTGGACCAAATTCACCAACCATAAGGCCGGATTTATCTACCACTTGGTGAGGGATCAGAAAATTGATTTAGCTACATTCATCTATGAGCATTTTCTCTGGCAAGGTATTTGGAAAAATAACCACCGTTCTCTGATATTTCCGAGCCTGATAAGTGGGATTTGCAAGAACTCGGACGTCATTATCCGTTTGGGTAACTTCTTGAGAGACCCAGTGCTTTCATTAAGAACACTACTTTGAAGGCTTAGGATAAAGCTCGGGCAAAGCATAGAAAGAGACAAGAGAGGGAGTACCAAGGACAACGTCTCCTCCGCCTTTGCCAAAATTTCCTTTGGTTGGTTTAAAAGTCCTTGCTTGCGACTCCATACTTCTTTGGAACTCCATCAAAGATTCGACAACAACAATTGCCTCATCTACAATTTTGACCTTGCGACATTTTAATTCTTGCCACCTGTACAGCGTCACAAGGTTGAGGCTATTAAGATGCCTCAAGCACCAACACCATCGATGGACGTCGATCTGTAACTACTATGACAAGTGTTCACCACTCTTATGGGTACCAGTCATGATGTTCAGAGTCTTCAGAAGGCTTTTAGGGCCATGTAAACTGATATCCAAGTAGTTTAGAATGATATGAAGATCGTGAGAAATTTTACATCCACTGTCGGTAGAGAGTCCCTTGCTGCACAGAGAGAGGTCGGGACCCTAAATGTGCGGCTGAGCACTTGTGTAGGTCGCGTTTATGAAATCCTATTGAGAGCTGACAAGACATGGGACTGATTAGGTAGCATTGAGTCCAAGGTGCAGGAGCCATCCACACAGATTCAAGGTCTGTAGGGACAGCTTGATGAGGATTTTGGCATGATGAGGAGCTTATAGGCCGAGCCAGCCTAGTAGTCTGAGATGATGAGATATATTCTTACACGATTGCCTCCACCACCAGCAGATGGCATATTGAGGAGTGGTGGAATATTTACGACATATATGACATTCATCGATATTTGTGAAGAGTTTACTACTTTTTGTGTTACTAATTCGTATGAAAAAAAAATTATAGTTTTTATTCATTTTCTAGTAATTGTTTATTTGCATGCTTGTGTGGGTTTGATGGCCTTGCCAACAATGATGATAAGTATTGGGATAGGTATGGACTATTAATAGTGGAAATAGTGCATGGTTAGATTAACCAATATTTGTTTATGTGGAACTTGATGTTCTTTATGCACAACACTCATGTTTATATGTTAAGTTAGTGATTTGGTTCATTATTTAGAAAAGATTTGAATAGAGTAGGATAAATAACTGCAAAACCTCTATTGTACGTATCCATAACCCATTGCGTTGGTGATTTGAAAATGGTTGAGCTATTACAAGGAAACACTGAAATATGTAGGGGTTCCGTGCATGAAACTATATTGTGGATTGCTTAAAATCAATGAGACAAAGATGAAGTGAAACTATTAGATTAGGTGTTAGTTTTAGAAGCTAAATGTCTAAAAGAAAATGGGCATATCATTAATTTGTGTGTGAATAGCACTTATCCCAAAGCCTTTATGACTCAAGCAAGTAGGCCTATAAGGATATTTTGGAAACCAGGTGCCCTAAAATCAATTAATTTGGGAGTCATCGGCCTAACTTTTGTTACAAGGGTCATATAGAAAGGAAGGAAGAAGTCAACAAATAAAATCATCTTCTTAACCCTTTATAACTCAAGTGTGTAAGCCTATAAGGGTATTTGAAAACCTGGTGCCCTAAAGTTAACTGACTTGGGAGTCATCGGCCTAAAACTCGATACATGAATTATATAAAAAGCAAATGAGTGGACGATATATATAAAAAAAAGAGAGAGAAAATATAAGAATAAGTAAGGAAATACACAATTACATAGATTAACCCCCAAGACATTTGGTTGATAAAACTATACCTTTGATGTGAGGCAAGTAGCTTAGTTTGGTCTTAAAGGTTGAAGCAATAAAAAATATAAGAATCTCTCTACTTTTTGAAGTGTGAACTTGTGATGGTGAGATCTATCTAAATTAAGAGAGGGTAATGATTAGAATTAACTAAATTTCAATCTTAGAGTACACTCTAAGAAAATTAAGTGAAAAGAATAAGCTTGGGGTGTGTATTTCTTGAGTGAAGAAAGGACATACTTGACCACTACAAGTCGAGAGTTGAATCAATTATGAGCTTGACATGTTTTCATGAGTTTACACACCACACATACACTTCGAGTTATGTATAAAATAGATGGAGTTTGATTTGATTTTACACTGTTAAAGCTGTATATTATGTTGATTGCTGAATTCCAATCCTGGGACATTGTAGGTTGTCAAACCATGTTTTGTATGAGTTAAGCCACAATTTTGTTTGAGAACAAATAATAGTTCAACTTTGGGAGGTTTGATAAGTGCATTTTACACTCTTATTTAGTGATGTGAACCCGCGTAGGCAAATGCTATGGAACCCACGAACAAGATTGAAATCTTCCCAAGAAAGCCAAAGCAAGGTTTTGGATTAAATTCAATAGATCTGGAACCTAGTGACCCGAATCGCCGACGATGTGCGGACCTCTTGATTACACAAAAATACGAAATCTCACCCGGTTGATTTGAACGCCACAAGATTAAATCTTGATAAGTTCTTGAATTGTTCAATTGTAGAACAAGAGTTGAAAGCAACATAGTCTCTCAAATTACAAATAATGTCAAAATGTTCTTACAATTGAAAATAAAATAGTATTTATACTAGGTCTAAAAAACTAGGTAAAAACGTAACTAATATTTCAAATATGGTAAGAAATCTACCAAGTATCAAATTCTATCAAAAATAGGAAATTCGCAAAAAAATAAAAAATAAAACGCGTCAAATTTTAACCATGCGGCTGCATGGAACATTTAAAAATCTCGAATAATTCCCTGCCTTACTCTATGCGACCGCAGGATGGTTTTAACCATGCGGTCGCATGGTTCTTCTCTCCAGCTCCATCTTCGACTGCTTGTATTGTGTTGATCCAATTGGTTTCGGTCTTCGACCAAGACACGAACTTGTCACATTTTGAGTTCTGAACATGATTTTATCGATGATGGTCTTGATGAGTAATCTCATCGCCTCTTTCACTTGCTTTGTCCTTGCTCGTGTCATGGGTCCACCTTCAACTTTCAACAGATCTTTCCCCGGGCTTGACATTGGACTTGATTTGGTTGCTTGAGGCTCCTAGATCACATCATCCCCTCTCTCTTCAAAAGGATTCGTCCTCAAATCTGAACCTGCATCAAAGAGAGAAAGATTAGATACATTAAAAGTTGCTGAAATGTTATACTCGCATGGAAGATCCAATTTGTATGCATTGTCATTGATCTTCTCAACTACTTGAAACGGTCCATCTCCCCGTGGTAACAACTTTGATTTTCTTTGCTCTGGGAACTGTTCTTTTCTGAAGTGCACCCAAACCCAGTCTCCTAATTCGAATGTGATAATTTTCCTGCCCTTATTTGTTTGCTCCGCATAGTGCTCACTTTTCTTCTAAATTTGCTCCCGCACCTTTTTATGGAGTGACTTCACCAATTCGGCCTTTCTTTTTTCATCCAAGCTACCTCGTTCATTAATAGGCAAAGGTATTAAATCCATAGGTGTTATAGGATTAAAACCGTAAACAATTTCAGAAGGAGAAAACGACGTAGTGGAGTGTGTGGCCCTATTATATTCAAATTCGATGAAAGGTAAGCACTCTTCCCAATTCTTCAAATTCTTATTAACTACAGTGCGCAAAAGTTGTGTCATAGTCCTATTCACTACTTCGGTTTGGCCATCTGTTTGTGGATGACAAGTTGTAGAAAATAGTAGTTTCGTGCTTAACTTACTCCACAAGACTCTCCAAAAGTGACTTAGGAACTTAACATCTCTATCTGACATTATGCTTTTAGGTACCCCATGCAAGTACACAATTTCTTTAAAGAACAAATCTGCAATGTTAGTGGCGTCATCAGTTTTGTGACATGGAATGAAATGTGTCATTTTACTAAACCTATCCACCACTACAAAAATTGAATCTCACCCCTTTTCAGTCCTAGGCAAACCTAGCACAAAGTTCATTGAATTATCTACACAATGTTCACTTGGTACTGGCAAAGGTGTATACAGTCCATGAGGTAAGACCCTAGATTTGGCCTATTTACATTTTATGCATCAACTACAAACCCTTTCTACATCAACTTTCATTTTAGGCCAATAGAAATGTTCATTCAATAACTCTAAAGTCTTTGCTACCCCACAGTGACCTATAAGGCCCCCATTATGTGCTTCCCTAACTAGTAGTTTACGGATAGAGCAATTAGGAACACATAATTTACTCTCCCAAAACAAGTATCCCTCATGCTTAAAGAACTTATCTATAGCCCCCTTGTGACATGAATTGTAAATGTCGGAAAAATCAGAATCAGTAACATACATGTCCTTAGTATACTCAAAACCAAGCAATTTTGCACTTAAAGTAGTTAGAAGCAATACCTGCGCGACAATGCATCTACTACTACATTTTCCTTGTTTGTAACAGATGACATATGGAAAAGTTTCGATGAATTCCATCCAGCTGCATGTCGTTTGTTCAACTTACCTTGACTCTGGAAATGTTTCAGTGACTCATGATCTGAATGAATTACAAACTCCTTCGGCCATAGGTAATGCTGCCATGTTTCCAAAGCTCGAACAAGTGAGAGTTCCTTGTCGTATGTAATATAATTGAGAGCCGCACCACTTAGCTTTTTACTAAAGTATGCTATAGGTCTTTTATCCTGCATTAAGACTGCTTCTATATCTATTCCTGATGCATCACACTCAATCTCGAAAGTTTTTCAAAGTTAGGAAGTGCTAAAATCGGTGCTTTACACAAACAATCTTTGACATTGAATGCATGTTCTTGCTCTAACCCCCAATGAAATCCTACATTTTTCTTGACAATTTTAGTTAAAGGTGTTGGCCAATCCTTAATAGCTTTTATTTTCTTTTCATCTACCTCTACACTGTTAACACTAACCACAAAGCCTAAGAACCATGCAAAATGTACACTTTTTAAAATTGGCATAAAGTTGCTCCTTTCTTAAAACCACAAGCACACATTTTAGATGTTCCACATGCTCATCAAGACTCTTGCTATAGATTAAAATGTCGTCAAAATAAACTACAACAAATTTTTCAATGAAAGCATGCAAAATATGATTCATTAATCGCATAAAAGTGTTTGGTGCATTTGTGAGTCCAAACAGTATGACTAACCATTTATACAACTCATATTTAGTTTTAAAAGCCGTTTTCCATTCATCACCCTCCCTCATGCGAATTTGATGATATCCACTTTTAAGGTCAATTTTAGTAAACAAACATGCATCATGTAGCTCATCTAACATATCATCTAGCCTAGGAATTGGGAGACGATACTTTACCGTGATGTTGTTGATGGCTCTACAATCCACATACATTCTCCAAGAACCATCTTTCTTTGGCACCAGCAACACAGGTACTGCACATGGACTCATGCTTTCCCTTACATATATCCCTTGCTCATCAATTCCTCAACTTGCCTCTAAAGCTCCTTTGTCTCCTCTGGATTATTCCAATAAGTCGGTCTGTTCGAAATGACAGCACTAGGTATGAAATCAATCTGATGCTCAATTCCTCTAATGAGTGGTAACCCACTAGGCGTCTCCTCTGAAAATACATCGTCAAATTCACAAAGAAATAGCCAAACTAGGGAGGGATGTGTTATGCTCCTCAAAGTTGAGAAGTGACTCCTTGTAAACCAACAATATCATTTGTTGTTTCTCAACTATTGCCTTTTTCAACTTACTCCCTCTTAAAAAGAAATTTTATTTCGGCTTTTCTCTCTTCTCGGAAGACTCTCTTTCTTTTGTCTCATGTGGCCCCACTCTTTTTTCCTCTCTATTAGCCACCTCACTCTTTTATCTCCGTTTCTCTAACTCTTTCACTCTCGCTTCTTCTTCATTTTTTCAGTTGAACTTGATCGTCATATACTTGTGCCAATGTTAATGGCGTAAGAGAGATAGACCTCCCATCTTTTATAAAATTGTATTTATTTCTGTACTCATCATGCATTGCTTTCCTATCATACTGCCATGGTCTTCCCAACAAAATATGCCCCGCACGCATAGGTACAACGTCACACATTACCTCATTTTGATATCTACCAAATGAAAAATTAATCAACATCCTTTTTGTCACCTTGACCTCCCCACATTCATTCAGCCATTGTAACTTATAAGATCTAGGATGTTTTAATAGTGTTAAGCCCAACTTTTCCAACATGTTAGTGCTAGCTACATTAGTACAGCTACCGCCATCAATTATTACACTACATACCTTGCCATTAAAGTGACACCGCATGTGGAATATGTTTTCTCGCTGCTGCTCCAAGTCGTCCGCCTTGATTTGAGCACTTAGAGCTTGCTCGTGACCAACAACCTATTGTTAACTGCATACTCAGTTGTATCTTCCCCATCAACATCTTCCAATCCTGGCATGTCTGCATATTCACTTTCACCTTCAGTTTCCACTTCCCCACTGTCTCTTAGAATCATTGTCTTCTTGTTTGGGCATTGAGAAGCAATGTGCCCAACTCCCAAGCATCAAAAACATTTGATGTCCCTGTTTCATGATGGCCGTGACTCCCCCTTTGGTATAGGCTTGGTGAGTAGGTACAAATCTCTTCCGCATGATAGTTTTCAATTCCTCCCATGTATTGATAGGTTGCTCCCCACTTCTCCGCCTCAAAGTCACCACCTGATCCCATCAAGTGATTGCATAATCCATGAATTCAAGAACTGCAATTTTCACCTTCTTCTCCCCTGAGTAATTGTGGCAATCGAAGATTAACTCAATTTTCTTTTTTCAATCCAAGTAGGCCTCCGGATCACTCCTACCTTTGAAGGAAGAAATGGTCATTTTAATGTTACTCAAGTTTCCATCCACCTCATCTCCATCGAGATTCCTACCTCTCCTTTCTGGTCTAACTCCTCTATTTCTACCCCTTCCAATATCCATATCCACTGTCGCATCCTCATCCAATCCACTATCAACCTCAAATTCAGTAAGTTCCTCCATCCTAGGTTCCCGCCTACCCTGTCTCCGTGCATTAAGACCACCTCTTCAGGTATTGGCGATTTTGCCTTTCTCCTCGTGTATCCTGTCTATCCATCCTATCTCTCATATCAACACATAACCGCTCAATCCTCCGCACCGAGTCCTCTAGCATGGAAACCCGATCATCAACCCTTCCTAAATTTGATCCTTCCCTGTGATACATCCTAAATCTAAATTATTTTCAGCCTCACAAGCTTTCACTCGGAATTCACTCAATACGGTTTTTTCCCTCTATTGATCTCACCACTCTGCCTTTTTCCATTCGTTACTTTCACCAAGTCTCCAAAAGAACAATTTCAGAACTCAATAAAAAAAAATTAATCACGTGAAATTCAAATTGGTGTGAGTGAGACTACAAAACCAAGGAATTTAGTTCTGACTGGCAATTCGGACTCAACAATTAAAGACTGACTCAAAAACATGAAACAAGAAAAGAATTACTGATTGACTTTTAAATTAGACACAAAATAATAAATGGAACTAAAGGGATTCGGTAAATTTTCCCCAAGTTCAAAAACAACAACAACAACAACAACAACAACAACAACAACAATAATAATAATAATAATTTTTACTGCGTACGGATGAACAGTACCGTACAGATGAATAGTAAACTTTTTTTAACTTGAATTTTTTTTACTGCGTACGGAGAAACAGTACCGTACAGATAAACAGTAATTTTTTTTTTTTTACTCTTGAGATTGAAAAAAAAAGCCAAGACTGATGCAACAAACAGAAGTTGATTTGGATGCAAATTGAATCCAAAAACAACTTTTGATTTTTTTTTTTTTAGAATTTTTTTTGGATTAAAGACTCAAAAATAACAACTGACTTGAAGAACACGAAGAACAATAAGAAAAAGGAATAACTGACTCAACACGAATTAAAAGAGATATAACATTGGATTGGAGTCAAGATCTGATACCAACTGATGTGAACCTGCATAGGCAAAGGCTACGGAATCCACAAACAAGATTGAAATCTTCCCAAGAAAGCTTTCAAGGTTTTGGATTAAATTCAATAGATCTGGAACTAAGCAACCCGAATCGCCAACGATGTGCAGACCTCTTGATTACACAAAAATACGGAATCTCACCCGATTGATTTGAACGCCACAAGATTAAATCTTGATAAGTTCTTGAATTCTTTAATTGTAGAACAAGAGTTGAAAACAATATAGCCTCTCAAATTACGAATAATGTCAAAAAGTTCTTACAATTGAAAATAAAATAGTATTTATACTAAGTCTAAAAAACTAGGTAAAACGTGCCTAATATTTCAAATATGGTAAGAAATCTACTAAGTATCAAATTCTATCAAAAATAGAAAATTCGCGAAAAAATAAAAAAAATGCGTCAAAAAATAAAAAAATTCGCATGGTGAAAATCATGCGGCCCCATGGAACATTTGAAAATCTCAAATAATTCCCTGCCTCACTCCGTGTGACCGCAGGACGATTTTAACCATGTGATCGCATGGTTCTTCTCTCCAGCTCCATCTTCGGCTGCATGTATCGTGTTGATCTAATTGGTTTCGGCCTTCGACCCAAACACGAAACTTGTCCCATTTTGAGTCACGAACATGATTTCATGATGGTTGTCTTGACGAGTAATTCCATCACCTCTTTCACTCGCTTTGTCCTCACTCGTGTCATAGGTCCACCTTTGACTTTCAACGGATCTTTCCCCGGGCTTGACGTTGGACTTGATTTGATTGCTTGGGGCTTCTGGATCACATCATTTAGGCCCCAAAACGAGGATGACAGTTAGTAATTATGTTGGAATATGGTTTAATTTTGTATAAATTACGTTTTGTAGGACAACATTGATGAATGTGGTGAAAATTAGGAGAAACAAGCGAAAAGGAACAAAATGGAAAAAAACTAGAGTTCAAGGACCAAAGTACAAATGTCAAAAGATGACACGAAAGCATAAATGAGGATGTGAAAGAGTTAAGGACCAATATTTTGAAAACATGAAGTATTAGAAGAAGAAAAAAATGAGAAAAGAGGTCAAGAAACGAGAAAACAAAGTTCATGGACTAAATTGCAACTTTTGGGATTCTTGGAAATGCTGTGCAATCGTATAGTAGAAATACTATGCGATCGCATACCCATTTTCAAAAACCTTTAGGGCCAAATTTCATTAAACTATGCTATAGCATTGATTTGTGCTATGCTATAGCATAGTACAAATCCGACACGAAAAATCTGGTTTCCTTAATTGATTAAAACTATTATGGAAACAAATCTTTGGATGTGTTTTAAACCCTTAGGGTCATCCCTAAACATTCCCCATGCATTCCAACACACTCCTAAGGGTTTTGAGAGAATAGAAAGAGTTAAGAAACGCGAAGATTGACCTGAAGACGCGAAGATTCAATTCAAGAATTAATTGGTGATATCATTTCTTCAATATTCTTTTTGTTTTATTTTTTCCACCATGTTAAGCTCGTTTTATATGTGCTAGGAGAACGACGAACCATGTGATATGACTTTTTAATCTTTAATTTTACATTCTTGACCTTAAAAGATATTTGTGGAATTTGAATGATTTAATAATGAATTTATTTTCTCCACAATTATTGTGCACGTGATTGTGTGAATTTCTGGCTTGTTTCATGCATTCGAAAGAAGGGAAATAGGTTCGACATGGTATAAATTATCGTAGAGTCCGATAGGGGATAGAAATATACCACTATGCCCTATGTGAATCTTTTAAGTGCTCATAAAAATTCATGCATCCTTCCATATTCGCATCCATCATAAAATATAGTCAAGTCATATATGAGAATAGATTTTACATTACTTGAGAAAGATTGTAGAATAAATTAGGAATATTGATTCGTCAAAATTCAACCATGTTGTCAAAGTGTAAAACTAAGTTTAAAAGAGATTATTGTATAGGGATTCACAATCGTAGTACGTTTATCATTCATTAGAATACATCAATTTGAATAAATAATAATTTACATTTAGTTTAATTAACTCATTCATAGTTGCATATGTAATCTATTTTATTTGTACTTTCATCACAATAACACATCGTCTTATTCTTGTTTCGGTTAAGGTCACGGTAATTAAAGTTGAACTATATCAATTCTTGCATGACAATATTTGGACTCAAAATCTACTTATTACTTGTTAACGAACCATACACTTGTGGTAGTTTAAATCGAAAGATATTTTCACGAACAATTACACTTCAGATTGATTTAATAAATCAAACTTAATTAAAAAAAATGAACTAAAATTATATCTCTAATATACTTCCATTCATAAGGTTTTATCACTATTTTTTCATACATATAGCTTGAAACAGTTGGGAAGATGAAACCTTACCAAGGATGAAGATTGAGAGAGAACAAATGACATTAAGGATATGACTAATGATTTCATCTATTTTCCCCTTGTATGAAGACCAGTGCTAATGTATAATTGTTGAATAAATCAAATATCAATCGCACTAATCATTGCCATCAGAATAGTAGATACACTATGGCACCATACAAATCAGTGGACAACCCATAAGAATCAAATGAAGAAGAATTTAGCATACCATTATACATGTTATACTCTAATTCAACTCCTATCTTTGTAGCTTTATCTTGGCAATTTGTAGTGCCCTGACCCGAATGGATCGAGATGTCACTAGAATAATTGTACCTTAGTCGTAGACTTAGTAATTAACTGTACTTTCAGTGAAAAGCATAAAGATTCAATTTAAGAATTTATTTAATAATTTCTTTTTTTAACAATATAGTTTTTTCATGCATATGGTAATAACCAATGTAGTTTACTTAAAATAACATACAAAATTCTATGGACATCAGATTAACAAGATTTCAAGTTTATTCACTAGCTAATCCATCAAAACCAGCTGGTTTTGTCCAAAAATTCCAATTAATGATCAAGTTACAAAATTTTGAAATCAAGGGCAGCAACTAAAATTTTAAAAACAGCAACACTAAATCTTATCGCTTCCATTCTTTTTAATGAACAGTAACTGTACGTTAATTTCTATAAAACATATATACTTTTAAACATAAATAATTCATAAAATCTTCCTAGAATGGTGTCAGAAATGATTTTCATAGAAATCTATTTATTTAAAGAAAAATACGTAAACATTTCATAATCGAATGAAAACATTAAATCACTGCTTCTCCATAACATGTTACATCTTCATCTACCATCATTCATGTCCAAGCAAATCAAATCAACATGTAGGAAGGGAATTAACCCATGAGTTAGAAACTCAATATATATCATCTTTACATTTCGTTATTATGTTAAAAAAATTCGAACTATAGATTCATATCGTCGCACGTAGATGGATTTCTGGTCAAATTTGATTTCGATAGAATTATCATAACATGTAAAATTAGATAATGATTATTCAAACTATAGTGGTGCCACAAAACAGTCTTTAAAGTACTAAATCATTCATACTTTTAAAAAAAAATCATAAATTGAAACGAAATAACCACTTGCACAGACTACCTACCTTGATTTTCATCAATATAAACAACAAAGTGTGCAAAAAAAAAAAAATAAAAAAATAAAAATAAAAACTTTCTCCTTCACACCCTTGCTATTCCCTTAAGTTTAACTTGATATAAAAGATATCTTTGAAAAAAAATAAGAGTAAATTCGAAATTGAAAAGATGTGTAGTGAAAAAGTGACTTTCCTCCTCTTGTAACCTCCATTTTTAGTGGAAAACTAAATGAAGATTTATATTATCATTAATCTTGTTAAATTGAGTCTCTAACTAAGAATTTAAAGATTTTTAAGTCCATAAAAATAATTCACATAAGAAGTTTATAAAAACATTTATATAATGAAAAATAAAGGAAAATGAACTATTCATATGTTTTTTAACCTCTCTCGATGAATGCCCACTAATAAAACAATTATTTTATCCAAATAATTTGATATAATTGTACTTAATGTGCAAAATGGGGAATTTTTTAACTCACAAATAATTTTGTAAAAATATTTTATAAAAACATCTACAGGATGATTTGAACCTAGTTGCGTATGTGATATTACCATGTAGATGACCATTGTGGCAACCTATTTATTCATCAAATCTTTGTAATAAAATTTACTTAAACTTAATCTCTTAAATGCTGAGCTTTGAATTAACTTATGGCTTGGACTTTCACAACTTTAAATGAGTTGGACTTCCATTAGAATGACAATATCCTTCATAACAACTTGTTGGGGATTCCCTATTCAATGGTATACATTGTTTTGTGAAGATTTTGTCAAATGGTAGTTGGGCATTGGTGAAAAATCTTAATACTGTGAAGATTGTAGTCCAATCATACGCATTAATTGATTTCTGTCCACCTTGAAACGACCGACATTTCATGAATTTCAAGAAAGACAATTTAATTGTCGCTCTCATCAGTTTGCTAATGTTTTCTAATATCCATTAGTAATTGCCACTTGCATTCTGTTAAAGTTCGATATATTAATGTTTCGAATGCTTATAATTGGTATATGAAATTTTTAGGTATGAATAATAATATGAGATTCATTGTCTTGTATATGGGACAATTTATCTACGTAAATGATGAATGGAAGTGGCAAGGAAACATAATCACTTCAATTGTAATTCCAAGTAATATCACACTATTAGAACTTGTTCGATGGAGAAACTTCGTATTCATTATCCATGCACTGAAATCATATTGCAATTTAAAGCTCCAAACATTAATATGTCTCCAGTCGAAATATGCGACGATGAAGACTTGGATTGGTACATGTCTATTATAAGGAAACAGCAGAGGTGTGTTAGTTTTTCAAGACTCCTGAGATCGTGCAATTGAAAGGACAGAAGAAAAGCATTTTGGTGGAATTAATTTTGGTGAAATGGAACTTGATTGTCTGATTCCTAATGATGTAACAGCCAGCCGAATCCATCGCTTTTCTACCCTTGGTGATTTTATTCAAATGCATTTATGTAGAAAATGTAAAAACATGGAAAATTTGCACGTTCCTTAGTCCTTGTTATATGCTGATAATGTTGAAAGCATGGGATTGTTCCAATGCTAAAAGCTAGTTGAGTCACACATCTCCCTCATAGAGGAATTGTAAGGAACATACCAGGAAAATATAGTGAAATCGATAAGGATGGTAGTAAAACATCATCAACACTATCCTGAGTATTATCATCTTGAAATTACATCCTGTGGCATGATTTTTCTAAAGGATTGATAGTTATAAAAAAGAATTGCCATATAAGTATAACAAAAAGTTCTAGTATAAGAAAAACTCTAAAAAAAATCTTTATAAGAAAAAGTTCTAGTATAAAGAAAAAAAATCTTAACAAAATTGAAAACGTCTTTAATGAAAGTGACAAAGTCTATAAAATTTAAGTAAATCTTCCTACCAAAAGTTTGAAAAAAATTTCTTTAATTAATATGAAAATGACTTGCTTTTCAAAAAATTTTTGTTCTAATAAATATGAAGAGGACTTGTTAATAAGATCTTTCTCTTAAAATTTTTACACGTTTTGAAATATAAATTTCTGCCTACCAATAAATATTTTGTAGAAAAAGTCTACTAATTTGGTAAGATTTTCTACAATTAATTAATTCGTTTTAAAAAGTCTGTACTTTAAATTACTACGGCAAAGAGTATATAGGTATATTTCTATTGTCTTTGCTACTAAAGGTCTATTGCTTAAAAAAAATGTGTAACTAATTCTACTGGAATTTCGTTTATTATTTCCTCTTATAATCTTTGCTTGTTGTTGTCTTTCTTTACAATCTTTAGAATCGTTTATTAAGAAACTCCGACACTGAGAGATAGAGAGCTCAGTGATTTGCTTCTTAATCTGTAAAGAAGAGTCACTTCTAGTTATATCTAGAGTGTATAAAATATGGTTTCCTACAACGACTAATCTTCCTATCTCTCTATTTTCTAAACAAGTATTAATATATTCGTTAAAACTTTCCAATGAACAAGTAAGTAAGACAGTGTAATTTAAAGGCATAAAGTATTAAAATTTTAAAACAATATGTTTGTAATGGCCTTTGAGTACTTTACCATTCAGCAAATTAATTTCTTCATGCTTTTTTTTTTTTAACTCTCTCTTAGATTTTTTTCTTGACCTTTTAAAGAAGGCTTAAGACTTTAGCCAAAAAGATTTTCATCATATTTAAAAAGGCTTAAACAAATTTCCACTATTAGAGCACAAATTAGCCAACTTAACTCAAAGGATTACTTTATCTTTTGACTATGGAATCCAGAATAAAGAGGTTAAAAGCATTAAAATTATATTTTTGAAACAGAAATAAAATACTATTTGTAAATAAATTAATTGCTTACTTGGTATTTCCCCTTTTAAGCCTTGCCCGAAAATTGGCTAAAGTAAATGAAAATTATAAATAAGAGAAGATATGAAAAGAACTTACTTTAATTACGAAGTCTTTGAATTGATAAGGATGTCTTTGAATTTACAAAAATGGTGGAGAGATTTTTGAGTACAAGTGTGATAGTGTACTTTTTTTGGTGTGTTTTCTTTCGTGAGAGGTGTGGGTATTTATAGATGCTGATACATCACCTCTATTCTGTTGGTGCTGTAAGTGTGCTATCAATAATTGAAAAATAATGTGCAAACATTACAGGTGTGCGATCAAAAATCAAAGAAAAATAAATAATGTACAATTCTCTATGTGAGTAATTAGAATGAATTATTTGAAAATATGCTTCTGACAACTTTTGTTTTCATGCCTGACTTTTCTTAAAATATGAGAATCAACTTTGCAGAGAATCTTTAAGATATGTTTAAAGTTTTATCTTTACGCCTCTTCTTTTTGACTTCTTTGCTAATTATTTCTCCATCTTTCTATCTCGTCTTCATCTGTCCATCATTTCTGCTATAACTTCTTCTAGTTCTGAATCCATCTCATTATCGTTGCCATCAGATATATATGCTTCATCTTCTGTTTCTGATAGGGTTTCTATAAATTCTCCATTAGTCTCTTGAAATGCCATTAGATATAAATTCTTTTGTTCAATATTTGGTAATATAATTTTTTCTGCTTTAGTTCTCATTGAAAGGTGCTCTTGGTAAAAAATAATTATGTTATTCTATTGTGCTACTAATCTAAAATCATTATTTTGAACTTCCATCGTGGTTGCAGTTTCTGATATTCTTCTTTCATAATCAATCTGTCTAATTTTTATTTTAGTATTCGTCCTTGGAGATGGTCTAAATCTTTTGGCCCTTCATAAATTAAAATATGATAATAAGCTGAAATTACAATGTCATTATTTACACGAGAGGATATGAAAATGAATTGAACCATTAAGGGATGGTCTTTTAACTGATCAAGAATCTGTTTAAGTTTTGGTGGAAAAAATATGAAAGATCTGTTTAATATGTATATAGTATCTATTATACAAAACTGTAAAATTGGGTAAAAGAGGTCTTCTTCTTCAAATATTGTATAATCAAAGGAAATTGTTGGATAATTGTGTTTAAGGAAGGCTGAATTTTGGGCTGCATCGTGTTTAGGACCATGTCTGAGGAAGTATCAATTTTCATTATGATAGTAACTTAAAATTTGAGCAAAATCTATAATTTCCTGTACAATGGAATTCTTTATAGAACTTCGAACAATATTGGCGCAATCACCAATTTTCTGTTCTAATTCTTATAAAGTATTTTCCTATCCTGCAGCTGTAGAATCTGTTAGTTCAATGAGTTTTCTATTTTATCAAAATAATTTCTACTTGTAGAGACGATGTCTTTAGAAATGGATTTTTCAAGTATATTTTTAGAAGAACTAAGTTCGTCTAAACTATTATACAATTTAAGAATCTTATTTTAATATTTACTAATAGTTTGTTGGGATAAAGAAATTTGATCTTCGAGAAGTTGTAGTCTTTCTTCTAAAGAATGTTTTCTAAGATTTAAATTTCTAACAACTTTGGTCATAGTTTCACAACTATCACAAAGTTGTATTGATGAATATGATGATAAAGTTTGAGAGGGGGTTTGCATGGTCTGTCTAATTTTTTTGGATATATGAAAATTAAATCCTATCATTTTTCTACAAAAATTTAAAGTTTTTTCAAGCGTATAAAATCCTTTGAAAAGGGGGTCGAAAAATCTTTTTACTTGTTGTAGTACTTCTGGCCAATAATTATATATTCCAGGCTTTCTATTTTTAATTAATGCAAAGAAACTTAAATTTTTGCTTTCTATTTGATTATGAATCTGTTTAAAATGGTTAGCTAGGGCATTACTGCTGTCTAATTTTTGTATAGAGTCACGTGTCATCCAGATATTATCCAGTAGAACCTTTCTGGTAGTCTTTCTCAATTATTTTATCTGAATCGAAGATTAGATCCTTGAGGGGCCATTCTCAGAGTGACATTCTCAAAGTTCATCATCCTTTGATCCATCTACACCTTAAAGATAATGAATTAGAAAATTAATAACTTGTCTACTTAAATTATCAGCTAAAATATTATTTTTTTCCGTCGATATGTTCTATATTAATTTTATAGCTGCTTAATATCTCATATAATTTTAACCATCTATTATTTCTTATCTTATCAAAAAAAATTTTTTAATAAATTTTACTATAACTTCACAATCTGTCATAATTGTAAATTCAGTGTTTAAAAATATTTTAAAGCTTTCTATACTATATATAATAGCCATTATTTCATAATCTAAACTAGTGAAATATTTTCCTTTTATCTTGTAGTTTCCGCTAGCACATCTACAAGATTTTTCTTCTTTTTTATAACTATATTTATTTGGTTTGGAATATAAAATTCCTCCCCATCCTAATTCACATCCATCTGTTTCTATTATTTTATATTCACTATCTAATGGTGGTAAATTTTTAACTTTTGCTTTTATCTTTTTAACTAATTCTATATCTGATTGATTAAAATATTTTTGTCCTTTACTAGATAATTTACTATACAATGGTCCTACTTTCCTTCCTAAATCTTTAATAAAATATCTAGCATAATTTAATATTCCTAAAAAGGCTTGTAATTTCTTGGTTTCTTCAATTTTGTTTGGAAATTGTAAATTGTCTGTACTATATGTGACTGTAAGTGAATCTTTCCCTCTCCTAAAATTATTCCTAAAAATTCAATTTCTTATTTATTTATTTTCATCTTCTTTTTACTTATAATTAAACCATTTTCTATAAATTTATTCAAGGTTATCTCTAGTTTCATATGTTCTTTATAGTTTTTACTATGTACTAGAATATTATCTATATATACACAAACAAATGGAAGAGAATTAAATATACTATTCGTCTTTCTTTGAAAAATAGAAGGTGCATTTTTTAATCCAAAATGTATAACTAACCATTCACAATGTCCTAATAGAGTAGTAAAAGATGTCCAAGAAATAGATTCTTTTGTAATTTTTATTTGCCAAAATCCATATTTATAATCAAATTTAGAAAATATCTTGCTATTTTGCATTTTATTTATTGACATATCTTTATCTGATACCTCATATCCATCTTCTATAATATTATCGTTTAATCTTTTATAGTTTATAACAATTCTTGCTTTTCCTCTTTTTATCTTACCATGATTTCTAACCATAAAGAGTGTTGATCTGTGTTGACTGCTAGACGGTCTTATTACTTTTAAATCTAATAATTATTTAATCTGTATGTTAAAATCTTCTATATCTTGATTCGTATATTTTATTTCTACTGTTCTAATTTTTATGTTTTCATTTATTATTTCTAATTTAGCTTCTATTTTATTTTTATCTCAATGTTTTGTAGGGTCTTCTCATGTTATTTGAATCTTTTCAACTAATTCTAAAATTTTGTCTGTACAATCTATCTTAGATGCTGTTAAAAATTATTAATTCTTTATTTCTTGGTATAAAATCTGTTTTTAAAGTTTCTAAAGATAAATTATCTAAAAATTCTAAGTTTTCTAGATTTTCTTCAATTTTTGGGTTTGGTTCTGGTTGTACTCTAAATATTTGACAAATTATTTCTTTCTGATTTTCTTTTCCAAATAATTATTTTCTGTGTAATTATCTATAAGCTGTTTTCCTTTTATTTCTAGATTTCTGATCCTGTATTTTATTTCTCCTAATGTTTCGTATATTTTATCTGTTCTATTATTTGGATCTATTATTTTATTTTCTATACTTTCACTATAGTCTTTATTTTTATTATTATTTATTTCTTCCTTAATACCTCAACAATTATTGTATTGAATTTCTAGACAATTTTTACACTGATTTCTATTTTTGTGTCCTGGGTATATTCTGCATATTTTACATTTATCCATCATTGATCCTTGTCCTCTATTCCATTCATGGGTACATTCTTGTTCTACATTCACCACCTTTATATTTAAAACTGAAAAATCTAGCTCTCTAAACTATCATAACTGTCTTCATAATTACTTGTTATTTCTAAATCTAACTCTTCATCTATGTAAATACTATATACTGAGTTACAAGATTCATTATCAGATAATTCTATTATGTTACATTGTATTTTTTCAATTATCATAGATTTAGCTACATTTTCTTTATTTTTATATTTATTTGGGCATTTGTTAGTAAAATGTCTAGAGTCTTCACAAATATAACATTTACAGTTTCTTTTAGTTTTTGGTTTTCTAACATATCTATTATAATTGGGTCTTTTATTTTTATAGTATGTCCTACTTGGTCTAATATTATATTTCTTTTTATTTTGATATTGCCTTTGATATTTTTGTTTTTTTATCATTTTTATATAATTTTTTCTTTCTTCTTCTATAATTATATGTCTATGGTGTATATAAATTTGAGCAAAAAAAATAATTTAATTTCTTTTTTTGCTTTTTAGCTACTTCTTCTACACAATATTCTTTCAATTTATTAGATATAAATTTTATGGTGGCACTAATAGTTATTTCCCTTGTTGGGTATATATATATATATACACACACACACACACACACACATACATACACACACACACACATACATACACACACACACACACATACACACACACAAAAACACAAACAAACGATACAAATAAAGCATATGCCTCACATATAGAGATGCGTGCAAATCGAAAAACTATTGAAAACAAAAATTATGAATGAGTCGTTTCAGTTAATCAATGCGTCCACTGTCATTTTTGCACAAGAAGTTCCAACATATATTTTTCGCCTCAAGACCACAAGTTTGCTGTTTAATATAAATAATTAAGCTCGAACTTAGAGGATTATTATAGATTAATTTATCACATCTCGTCTTTCTCAAGATATTAGCATATAAAAATAAGAAATTTGGACACGATTTTGGGTTCACCCATTACAAGAGGTCATTAAAGCTTATAAAAAATTAATTTATTTTATATACATGAATCCACCTTGAGTGCATAATGTGAGCCAGTGTATGTTAACAAAAATATAAGGATTAAGCTGGTGAATAAAATATTAGTAGATAATAGAATTATTTAGAAGTAAGCTAATTAATAGTTGCCACATGTCACCGATAAAAATGACCCATTAATTCTCAAGGATTGATAAGAAATCTATAAATAGACGTGTCAAGGTTGAAGAAAGGCATACAAATTTTAGTAGCTTCCTTGCATATACATTTTTCTATGGCTCCAATTTGAGCATTAGAGTGGGTAGTTTTGATAATCCAAGAATAACTAACTAAGAGGAGGTGAATTAAGTTCTAAATCTTTTTTTTTTTGAAAATAATTTTTAATTACGCAATTTAAAAACATGTAGCTTAATCAAGTAAAAACCGTAAGCGAAATATAAGTAAAATATTAGAGACAATGTAAATGATATATTTATAGAGTTTTTATCCAAACTAATGATCTACATCCTCCATTACCGAACTCTATGTCATCAGCAAGGTTTTTTCATTATATTAATTGATTTATGGTACAATTAAAACTCTTACAATGCTTTTAGTGATTTAAAAACAATGAGTACCAATTCTTATACAATATTAGGCTTTGAAGGAACCTCAATATGATCCAAAGATTTAAAGAAATGGTTTTATAATGCAATTTCTCTCTTAATAAATGAGTACTAAGAAAGACTAATATTTTAAATTTAAGTTTAATAATTTGCTTAAAATATTTCTCTCTTTAATAAATTTGAAGGATCCTTACATTGATTACAAAAAAGAATCAATTTATTAACAATAATTTGTAAAACTTTCTTTTAGTTTGGCTCTAAGGCTCTCATCTTAAAGGATTTTATTTTGAATGCTTGAAAGACGTTATTGTGATCTTGATATTCTTTGAGGAGTCAAATTTGTAATGATAGTCTTGATCTTCTTCATCTTTTGATGATTTATCGATTTATTATTGAATCTTTGAAAATTATGATCACTTAAATTCAATTGTTAGTAAAGAAGACTAACTTGTTTGTCATGTCCAAAATTTTAAAATTGAAGTTAACCAGAGGTCAAGTTTACAGAGGGAATACCCTGACTAGATGAGCGGTCAACATTTATAAATTAAATAGGTGCCAAATAAGAATTTGTCAAGAAATTATTTTAAAGTTCAATGTTGTTGAAGAATGACAATGAATTTAAACCATTTGAATATTTTTGCCTTGACAGCTTTTTATTCTTTCATAAAAATTTTATCCTCACTTTCATTTTGGTTCCAATGCATTTTTGGAAACATGACTGATCCCATTTTTTCAATTTTATTTTCAATTTCGACCACATATATTTTTAAAAAACATTATTTCAAGAAATATATTATCGAAATATCTCTGCAAAATAGTAAATTATAATCTATTTAAATTAAATATGTTCGGAATGACTTAGGGATTGTTCAAGCTCTTTTTTGGTTAATAGATTTTGGAAGAGTGTATACTTAAAAATTAAGAGAAAAATTTAAATTAATAAGAAGGATTATTTTACTGAGAAAATGAATAATATAAAATTAATTTTATTTATGTGGTAAACATGACTAATTTCGCTAATACTTTTCTTTAGAATTTTGTGTTATTTGACGCGTCTCTGGTGGCCTGTCAAAATGATAAACACGTGCAGACTATTAAGAGATTGGCAGCTCACTAAACCATTCCCCTACGATAGAGATTTACCCTTCCAGCCGCCACGTATTCACACAGAAAATATAAAAATATGCTAAACTGTGTAGTTCTCAATTTTACCACGGAACTGTTTCTTCCCAACGCCCTACGGGCCAAATTTATCATCAGCTCGCGGTCTCTAATTGTCGCAAAACAATTGAAATCGGAAAATTTGATCAAACTTCTCGACTTTTGGCCGACAGACTTGGTAAGATTCGTCTTGCCTTTGCTCACTTTTCGACCTAACTTTACTTCAATTCCGGGCTTAATTTCTTTTTCTTCCTTTCTTTCTAGTTGAAAATTCATGGGTTGATTATGATAATTTGGCTGAATGAAACTGAAACATGATGTTTTTATTGAAATGAGTAAAGGGGATGATCATGTCAATATATGATGTAAGACGTGGAATGCAGGCGTTAATAAGTTGACGTCTTAGTATAATTGACATGATGGATAAAATCGGGAGTTAATCTATAGCCTGTATATGTGTAGGCAAATAGATTTTCAAGTTGAGAACCCTTTGAACTTCTAGGCATGTCCAATGCATTTGGATTGCAGTGGCAATCAAGTTGAAAGGCTTGCCGCATGCGTGGCGTTGATTTATAAAGCATAGACGGTCAAACCTAAAATTGGTCTCCATTGAGTTCTATCTATCACTAAATTTTATGGGCTACATGTGTTTTACTTGCTCTATAATATAGAATGTATTTTTTAGACAATGTTTAGTTTGCTTATGTGCATAAGCATTTTAGCAATCCACGGTTGCATTTTTAATGTTCTTAGCATTTAGACTTGGGTTGGGGGTTGGGGGGTGGGGGGTTTCATTTGGAGGAGTAACCCAAACTGTTAGTATTTGATATTCGATTTTACCCTTAACATGCGTTCGTAAGATGGTGGCTCATTTAAGTACAACGATCTTGAAATTTAAATACTCGTTTGAGTTTCACATAGACTGAATTGTGTGTTTGAGTTTAATGGACTTTGATATGATTTTAAGATCTGGAATTCCATCTTAAAGGTCAATTTTATTAAGAAGTATAACGCAAGTCTTTATACGTTGTTTAGTATTTTTAAACTGATATGATGTGAGATTTTACCTTAACAATTAGTTGTTGTACTTTTGACGCTTTCTGTTCTGACTAAATCAGAGTACCATGTTGAAACACTATAGTTCAGTTTCTTGGATCTTGATCTTTTTCTCGCTTTAGTGATATTGCTGTTCTTCCACAACAATTTTTCTGTGTTCCTTGACTTTGTAATTTTATATAATAAGCGTAATAAATACATAGGATACACCTGTGAAAAGCTTTCCAGTTTGGGACAAATATTGTCCCTTTAGTGGTACTGCTGCCATCATATTTGTATAGCCAATGGCAGCTGCTAGTGCTTTGCTGATGCCCCAGGAATGGAGATTTCACAGAATTCGTGGTTACACCAGCCAATCAAAGGTACATGACCTATTATCTAAATACATTACTCGTCATTTATGTAAGTTTCCGGACTGCTGATACTTCATTAATTTAATTATTTATCATTCTCTAGGAAATAATGAATTAGGTCCAATTGTGCCTATTTCTCAATCATAATGCACGGCCATTTGTTTATATTTCCAATCACTAATGCCTTTCTTTGCTTGTTTCTTTGTCCTTTTCTAGGGCATGGTGGAAAAGGTCCCATTGCAATCTTTTAGCAAACCTTGGTCATCACATTCTTTGGTATGGTCCTCTTTATCCTCAGAACCTCGTGGAGTTACGATGTATTTCTAGGTTAATTAAATTTTCCTTCTAATACCTTGTTTGTGTTTATAATATTTGTGGGCACACCTGCATTTCATCCGTTTTTTGCATTTCCATTGTTAGAACAGAAACTATTAGTTTTCAGTCTCACATTTGACCCCAGAGCTCTATACTTGGATGTTCCTTTATTTAAATTTTACTAAATTTCACTTAATGACAGTCTGATTGCCATTGTGTTGATTAAGCAATGTTGTTTTCCCTTTATCCAGACACGATAGCAGATTCACATGAACCTGCTTTCTGTGTCTCTAGCAACTTCTCTCTCGTACCATGTGTGTTATGTGCTAAACACAATAACTACTATTTTTTCTTTACTAAAATCAGTTAGGAAAAATTCCCTTTTGCTATGTGGGTACTAAATTATAGTTCAAGCTTTGCTGCTATTTCTTCTCTTGGAACGTAAATTGGTGAATCTGCATTTTGCCAGTTAAATCTTCAGCAAAAGGGTGCTTCAAATCTCCATCTCTTGAGAAGTGCACGTGGGCAATTAAGTCATATATCTACTAGATGTGATATATTCTTATGCCATTCCCTTCTAAAACCAGGTGGAGGGAATGAGATTCCTATTGTGAGATCAGCTGCTGTGGTGATTACAAGGTATTATTTGTTAATGATTTTCTTTTTGATTGCTAATGATCTTTGGAATGGTCTCTTTTTCAATTGGGAAAGGAGAAACTTGTTAGGGCCTATTTTTCCCCGTGTTCACTGAAGAATGAAGAGAAAAGATAATTTCCATTCAATTATGTCATTTTATCATGCAGATCATATAATGCTTTTCTTGGAAGACCTATTGTGCTTCAATTGGTTCCTGCTGTGGCTATCATTGCCTTTGCAGCATGGGGTATTGGACCACTCATGCGACTTGGCAGGATCCTTTTCCTTCATGTACTGATTTTCATTTACATGCATTCTTTCTCTTTCAAATTTTGATTACTCTCGAGCAGTACTTCACTTTGAAATTTTATGCAGAAGAGTGATAGGAGTTGGGAGAAAAGTAGCACACGTTATATGTTGACTTGTTATTTTCGACCTTTGCTCCTGTGGACGGGAGTGACACTCATATGCAGGTATCTGTTGCATGCCATTTTTAAATCCCACTACTAGAACCAATGCTGCTTTCTCTTGAAGCTAATTAATAGCACGTCTTCTAGCTCTAATAATCGCAAAACTTGTACAGAGCATTAAATCCTGTAATTCTACCTTCAGTCGCAAGCCAAGCTGTCAAGCAACGGCTTTTGAATTTTGTACGATCACTATCTGGTGTCCTAGCTTTTGCCTACTGTTTGTCAAGGTAATTTGATCACTTCCAAAATAAAAGAGAGTTATATGGCCAAGAACAGACAGTTTTGTTACTTACCACATGCACATACGTTTTTCATCAATCTTCCCAAGTTGAATGAACAGATATTCTTATTGGTTTATTGTTAGAATGGTAGTATAACTGCTGCTTACAACTTTTATGCTGGGATACGTTTTTACTCCCTTTCTCCTGTGGGTACTACGGATGATGTAAACACAAATTAAATCTACTACTAGCTTTTCTCTTTTGTGCTGGAAAAACCTTATGCTGCAACATAATATAGCATCTTTTCTTCTTCTTGTTCATCTTCATTTGCATTCTTGTTTACTTCTCCTACCTTATGCTGCTGCAGTATGCACGTGTGTTTATCAACTTATTTTGCATCCTTTTTCTTCTTTACTATATCAACTTTCTTGATTTGATGTAGGTGCTTTTTTGGTTTTTTTGGGCTAAAGGTCTCATCTGTCTAATACTTAAATGTTATCTTCTGTTGGTTATTAGCTTGTTTGCATATATCTCCTTTGAAATAGCTAACAGTCTTATCAATTCTTTTCTTTTTAGACAAAAATGTGCTGTGTCTTCGTAGCCAATCTAGAAGCATCAAGTCTTCGTTATTTTGTTATATGTTGTTGTTGCCGCCTTTCCCCATATTTCCAGAGTGGTTGATATAGCCTGTTATTCTTCCTGTCCTTCCATTTATTCCTTTTTTTGGTCGCATTGGGTTAGGGTTGTCATTATGATGTTTAAAAATTGGTGATGTTTGTTTTGACAGCTTGATTCAACAAGTGCAAAATTACTTTGTGGAGACCAAGGATGCTAGTGCTGCAAGAAATGTATGTTGATTTTTTAGATATATATGCAATACTTGTATGTTTTCTTATGTTACATGTAAACTGATTGGATTTAACATATCTTGGAAAGTGAACTTCTATGGAGAATATGAGCAACAAGACATGATGCTGCTTATTTAATAAATAAGGAAAATAATCTTAACTGTTGCTATTATAAAGCACTGGAACAGCTCAAATACATATGGGAAAACTGATAGCTGGAACTGAACGTGTAAAATACATGAGGAAAAACTGACTTTAGTTTGGGAAAACGTTAACCTATTTGTTTGTTCATGGTCTCACGTCTACCTTTTTGCACAAGGACCAATGCTTTACTGAACTTCATTTAAAGATGTCAAGCTGTTGTTCTGAGGTTTCAAATTTTTAGATAACAGAATGCTTTAAAGCATCCGCTACTTTTTCTGATGCAGTTTATTTAGAGGCATCCATGAAATTGATGAGATAATTTTAATGAGATGTCCAACAACTTTAGGCATTTTGTATACCATCTCTTAGTCGACCTTGAAAATGTCAGACTAGTGTTTTATACACATTCACATGATTCAGTCAGTTATCATATTATTAATGATGAATCTTGCCTCTGCAGATGGGCTTTGAATTTGCAGGCAAAGCTGTATACACTGCAGTGTGGGTTGCTGCTGTTTCATTGTTCATGGAGTTACTCGGTTTTTCTACCCAGAGATGGTTAACTGCTGGAGGTCTTGGGACAGTATTGCTCACTCTTGCTGGTCGTGAGGTAAAATTAAGCTCTCTTGATTTTCTCTGCAATTCACTTTTGTCTTTTGGAATATCTTATTTATTACATCTTTTGTTATTTTCTGTAAAGAAAATGATTCTGTAAGAGGTCAGTACATACTTATCCGAATGATATCAGTTATGTAATTTCTTAGCACCTAAGCTGTATCTCATTTATTTCTGAACTTTTTTCTGGTTTCTTCAGATATTCACGAATTTCCTCTCAAGTATAATAATACATACAACAAGATCATTTATTTTAAATGATTGGATCCAGACAAAGATTGAAGGCTATGAAGTTTCGGGTACTGTTGAGGTTTGTCTACTTTCCACCACTAAAAAAGATGAGGACAAGAAATAAAAAATAATAGCATCCTGTAATCTATTAATAGTGTTGTTGCATTATCCAATTAAACATTACTCTTAAAAAAGGACTAAAACTTGTCCTCATTATTTATAGTTATTAAAATTTATTTCAGCATGTGGGTTGGTGGTCACCAACAGTTATACGAGGTGATGATCGTGAAGCTATTCACATCCCAAATCATAGATTCACTGTTAATGTGGTAAGGAATCTAAGCCAGAAGACTCATTGGCGCATTAAGACCCATCTTGCTATTAATCACTTGGATGTGAACAAGATCAACGTGAGTGGTTGTTTAATACCCTTGTCAATTTAATTACATGTAAGTTCTCTTTCTGTATTTTATGCTTGTATACCCTTTTCAATTAGCAGAATATTGTAGCTGATATGCGCAAAGTTTTGGCCAAAAATCCTCAAATAGAACAGAAAAAATTACATAGAAGAGTTTTCCTGGATAATATTGATCCAGAGAATCAGGCTCTGTTGGTACGTTCTATCTTACTGCCTAATCTTTCCATTGTTATGTCATGTTCTTGTATAATAGTTGTTGCATTTGTGTATGCACTTGAGGAGAGAAATGAATGGGCAAGGAGGTTCTCTTGGTGTTTATCTGAAGATCTTAACATAGCCAAATTGCAGGGTTGGAAACCCTGGAGGAGTTTTTACCTTTAGTATTACTTAATCTTGGAATAATCTAGTTAATACTATTGATTCATGGACATGGATAACTACACTGCTTTAACAATAGATACTTGCCTTTTAAGTTTATGTACCATCATCTTTGCATAAGAAAGCTGTAGTATGAAACATCATAATATTAACTGGAATTCTTTCTACGTCTCTACAATTTCTTTGAATAGTTGAACTTTTAGTAATTATCTATTGAAGTTTGTCCAATCAGCCACTGTTATGTTGATATTATGTTAATGATCGCTGGAAGGGAAAATCCCAGTTTTGTTTTCACTGGGTGAGGATATTGAGAGAGAGACTGTTTGGTGAGGGCATTGGGAGACAGAGTTTGGAATGGATTTTTAATTTACGTATAAAGTAATTGCTCTCAAGATTTTGTTCCACAACCTGTGTCGACACATTTGAGTAAAATACTCTGTCAATATCTTGATATTTATGCAAATACATGTACTTTAGTATCTGTTACTGTGTCCTTTCTTTTCTCTGCTTTTGTATTACAAAAGCTGTTTTCGTAATCCTTTTCTATGTACTACTGGACAGATAATGGTGTCATGCTTTGTGAAAACCTCACGTTTTGAAGAATACTCATGCGTCAAGGTAAGCAATACTTATAACTAATGGATTAACAGATGTAGCTGTTTATATCTTGGATGTTCTAGTGTACTTTGAAATAATGGCCTATAACATAGAAATATGTAGAGCTCATGTTCCCCTTATATTTGTCACTGTAACATTTTTGAAGTTTTTATATTTGTACTGTGATAAACATTCTATAGTGCTCCTTTTTGGATGGTGCTCTCTGTCACCTGGAGTTATCTGAGCCCAAATATATTATTGTTACTGCATTTATTCTCTCATAACTTGTTAGGAAAGTTCAATGAATTCTTAACAAATTACTATAGTTACTTGAAGACATTATTTAAATAGTATTTGCAATTTCCAATATCACTGGATTTTATGCAGGTAATTTATTTGATTGATAAAACATGTTTTGATATGGGTGTCTATTTTCATCCAGAGTAAAGTTAAGCCTGTATATTAGGAATTCTTACAATTTTTATATTGCATAAAATTTCCTTACATTTTAGCGGCAAAATAGGATTATATTAGTAACTGTAGAGATGGGAAGCTCTACAGTTATGAATTTCTATGCTCTACTTTTTTTCCCTTCTCAAAATAAATAAGGAACTTTGCATTAGGGAAAAATAAATAAATAAATAAATAGAGAAGGAATTTTCTGGAGGTAGAAGTTAAACATGATGGAAAAAGGACAGTCTTCAATAGCTCAGAACTTGTGGCATAAATTTACTGGTGTGTTAAAGGATTTTTTGGGTGACCTGTTGATGATTCTTCACTTTTACAGTTAGATCTCTCACATATTAACCACTGGACTGAGACCTTCATAATCCATCTAGACCAGAGTTTTCAGGACCCTTGGCAGTAAATGGACTGGTATGACGGTCCCTTTAATTACACCCTTGGATTTAGCAAGAGTTTTCAGAAATTATTTCTTGTATGTTGCAGCAGCCCTTCTATTCCACCCTTTCCTATGTGACGGGCATAATGAAATTATAATAAAGAACACTTTTGCTCATTTCCTGATGTGGTAGTAAATTGAGATATGAACTTATTAATGACTAATTCATGAGTCCTGAATATAATACAGGAAGCTGTGTTGTTGGATCTCCTTAGAGTAGTCAGCCATCATAAGGCTCGACTAGCCACACCTATCCGCACAGTGCAGAAAATATATCGTGAGCCCAATTTGGAGAATGTTCCATTTAGTGAGACCACTTTCACTAGGGCCAGAGCAACGGATAACCGCTCCCCCCTGTTGATTGAGCCTTCTTACAAGATTAATGGCGAGGACAAAACCAAGTCTACTACTCATCCAGCACAATCTAGTGGAGAGAAAGATACGAAGTTAGATGTGCCCTCACCACCAAATCCCATGGTTGATGTGATGACCGAATCGACATTGTCGAAAGATGGTAACAGAAAGGATGTCAATTTATCTGAGTCAAACTTTGACAAGAAGAAAATAGCAAAGGTTGCATCGTCATCGTCATCGACTAATACTACAACATCAAATATGAATTCTGATTCATCAAGCAACTCTGAGAATGAGCAACCTGGTGTTGGATTTGCTGGAGAAGAATTAGATACAGGAAGTGTTTTATCGGAGGGTGCTAAGAAAAAGCCTCTTACTGACGAAGAGTTTTGTGGTGGTAACATACAGAAGGTGCCTGTATCATCATCAGATGGCGAAAAATCTCGTCCATCATCACCAGTGGGCAGGTCGTCACTTGAAAATAATATTGTCCTCGGTGTTGCTTTAGAAGGCTCAAAGCTTACACTTCCAATTGAGGAGGATATGGAGTCAAAGGAGTTGGCCCCTTGTCGTAATGGAAATGGTTCAACAGAAGCAAGTAGCGGTAAGAAAGATGACAATATTACAGTAGTCTCAACCGATCAGCATAAGAGAGAGAGGTGATTAATCTCCATAATGCAATTATGCTGCTGGTTGGAGCAGAGTGCAGAATGTATTGAAGCTGGGTTTTTGAAGCAGGCATTATGCACAGTATATCTCTTGTAAATCAACGTAGAGATAGTAGGTTCCCATTGATCAATCACTATACAAGAGGGAGGCACTGATTTAGAATTATTCAAAGTAAATGCTGCATTTTCTGTCTTTTATGAGTTAAATTTTAAAGATATTTACTGTTGCTTATAATTATCAGGTTTACTGTGAAAAGTTTGATAATTCGGTGGGACAAACTATCAGATTACGTGAAGTAACTAATATTAACTCCGAGGAGCAGATTGAAGCTTTCATGGTAAAATATCGCTTATCTACGAGACAGAATTGATAAAAAAAAAAAATTATATAGAGGCAAATGATTCATGAAATTTTTTTGATACTTGTATTAAAACGACAGGCATTAGTAGTTCAATAAATAATTTACTGAATTAATGAAAAATGCGACAGAGGAGAAACATACAATTCTTTTCGAACAAATATTTTATACCCAACTCTAATGATAAATATAAAATATTGGACCGATATTGATTGTTAGACTTGTTGATCTTAGTACTTGAAGTTTAATTATTTAAGTCGTGCTATTGTACATATATAAGTTTTACTACATGATAAAAAAAAAGTAGTTAGTTTTCATTCTTTGTCGCCCTATTCATTTTCGTAGTTTTTGTTTCAAGAATTGATGAGGTCCAATTTCTGCCTTTCCTAATTGAAACCTCATGAAGTATTGGAGGACTCTCTCACTGAACCTTGTCGACCTCGTTTATGGGTGACATGTCCAACAAATCTTGAGTTCTCTCACGCTGATGTAATCTTTTATTCCTACATTAATATGATCTAGGAGTCAAGCCCAACGAAGACAAGTATGGAACGAGACTTGTTGATAATTGAAGACGGATCAATGACTCGATCAAGAGACAAGCGGGTGAAATAAGCGATGAGATTATTAGTTCAGTCAACTATTGATGGGACGATGTTTAGGACATAAAACGAGGCAACTTTCATGTTTGAGTTGAGAGCTGAAACAAAGTGGATCAATTCAATACAAGAGAACAAAGTCGAAGGCCAACCGGACTACCATGCGGTCACATAGTGCAATAGGGGTCGCGACCGCATACATAGAGGCAGGGAATTCGCGGGGCTAATTCAAATGAACTATGCGACCACATACATTTACACTTGTGGTCGCATAGTTATAAATTGGGGTCAAAATTCTCCTTTTCCGGGGTTTTCCATATTTTGGAAGATTTTATTTCTTTTCCATATCAATGTAATCTTGGACGAGTTTTGCATGATTTTCACTAGATTTTCTAGGGATTTTAAGCCTAGAATAAATATAAATTATTTTCTTTCATTTTAACCTTAGACTTTATACATTAATTCGAGAGAATTTTAATAGAGATACTATTGTGCTTTCTTCTCCATTCTTCATTGACAATTGGAACTTATAAAGAATTGTAATTCTTGTGGTGTCCTACAACTCGGGTGCGAGTCTTGGATTGTGTAATCAATGGGTCCTTCAAGGAACGATCTTGTTGGGTTTGTTGGTTCACTAATTTGGGATTCAATATCTAAACATCTAATTTGGCTTTTTGGATTTTAGAACAATCTTGCTGTGAGTTTCGTAGTCAACACTGCTTCGGGGTTCGCATCAGTTGGTATCAGAGCATAGACTCCAATCAAGAGGTTATATCTTTTTGTTTTCTTCATTGAGTCTAGGTTTGAGTTTTTTGCCTTTTTGTTAATTTTCTTCCTTCGTTCTTCGTTCTTTGGTCACTTTTCTTCAATTTGTTGGTAGTTTATCTTTTGCTATTGTTTTTGTGTCAAAAAAATAAAAAAGAAAAGAAAAGAAAGAAACGAAGACAAAGGCAAAAAAAAATAATAATAATAAAAACAGCAAAAAGCCGAAAAAAGGATATTATATTATTATTTTGTTCAATTGCTACCAACATATTTCATTTCAATTTTCGAGTTAATTTCAAAAATGAGTCAATTACTTTTGCTAGTCTTTAGTTTCCATTAAATTAGTCGAGTCACGTTACTTTTGTTTTTTTATCAATTGTGTCAACCTACTTGAGTTTCTTAATTCCATTAATTTTTTTTTGAGTCCTTGGTTTTACAGTCTTTGATTTACATTCAATTTAGAATTCCATGGGTTTTTAAATTCTTTAAGTTCACTATTATTCTTTGGAGCATTTGGAAGGAAGTCCTGAGTGGTAAAAGACGGAGTGGTGAGTTCTATAGAGGGAAAAAGCCAAAACTTGTGTGATTTCCGAGTGAAAGCCAGTGAAGCAGACAATTTCTAGTTTGAGGATGTCAGAAAGAGAAGATTCAAATTCAAGCCGATATGGCAATCCTAACAATTCTTTGGATGATATGATAAGGCATTTTGAAAGGGTGCTTCGGGGATTAAAGGAAAAAGTAGATACGCATGCAGCTTGGATGGCATAAATAGGTTCGACAATTGTTAATCTTAGTAAGGGGCAGCCAGTTGATATGTCGAATGCTAGAGGACCGGGTAGGCAAGAACCTAGGAGGGTGAGGCCTGAGGAGTATGATAGTGACATGGATGATTGAGGCTAATGACGTTGATTTGGGACGACCGAGGAATAGAGGTGATAGGATAGAAAGACGGGGCATGCATAATGTTGGTGATAAAGTAGATGGTAATTTGGGAAATATTGAATTAACGATACCGCAATTTAAGGGGAGAAGTGATCTGGAGGTGTACTTAGAATGGGAAAGGAAGGTTGAATTGATTTTTGAGTACCATAATTATTCGGAAGAGAAGGAGGTAAAATTAGTAGTTCTTGAATTCATTGACTACGCAATCTCTTGGTGGGATTAGGTGATTACTTCACAATGTAGGCATGGAGGGAGACCAATTAACACTTGGGATGGAAACGCTTTGATCCTAATCACTATTATAGGAAAATCCATCAAAGGTTGCAAAACTTGTATCACTTGTCAAAGAGCATAGGGGATTACCATAAGGAGATTGAGATGCTTATGATTAGGGCGAATGTGGTGGAGGATTGGGAAGCTACTATGGCTCGATTCTTGAATGAGTTAAATAGTGATATTGCTAGTGCCGTTGAATTGTAGCACTACGTGGAGCTAGAGTTGTCATGAAGGTGGAGAGACAATTGAAGAGAAAGGGGACAACTAGACAACCAATAGGTACTTTGGGTTCTAATTTATCTTGGAAGTTGAGGTGGGATAATAATAAAGGTGATAGGGCTGTACTTAAAGGTGGGAATGATTGGCCAAAGGGAAGGGATGAAGGCGCTAGCAAAACAATATCAAAATCGGAATCACAACCATCAAGGATTTGAGACATCAAGTGCTTTAGGTGCTTGAGGTCAGGGCACATTGCTTCGCAATGTCCAAATAAAAGGGCAATGGTGTTGCGGGATAATAGAGAGTTGGTGAGTGAAAGTGAAGACGATTATGATGACATGCCAGCATTGGAGAAGGCTAGTGATGGAGAAAATTTTAAAGGAGCTGTCGGGAATTTACTTGTTGCAAGGAGAGCTCTTACTACTCACATCAAGGCGGATGACTTGGAGTTGCAAAGGGAAAATATCTTCCATACTCGATGTCACGTCAACAATATGGTATGTAGTGCAATTATTAATAGTGGTAGTTACACAAATGTCGCTAGCGTAGCACTTGTAGAGAAGTTAAATTTAACATTGTTGATGCATCCTAGGCTATATAAATTGCAATGGTTAAATGAGAGTGGAGAAGTTAGGGTTAATCGAAGGGTGTTAATAAATATATCAATTGGTAGTTACTGAGACGAGGTGATGTGTGATGTAGTACCGTGAAAGTAGGGCATATTTTATTGCGGAGACCATGGCAATATGATAGGAAAGCTATGCATGATGCGTATAAAAATTGCTATAGTTTTGTGAAGGATGGTAGGACTATCACTCTTGTACCATTAACTCCAGCGTAGGTCCATGATGACTAAATCAGTTTAAAGAATGAGGAAGAAAGGAGAGTAAGTGAGTTAGAAAAAAGGAGAATAGTATGAGCGAGAAAAATAGAGAGAAAACTGTGAGATGGTGAGCAAGAGAGAAAATTGTGAGGTGGTTGTTAGAGAGAAAAAGAGAGAGGAGCCACAAGAGAGAAAAGAAAAATCACATATGAAATTCTTTGCAAAAGTGAGTTAAGGAGGGCAATAATCGAGAGAAGAGAGATATTTTTATTGTTGTACAAGGAAACACTCCTCAATTTTGAGGAAGTTAACATCCTCTCCCTAGTTTGGCTAAAACTGTTTTGCAGGAATTTTAAGACGTATTCCCGAAGGACATACCAAGTGGATTGCCACCCATTTGGGGAATTGAATATCAAATTGACTTTATAATATGTCACAAAACTGACGATGCCATATATATAGCTGAGTTGTTCTTTAAGGAAGTAGTGCGTTTGTATGGGGTTCCAAAAAGTATAGTGTCAGATAGGGACATTAAATTCTTAAATCACTTTTGGAGAGTTTTGTTGGGCAAGTAGGCACAAAATTGTTATTTTCCACAACTTTTCACCCACAAATTGATGGACAAACTGAAGTAGTCAATAGGACGATGATTTAATTGCTGCGTACGGTAATCAACAAGAACTTGAAAAATTGGGAAGATTGTTTACCTTTTATTGAATTTGCTTATAATCGTGCTATTCATTCTACTACTTCATTTACTCCGTTTGAAATTGTTTATAGTTTTAATCCACTAACACCGCTAGATTTAATTCCATTACCTGTGAGTGAACGAGGTAGTCTGGATGGTAAAAAGAAAGCAAAATTGGTGAAAACACTTCATGAGAACGTAAAGTTGCAGATCGAGAACAAAAGCAAGCTTGTTGCATCGTAGGCAAACAAAGGAAGAAAATGCGTGACATTTGAACCAAGAGATTAGGTTTGGGTGCATTTCAGGAAGGGGCATTTTTCGGGACAAGGGAAATATAAGCTGTAACTACTAGGAGATGGTCCATTTCAAGTCATCGAGAAGATCAATGACAATGCTTACAAACTAGATCTTCGAGGTGAGTATAATGTTTTGGCAACTTTTAACGTTTCCGATCTTTCTCTCTTTGATGCAGGTTCAGATTCCTTTTGAAGAGGGAGGGGATAATGTGATCCAGGAGTCAAGCCCAACGAAGACAAGTACGGAACAAGATCCGTTGATAATCGAAGGCGGATCGATGATGCGATCAAGAGCAAAGCGGGTGAAATAAGTGATGGGATTATTAGTCTAGTCAACTATTGATGGGACAATGTTTGAGACGTAAAACGAGGTAACTTTCATATTCGGGTCGAGAGCCGAAACAAAGTGGATCAATTCAATACAAGTGGACGAAGTCGGAGGCCAACCGGACTTCTATGTGGTTGCATAGTGCAATGGGGGTCATGACCATATACATACGGGGCAGGGAATTCGTGGGCTAATTCAAATGAACTATGCGACCACATACATTTACACTTGCGGTCGTATAGTTATAAATCGGGGTCAAAATTTTCCTGTTCCGGGTTTTTCCATATTTTGCAAGATTTTATTTCTTTTCCATATCAATGTAATCTTGGACGAGTTTTGCATGATTTTTCCTAGATTTTTTAGGGGTTTTGAGTCTAGCATTATTTTCTGTCATTGTAACCTTAGATACTTTATACATTAATTCGAGAGAATTTTAATAGAGAGACTATTGCGCTTTCTTTTCCATTCTTCATTGACAATTGGAACTTATCAAGGATTGTAATTCTTGTGGCGTTCTACAACTCGGGTATGAGTCTTAGATTGTGTAAATCAGTGGGTCCTTCAAGCAATGATCTTGTTGGGTACTAATTTGGGGTTCAATATCTAAACCTCTAATTTGGCTTTTTTGGGTTTTGGAACAATCTTGCTATGGGTTTCATAGTCAACGCTACTACGAGGTTCGCATCGTACATCTTTAAAAAACTGTAAGTCACATATGGCCTTCTTCAAATCAAGGGAAGGCGATCTCATGGACTCTGATGGCTAAGATAGTCGTATGAGTGAAGGGGTGTGGGATGTGCTAGAGACGTGATCCTTTAAATATAAAGAGGTTCGATCTGGATGGGTATGAAGTGAGTATATTGAGAGCAAACTTATAACGAGGGTCTAAAGTTGCATTATCTTAAAATGACAATGTGTGAGCTTTGGGCATATCTCGATGTCTGAGGTCTTCTCCTCGATGTTATTCGATCAATATTAGGTTGGTGGGCATTTAACGTTTTTGACGATAATCCACTCTAGAGCCTAGTCTGACCTCTGAAATTTAACTAATGATTTGACCTTTTAAAAGCCTATTTATTGTAGAGTCATTATATCAACCAATCATAGGAAGATCTTGCATGGAAGATTTCTTTGGAAGAGTTGATATAAGATGATGCTTTCTGTTAAGCAGGAGGTGATGTGAAGTTTGGGCATTGTTTGTTTAGTTGGCAGTTGGCTGCCATGTGTGAGGTGACCTAGAGCCTCATTTAGAAGAGGCGTATTAGTAGTCCCCTAAGTTCATATATGAATATTTATATAATGCTTGGACTTCAATGTATGGTGAGAGTAACTTGTCGAGGTAATACATTGGCGTAAGTCATCTAGCCTTTCTTCGGTGGGGTGGTTGTTTCTATAGTTATGCATATTTATATATTGAGCGGAATTCGAATTACAAATATACATTGGAATAAGTGGCTGTTATGTAATATATGTATAGGTAATGTCCTTATTTGAGGATGAGGATCTGAATGATAGAGGCTTTAAGAAAAGCTGTTGAGGCAGAGGCGAGGTCCCTACTTATGTATGAGGCTCTAAATGATAGTAGTAGGTTTGAGAAAAGATGTTAAGGTCTCATTGCTTGAGAACGAGGCTCTAAATGGTACACTTTGAGAAAAGATGTAGAGGCAGAATTGAGGTCCTTACTTGAGGATGAGGCTTTGAATGTATGGAAGCTTTAGGAAAAGTTGTTGAGGCAGAGGCAGAGGCAAGGTGATGTAAAAAATGTGAACATTGGAATGGAGGTGATGTAATAAGTCTCTGACTTGATGAGACATCCTTGCGTTCATAATTTGAAAGTTGTCGCGTGTTTCCAAGAAAATCGGATAGGGTATTATTGCCTATTTCCAAGAGACATGTCGCTTTGGTTGTAAGGTCCCAAATTTTTATTCTTAAGTTGTTGATGTAAAGAAACGAGATATGGAAGCTCGGTCCATTTAAGATTATGAAAGCCTAAACTATAAGTTAATTAAAAACCCAACAATTTAGGAGATTAAGTTTAAGTTAATTTGATAACAAAAATTTAAGGAATAACTAGGCCGCCATAATGGCCATTACATGGTGTATTTCATATAGGCAACCTAAATTCGAATCAACATGTAGATTTTTTATAAAATATTTTTACAAAATTATTTCTTAGTTAAAAACTCCCCATTTTGCATATTTAGAAAAATTATATCAAGTTAATTAGATAAAATAATTATTTTATTATTGGAGATTGATAAAGATAGATTTCAAAATAAATGAATGATTTATTTTCCTTTATTTTCATTATGTAAATGTTTTATAAAACTTTTTTTTATGAATGATTTTTTTATAGCTTCAAAACTCTTTAAATCCTTAGACCAAATTTGACAAATTTAATGATAATACAACTCCCTCATTTAGTTTTTTTTTTATATTAAAAATGGAAGCTAACAAGAAGAGAATTTTCACTACACCTCTCCTCAAATCTGAATTTACTCTTATTTTCTCTCAAAAATATATTTCATGTCAAGTTAAGTTTAAGGGAATAGCAAGGGTGTGAAGAAGAAAGGCTTTTTACACATTTTGTTATTTTATATTTAAGAAATTCAAGGTAGGTAGAGGTGCAAGTGTTATTTTGTTTTCAAGTTATGATTTTTTGTTAAAAGTTTGGACGAAATGATATCTTCGAGTACCTCTGAGTACAGTGCTTCAGCACTACTATAGTTTGAATGATCATTTTTTGGCTCTACGTATTATAGTAATGCAATAGAAATCAAATTTTGTTGAAAATCCATCTACGTGAGACGGTATGGATCCACAGTTCGAATTATCTAATTTGATAACGAAATACACTAATGATATCTATTGAATTTCAAATATATGAGTTAATTCCCTTCCTATAGGTTGATTTGATTTGATTGGGGATGTGAATGATGGTATAGATGCAAAATGCCATGGAGAATTTGTGATTTAATATCTTTAATTAAATTATGATTTGTTTACGTTTTCTTTTAAATAGATTTCTATGGACTTCGTATGCGGAACTATTCTATGAACATTTCTTTATGAATAATTTATGTTTAAAAGTAGATATGTGTTCTAGAAATTAACTAACGAAAAACCATTTACACAGATGAGCTTGAGAGGCGTTTCCCTGGCATTGAAATGCAAAGCGATACACTTGACTCTCAACAGAGCGACCAAAGTGTGATATGGAATATTACCACCATTAAGCATCAGGAGTTGACCTAACTTGTAAGAGGCATTCTTGAATCAATACTTGTCCATGAAAGATGGAGAAGACTAGGAACGCTTCTAAGTTAAGAAACTTGACATGTAATATTACCTAAGGACCACAACTACAAATTTGTTATCTAACCAAAAGGCTAAAAACTTGTATATTCTCCATTATTTTACCAAACTTATAATGTATTGTATGAAATATTCTATTTTTTATCATATATTTAACATGAGTTTTATCGTTGGGATTTGTGGTTTCAACTTAAAATATTGAGATGGATTTCAAAAGTGGGGTTATAATCCACTCAACGGAGTTAATTGGCAAGATTTTCCATTGCCCATGGAGTTTAATTACGGATCAATCATTCAACCCAATGAGAGTTCAACCCTTGAAAAGAGCCTAAAATAAGTGAAAATTTAATCGGAGTGTAGCTAAACGAGGATGTGGCAACCAATGAGAAGAAAATTAACTTATATTTTTCAAACTTAGTTGATTGCCAAGATATTGATTTTGTTATTAAGTCGGACGGAAATGTACAAATCTTCATAGTTGAATTTGAAGAGGATGGAATAGGCAAGTCATCTTATATGGAAAGGGGCAATGTTAAGTTATGGAGATCAAACGAAGAGCGGAACAAAGTCAAACGAAGAAAAATAGGTAAGACATTCAAAGCATTCTTTAGGTGCCTATAATTCAAATGTCGAAGTCGAGCTAAAGACTATAAAAAAAAAAGCTTGTTGGAAGGCAACCCAATTTTCTAACTTTAAGTTTTTTATTTACTTTTATGCATTTTCTTTCTTTTATTTAATTAGCTATTATTATTTTTAGGTAATTTTTTTTAGTCTCACATATCCACCATAGTTCCTAACATGTTTGTGGTAAATTGTTGTACAAGGTCACTTGTCCAAGTTCATAAAAAACATCACAAGTCCAATTCAAGCATTAATACCCCGTTAGATAATATCCAACCGAGGAAGTTTCGTTAATCTCTCTCTTACCTTTTATTTTGTTCTTTACACATTGAAAGCAATGTGTGATTTAAGTTTGGGGGTGATTGTGCTTTTTTTGTTGTAATTCCATTGACATATTAGATAGTCTTACCAACTTAGGATTGTTTGATATTTAAAATTATTATTGATCATGATATATGACCAAATATGCTAATTGTGCTTAAAATTTTTCAACAAATTCGCTTGTCCACGTGAGATTCCAAATTACTTTGAGCACAGTAGTCATGATTAATTTAATCTAGATGTGGAAATTTATGATTGATGGAGAGATTTCTTAATTGGTAAAAACTTGGTTGTGGGTTGCATGAAAATTTATATATAGCCATATCCACTTATCTTTCACTTAACGATATTGTGAGATAAGTTTAGGAGTGGTTGAGCCGGTGAAGGATATTATCTAGAAGTGTGTTGATTCCATGCGTGTTGAAAATAATTTGAGTGGAGTGTCTTTTGCCAAGTTTATATTAGGTAATGATCATATACTAAGAATCTAAGCTCAATTTTCTTATTGTTCTTAAAAGCGTATTGCACTTGATGAGATTCATGGTACGAAAGCTAGCAAGGACAATGATCTGTTGACTGTGGAGGAAGGACCAATGATTAGGTCACGAGCAAAGAAGGTCAAAGAGCCATGGAATTACTTGTTTTCAAGTTATGGTGAATGAATTATAGATCACAGCAAAGTAAAGGGACAAGTTTCATTTTGGGCATGGAAGAAGAAACAAGATGGATCAGCTTGGTTTAAGCAACAGATGGAGACGCTTAAGCTTTCAACTATGCGCATAGTTGAAAAAGGCACGCGGTCGCATGCCTCGATACCGAGAGAACATGTCGATTATTCTTGGCCTATGTGACCTCACGAAGTAACCCTATGCGGTCGTATAATTCATTTAGAATGTGAGTTTTTCCAAATTTCACGTAATCTCCTATTTTAGTTAAAACTCTATTTTATGGTATCTTTTGGTAATTTTAGACTATAATTCCACTTTTATTAGGGTTTCTATAAGTTACCTATAAATAGGTCTCATTCTTTTCATTGTAAAAGACACAATCAAAAGATATTATTGCGAGCCATATTTTGCTTTCAACTCGTTTTTATTGAATTAATCTCGAACTTATCAAGGGTTAATTTCTTGTGGCATTCAACAATTCAAGTAAGGTTAAGATATTATTTAGGATTGTCTTGGTTCTTTGGTTCAATAATATCCAAACGTTGATTCTTAGCTTTCTTAGGTCTGGTCTAATTTGTTGCGAGTTCCATAGTTTCAATTGCTATGCTAGTTCACATAAGCACTTGTTGAATCTTAGGTCTCACTTTGCATCCCTTTTGACTCATGTTATTAAGTAAGGATATCTCAGAACCTAGTAGCCTTTGGTCTAAACAATCAAGAAGTTATCGACCTAAAGCTCACTACAAGGGTAAAAAAGAAAAACTTAAGTGAGTGAGCTAAAACATGAGATTTAACTAGAAAAAAATTATTTTTGTACAATTGTAAATATTTGGGTTTAGATAACTAGTTGGTTTAAATTACTTAGCATAAGCTCGAATGTGGAAGAACTCATTAGTGGAGAATCATCACATCTTTAAATGTTGATATTGCCGGCTAGACTCAACCAACTTAGAGGGGAAAAAGAATGAATTGAGAGCAACCTTTAAATTTACACCTCGGGAAATAAAAGAAACATCTATTTTATGAGTGTGAATCTCATGGATGGGAAATGAAATATTTGACCATTAAGGGTGGGGTTGGTCTTCTTCCTTTACCATTCTTTTTCTTTCATCTTTGTTTTTCTGTCCTTCTCATTTGATTCTTTTTTTTTTTTTTTTGGGTGGAGAAAACCATAAAGCACACAAAGGAGAATCAATCGAGGAGTTGGAGAAATTTTGGGGAATCAAGAGCTAGCCATTATCTTCACAAATCTAACCAAAAGGGGTTTTTACTATTACCTTGTATATTCTCCATTATTTTGCTAAACTTATAAAGTCTCCTCTTTTTTCTTTTTTTTTTTCATATATTTAACATGTTTTAAGTTTTATTGTTGAGATTTATGGTTTAAACTTAATGTAGCTTTAATGAATTTTAATATTTGCTCTTTAATGTTAAGTTATTTATTTTCATGTGTTCTTACTATTGTTATTATTGCATTTTCATTTATGTGACCAATAAATGATTATGTTTAGTAATTTGTACATTGTCCGAGAGAACATTGTGCATTTCAGCATCCTACTTCACTTTTGGTAAACCAACAGTAGGCTTAGGTTGGACACGTAGCTCATTCATTTGTGATTTTCGCATTCTTAGCGAACATCCTACTTCACTTTTGGTAAACCATCAATGGGGTCAGGTCGAACACGTATCTCCAACTTCGGGACAAGCCCTTGGCATGGTAGCAATAAACGCAATGCCAACACCTTTCATGAAAATATTGTACCTAATAACGATGCTGAGGCTGGAACATCCAGGAGACCCTCTAGGAATAGAGTAAGAGGCAGAGGGCCTAGAAATAGAGCCCACCAACAAAGTGTGACCTTACTGTACGTTCCATTGATTCTATGGCTATGTCACAAGTGAATGTAAAGATGCTATTCAACCAATGGAAAAGAGTACTCTAATATGAGGATGTCCGCCCTCAAGAGAACCCCTAAAGCATGACCCATCTCCCGGAAGAGGTAAGGCGAAGCGACTTGTAAGTCACCGAATTCTAGCAACTTGATGCATTACCAAAAACAGAAATTTATTAACATGCTTTAAAATAAATTTCAATATAATGACATATTCAATAAAATCGAATAATCTCTAATAAAAGCTAAATTAAATTAAATAAAATATGAGGAACGTTTTAGAATCATATTTTTCATCAAAACATCAATAAAAACTAGTTCTAACATGCAATAAAGCTAGAACTAATTATAAATTATAATGTTACTCTAGAACTAATCAAATTCAACAAATAATATAATTTGTGATGAGAAACCATTGGTCTATTAGGACTCCCATCCATCCACCATCGTCCAACATGCTAATTTTTACGTGAAATATGTAAATAAAAAGGATGAGTATAAAGACTTATACTCAATGAGATGCTTTCTACTCCACATTCAGATCAAACATTATATTATGCATAAACTCTCTTACCAAAATAAAATGAGAATTATTACACCATTAAAAATATAATTCTATAAAGTGCTACAAAATAACGTGAAGGCTTATTAATACTCATAGATACACCTTAAAATGTATCATGATTTCTCCCAAATGAGCTCTGAACTGAAGTAATTAAATTCATACATAACGACGTATTTGAAAAGTTGTGGAAAAACCATTAAGGGTGTGTTTGATTGGGTGGAATTAGAATTGGAAAATGGAACTGGAATTGGATTTTCGAACTTTAGGTGTTTGATTAATTTTTTTTCCATGGCATTCAAATTTTTGGTTTTCTTGAACTTTGGAGTTTTCTTAGTTTTTAGGGAAAACCAATTCCCACCATATACTGTAGCGTATACATGTTTATTTCCTTTTTTTTTTTTTTCCAATGGAAAATTTTTTTATCCCTAATTGTAAAAAAATATTTTCCTTTAATTGACAATTTTTATGTTAAACAAAGCTAAACGAATACCAAAAGATAGATGATTTCCTTGGCTTTTTGGTTTTTTTCTTTTGGTTTTTTTTTTTTTTGCAATGGAAACAAATTCTATCCCAAATACCAGTAAATTATATCCTTTTAATCAACAATTTTTATATAAAATAGAGCCTAACGAACACCAAAAAGCAGTTTTATTTCAACATTTTCTACGTGAAAAATTGTATCAATCAAACACAATAATTTACAATTTCCAGGAAAACAATTCTAGACAATTCAATTAGGCAATTCAACTCCATCTTTCCAATCAAACGGACCCTAATAGAACTGTTAAATAACAATTCTTAAATTGGCCAAAATGAATGATAAAATTGAAAATCCTTGTAAAACCTTCTAAACTTTTTAATAGGGATTTCTACTGAAATTTTAAAGAAAGAAACAAAAGTTAAAGAATGGGTTTTATGGGAAACATGTGTATGATGTTGGTATTTATAGGTAAACTTAAAGGTAGTTTGATTAGGATTAAGATTGTATCATAACCAATTAGTTATTATCCTAGATTATGTAGATAATGACTAGTTAATTAGTTTAATTGTATTAAATATCAAATACATACAATACTTGCATGATGTGTCAACACATGAATGGCTTGCCTAAATTAATTAATAATTAAAAACTAACTAAATTACAAACTCAAATGTTAATTGAAATGAATAACTGTGTGGTGATAAGCTTAATTAGTTTAAGAGAAATATGATATATTTATATCCTCAACTTTCAAGACATCCTAGTCAAATTGAATAACCCTAATTTAATTTGTGAGAACTAATATCAACATACTAGTCAATTTGAATAACCTTGATTGAATTTGTGAGAATTAATATCAACATCTTAGTCAAATTGAATAACTATCACCTTAATTGGATTTATGATAATTAATATCATTAATCATGATTATAGTTATTTTACTTTTCCAAAAATTGTATTGGCCAAAAATTCATGAAGGAAAGGAATGTGTATACTATTTTATTTACAATTTATTTATTTTCGCTTTGATCCCTCAACAATTAAGGAAAAATCATATAGATGCAAAATTAACTATTAAGCCTAAAAAATTAACTTGCATAAAGACTTACGGACATTACATTCCTATTAATGGTAGGGGTGGCTCGGGTCTGCCCATCTACCCATGAGCTAGGCTCGTCAGACATTACATTCCTATTAATTGTAGGTGTGCCTTGACTCAACCCATCTACCCACGAGCTCGACTCGTCAAAGTGATGAGTCGAGCTTCGAGCTCGAGCTTGACTTCGACTTGGCCCATGAGCTCATAAGCCAAGAGCTGAGCCCATGAGCTCAAAATTTTAAAAAAAAAATTTTAATTTTTTTAAAATTTTTTTTTGTTCCCTCTTCCTTACGAGCACACGAGCCTTTCGCCCGTGGAGGAGCTGAGCGGGTTCAGGTCGTCTAACGAGCAAGCCTCCTTGACTCGTGCTCAGCTTGTCCAAAAACGAGCACTAGCCGCTTTTTTTTGAGCGAGCAGTCAAGCCGACGAGCCGCCCTACTCGATTGCCTCCTCTAATTAATTGGCAAATAAATTATATGCAATACAACTAGAAAAATTCAAGGTTCTAGAAGTTGACTCTTCGACTCCATAATTTAGTTCGGGTCTATTGGATATGTGGAAAGATGGTGATGTGGGCTGTCAAATGGATCGAAGAAAAATGTAAACTACACATTAAGTTTTTCTGCCTTTAACTTTATTATTTAGTTTAATTTATTCAGAGACATGTTTTTTAATTAGCTAGTTGTATATGTTTACGTTTAGAGATAAAGTTTATGGATAGTTATTTTATTTTAAAGAAATTTATTATTATCGTTCCGCCTTTAATACAAAGAAAAGTGGATTATTGGTAACACCTCAAGATACAAGATTTATGAAAATTTGGGTGTTACATAGTCTTAAAGAGCTTGTGACGTGCATAATGCCTAGGAATGAAGAAATTGACTATAAAAGGAAAAGTAACATCAAGCATGAGGTGGTTTTGTAGTAAAAATCTGATTTTACACCCATCATTGCAATAGAAAATCAAGTGTATTTGACCTATCTTGGTGTGTCTAAAACCTTAGTTAATTGCCTTAGGATCCTAAAATAATTTATAGAGTGGCCTAAATAAAAACCAAAAATTATACATTGGTAATCTGAGTTCTCTCAAAATTTGGACAATTGTTGCCCATTTCGGACGCCACTTATGGAGCCCTATTCCACCACTTCCTGGCCACTAACTGTTGGGACTTTATTTAATCATGCACAACGAAACTTTAAATTTCCATCAAAGATCTACTTTGTGTTTAGATATAAATTGTGATAGAAATTATAACTTTGTTGGATTTTGCAAACTCCTTTACTTTTCTTTTTGTTCCAACAATTTCAATCTACAACCCACAACTGTCACCTCCAATGAAAATTTATACAGTAAACAAGATTGAGAGAATCGGGATTTTTACTCTTTTTTTTTTGTGTTAGCAAAAATAATGAAATTTCTCTCTAGGTTTCAAGCCCTAGTAGTTATTTATATAAGCTTAAATGGGTTAGGCCCGTCTCTAACCTGGTTTAATATTTAATTAATTCAGTCTATGAATTAATTAATCCAATTAATTAATTCAGACCTATTAATAAGCAATACTTGTTAATTATTTAATTAGTAAATCTCATTCTTTTAGTTCTCTTTTTGTTTGTGACCCATTAGATTCTCACGATGCTTAATGAAGTGAATTATTATTTCGATCTAATCAAAATAGATAAACTAAAACACCTTTTTTTTTTGTTTATCACCAATTTACATTCATCGTCCTAGATTGATATCTAACAATGTGTTAGGGCAATATATGTGACAAAAAATGTCACGTGGTATACCAAAACCAAAATTTGTTTACCGCGAAACTTTAATCCCTTCGTCAATATAATCCGATCAATTATGAGATATGGATTATCAATCTTAATTATCTATATATCTTTCATTCCACTATTAAGCCTACAAGTCGAAAACTCATTTTCGACTTATGAGCACACATTGGTCTAGGATTTTGTTATATACTTAACTGAATGAAATATAGATCATAATCTCTTACCATTTAAGAGTGACGAATCCTCTATTGATCATACACAACCTTCACATGGTTCTTGAAATACCTAAACAATGCTGTATTAGTGATCTTTGGTAGAGCAACATCTAACATTACCAAAGCATGACTACCATAAATAAGACACTATGATGACCTAAAGTCAAAGGACCAATTCCACTGCCGAATGTCAGAGATTAAGCATCGACACTCATATAGTTATCTATATGAAATCTCCCAACGAGTCTCCAATGTTTCGTTCTATAACAAAATATCAACGTGTTCATTTAAGGTTCGCCACACTTGAGGTTGTGAGATTAAGTACTTATTTCACAAGCAATACACAAGCAAAAAATGTCACACATAATGTTCTATTTTAAGTGATATATAAAATTCTACCGACATTGAATTGACACGATTCCAAATTTATTCAGTAGCTAACCTGTGTGGTTATCCAGCACCATTGGTTTTGTCTAAAAATTCCAAGTAACGAGTGAGCTATGAATTTTTAAAATCAGGACAGAAACTAAAATTTTAACAAGACAGCAATACTTTAATTTGCTAACACTTCTTTTTTCTTTCTTTTTGTAAACGGTGTTTTGTAAATTAGCTTCTATAACATATATCTACTTTTAAACATAACTTATTTATGAAGAAATATTCTTAGAATAGTTCCACATATAACTTCCATAGAAATCCATATAAAAAGAAATAAACGTAAACATTTCATGATTGAATTAAAATTATTAAATCACCGACTTCCTTCATAGCATATTACATCATCCTCTATCATCATCCACGCCCCAAGAAAATTCATTCAACTTGTAGGAAGGGAATTAACCCATGAGTTTGAAACTCAATAGATATCATCGATGCATTTCATTATCAAATTAGAAATTTCGAACTATAAATTTATACCATCGCACATAGATGGATTTTAAGCAAAATCCAATTACTATAGTATTATCATAACACGTAGAACTAGAGAATTATCATTCAAACTATTCTAGTGCTGAAGCACCGTACCTAGAGGTACCATTTAATTCAAACATTTATCAAAAAATCATATTTGAAAATAAAATAAACACTTAAACATCTACCTACCTTAATTTTTCTTGAATATAAAAGAACAAAATGTATAGAAAGTATTTCTTCTTCTCACCCTTGTTATTTCCTTAAGCTTAATTTGACATGAAATTTTTTTTTTTTTGAGAGAAAGTAAGAGTAAATTCGAATTTGAGGAGGGGTGTAGTGGAAAAGTGACATTCCTCTTCTTGTAACCTTTCTTTTTAATGAAAAACTAAATAGAAGAGTTGTATTATCTTTAAATTGTTAAATTTTGTCTTTAACTAAGAATTTGAAGAGTTTTTAAGTTATAAAAAAATAATTCATATAAATTTTTTTATAAAAACATTTACATGGTGATTTGAACTTGGGTTACCTATATGAAATACCATATAGATGACCATTGAGACAACGCAATTATTTATTAAATCTTTGTAATCAAATTTACTTAAACTTAACCTCTTAAATTGTTGGGCTTTTAATAAACTTATGCTTGGGCTTTTATAATCTTAAATGGGTTGAGGTTTCATAGCTCGTTTATTAAATGAGCTAAGCTCGTGGTGCCAGATCATCACAAAATAATAGCCTAATTTATTTATCAGGTTTCTATAGTTATTACTTAAGCGCATGGATGATTTAAAATCCAATCATATGTAATTTGTATATTACAATCACAACTCCTTATAATTAATAAATTTCCAAGATTTGAATCTACAAACTAGATTATTTAATTTAATTGAATATTAATTAAATAATAAACCTGTCATAAAATCACACACACACACATATATATTACTAATGTCCAAAGTTGATTGAATTTAGGATATAATACTTACACCAACACCAATGGACTCCACCACCTCAGGTTCACTTTACTTCCCTCTATAAACTCCAACCACCTGTCAGCCATGAAACCATTGGAATCAGCAGCAAATCCAACCCAAACGCTCAGTCTCGCGCAGCCCTCTCTTGTCGAAAAACCAGTCTCTAATGACCCCCATGGTCATACACCACAACCAGTTGATATCACTCACCTATACAATCAATACCAAGGCCTAACATCAACCAATAATGCACCATTTCGATCTACTATTGCTGAAATAGATCCGGTAGTAGCGATTCCAAATATGTCTGTCTCAATCGCTATTTCTCACAACCTTGAATCAATAAAATGGCCCATGTTGAGTCCTCATCAGGTCCTTACTACAGTGGGTGACACTTTAGTTTCATCAATTGCTCGAGAAATCGCTCCAATTTCATATTCAAAGCTTGTCCCTTCCTTAAGCGAACAAATTCTATTGCCCAACTCCAATTTTTCAATCTTCTAGGCTCCAATCCACCAAGTCATACATGGGCAATCCAATTTAGAGACACAACATTGGGTCATGCTTCAATCAATCTTCTCAATTTCGAAGTCAACTTCTTCCTTCGACCACGATCAATTCGCCGAGGTAAAACCGATCAATTCAGCTCTTTTTTTGGACATGGGACATTACCATTGGATCAAGAAGCCTCGAAATTCCCTAGGGTGATATACATTGAGTCCAATTTGGCAGAAAATTTTGCTTTGCGAATTGCATCCCTCGGCACACAAAATAAGGCAACTAATTCAGCAATTTTTGGGTAAGATTAGGTTACCACGACTCTTCCATTGACCTCTACACATCCTAAAACCCTAGGTTGGTAAACCTGACCTCCATTTTGATTGAAAATGAAGCATTGGAAAGTGTGCCATCGCGTTAAATCAGAAAACTCGAACAGCTGCTGAACTTCTTAATTTCCTGGCCACTACTCATCTGATTGATCAAGTTAATCCACACTCAGTCCCAAAAACCCATATTAAGATACTCTGATTTGCACCACGAGGGATAGTTACTGTTTCTGAGCCTACTACTCAAGCTAAATTGCCACTAGTTGGTCAGACATGATAAGCCTAGGGTAAAAAATCATATACTACTGCCCTCTCTGCCAAATCATCTATTTCTCAAGCCAAATGAAGCTAGAGTTTTGTACATGTCCTTCAAGCCTTATAGGATCCTGTGATCACAAGTTTACCTTTAAGGAACGGTTTATACTCATTGGAAAACCTTCTATCTCCTTTATCGAGGAAGAGCTCCTTTCTGAGCCATACAAGTTCACACTTGTAAGCAACTTCTCTCATTGCAAACCTTACATCGCTAAGGTTCATGACAGTTTTCAAAATTTTGGTTTTCATGGTGATTTTATATAGGCCTTATTGATGCCTCACATATTTTGATCCATTTGGTGCATGAGGATGACTACTCATGGCTATTCGTCAAACCTACTTGGTATAATAATGGGTGTCCGATGCGAGTTTTTAAATGGATACCTAGTTTTAACCCACATAGTATGAGATCCCAATTGCCTCTGTCTGGGTTTCCTTTTGACTACTGTCCATTCACTATCCGACGAAGAGTAATTTATTTGCATTAGCCAAGTAATTAGAGTCCCACATTGCATTGATTAAGCCATATCATATTTATGTCGTCCTAGTGAGGCACGAGTGTATATATAGGTTGATTTGGATTATAAGCTCTTTGATAGGATTTGGATTGAAAGGAAAAAGCGTGGTGGGTATTGGCAGACTATTCTGTATGACAAGAAGCCAGATTATTGTTTTCGCTATAAACACTTTTGGCATATTGATGAGCACTGTTCTTTTAGACCGTGTTCCTAGGCCTATTGTGGATTAGGCTTATCCTTGGGAAAGATTAAGAATGTACTTGTAAAGCCTCCTAAGTGATGGGTTCCAGTTCGTAAGGAACAGAGAAGACAGCAATTCGCTAGCACTTCAGGCACCAAGCCTCAGTCTATTTCATAGCTTACACCACTAGTTACTATGGTTAATATACCAGCCCCCACGGGAACGTTTACTCAAGTTGAATCAATTGCTCCATTTGTGCGTCCCACGGATCGTGCGGTACAGTCAGGTATTGGTTCAATTGCTCTTCTAATCAGTCCTGCATTGCCATCTGCTTCTACTATGGTTACTACTACTGTAGCTTCCCCATCCATCTCTATTTTATATTTCGATCCCTTGTGGATTTTATGGTTACCACTGATATATCAGATAAGTCGGAGCATTCTGGTATCAGGGTTACACAAATTTCAAGTCCACCTTCAGTTCGAAAGGCACTTATTTCCATACTGCTTCTCCTTTTTGCCATCAGAATGTTGAGGAAACTATCCCATCCCTACAGTCAGAGCGGTCAAATACAGAGAGCAAATCATAGATTGAGGTAGACCAGCAAGACATGTTCCGTAGATCTTTTGCTAAGGATTTGGTTGGTATGGTAGGACAAACAGAGGATGACGGTTTCATTCGAGTTACACAGAAGAAAAACACATGGGCTACTGACCCTCCACATTCAAGCAGGAGGGTCACTAGGAGTTAGTCACACTCTTCACATTCCTCATCCCTATGAGTGCCATCATATGGAATGTGAAAGTTATAGATAGTATAGCTACTCGCAAGTACCTAAAGAGACCGATTCAGCTTCATCTCTCAAATATTTTGGAGCTTTTTGTTCTTTAGTACAGGTTTGCATATATTCCATAATATTTGCGCTTTGGTATTGGCGGTCAAAATGAGTCAAACAAGATCTGATTTTTTTTTTTGGGAATGTGGGGACTACTTTTACTGTTCTTCGTGACCATCCCCAGTTTCTTCACGTTAGAGCTGAGGATCCAAGACTAGTGTGTTCTATTTGACTCTTGTCTGTGCCTCATGTGATGTTGCTACCAGGAAGGACTTGTAGGCGAGACGTCACCATATTTCTCTTTCCATGGAGGATCCTTAGCTAGTTGGGGAGGCTTTAATGTTATTGCACATGATGGTGAGCGCATTGGTCATAGCACTCGTGATCGGGGTTCTATTGTTTTCTCTGATATGATTTTGGATTTTGGATTTTGGGTTGGACGTGCTAGTTTTTATGGGAGACGGTATACTTGGACCAATGGTCGAGTCATGAAAAGATTGGATAGAGCTTTTATTAACTTTACAGCTACAACTTTTTGTCAACAGCTTACTGTGAGGCATCTGAATTGGACTTGATCTGATCATTCTCCTTTGCTTCTACAGTAGACATCTGATGATGATTTAGGACCCAAGTTCGTTCGATTCCTCAATTTATGGACTAAGAACTATTATTTTTCAGCCTTTATCTCTCAAAAGTGGTCATTTTTTACCCATCTTATGGGGATGGCTGCTCTCTAGGAGAATTTTTCAAGTTGAAACCTGGTCTGCATTGGTGTAATCAATGGGTATTCGATGATATTTTCCAACGGGTGAGAGACGCTAAGGAGAAGGTCGACCAGGCAAATATTGATTTTAAGAATGACCCTACATCGGAGCATAGTGATTTATTGCATTGGGTACGGGTTGTTCTAAGCTGGAGTTTACCTATTGAGGAGGGTTTCTGGAAGCAAAAGCTCAATTCACATTGGGTGTGTAAGGAGACCACAGCACTAGATACTTTCATACAATGATTTGGGGATGTCGGACCAGATCTCGTTTCAGGACGACCAGGACTCGGGCAGAAGAAGTCTTACTTTCTGTTGCTGCATTCAGAGGTCGACTATATCATTTTTTCAGGACCTATTATCTACTTCTTCACAGCCTCTGGATCTCATCCGTCCAGACATCATACCCCGGTTGCTGACGGAGGCAGACAATATGGCCCACAACTATCTCCTTTTGATTCATGAGGTGTGGGAGACGGTTTTCAGTATTGATATGAAAGTGTTACAATCCCAGATGGATTTTCATCATTATTCTTCCAGCATTGTTGGAATATCATACAGGTGGCTATAGTACGATTATTGATTTCTTTAAGGGTGGCCATCTGCCTTGTGGTTTCATTGCTACCTCCATTGTTTTGTTCCCAAAAAGGGAGAATTTTTGTCGATGGATAGATTTCAGACCTATCAGCCTTTGTATGGTGTTCAATAACTTGATCGCTAAGCTGTAGAACACCAGATTGAGTTTGTCGCTGCCCCGTATTATTTCTTCACAATAGAGTGCTTTTATCCCGGTCACCTTATAGGGGACAATGTGTTATTGACTTGAGAGCTCCTCCACACTTTAGATGATAAAGTGAAGGGGATGCTATGCTGAAGCTTCACATGGCTAAGGCATATAATCGCATGAATTGGGGATTTATTTATTCTATACTGGAGGCATTTGGATTTGATCAGTTGATGCACTGGGGAGAAAAGGTAAACTATATCTTTAAGGAGATTTATGGGGGAGTATGTGGCAACCATTCTAGAGGACTAGCATTAGCACACAAAGTGCTTAGGCATTGATATTACTGGCCTAAGGTGAAACAGGATACAGTAAAGTTTATAAGAAAATGTGAAGAGTGTCAAGGCTTCGCCAATGTGCAGAAGAAACCATCCCAACAGCTCACAATGGTATATAGTCCTGGCTACTTGCCAAGTGGGAAGTTGATTTTATAGGCCCTCTGCCAAAAGGGGAACGGAAGTGCCAGCTTCACCATTGTTTCAATTGACTACTTCACAAAAAGGGTGGAAGTAGAACCTTTGGCTAAGATTACAGAGGCAAATACTTTCGAGTTCACTTGGAAGAACATAATATGCTAGTTCAGTATTCTCCATTCTATTGTATCTGACAATGGCAACTAGTTTGACAACAAAATGACCCAGGATGTATGAGATGAGCTAGGGATTAAAAAGCATTTCTCAATGCTTCATCATCCCCAAGCCAGTGGCCAAGTTGAAACTATTAATAAAACCATCTAGTATACTGTCAAAGGGTCATGGGTTAACAAGCTCTCGTAAGTTCTCGTGGCTATACGCACTACCGACATAACTACCCCCGAAGAAACCAGATTTTCAATGGCATTCAGACCTGAAGCCATGAGTCCCATGAAGGTAAGAGTATCCTTACCTTGTCGCATTCATTTCTAGGGTTGGACAAAACTCCCGAACCGAATTGAGCAATTTTTCATAAATTAAATAGTTGAACGGGTATCTGAATCCAGAACCAACATATTTGGTTCCGTTCTCGATCTAGATCAAGACCTAAAGAACCGAATAAGAATATAATCTTCCTAATTTTTCTAATTAATTTATTTTAAATAAGCAAAATTATTTTTTTCTAAATAAATATGTTAACTAGTCAATTTAGTTCAAATCAAAAAATTTGATTTTCCTATTTCTAATTTTCAGTTCAAAGCTAACTTAATCAAATTGACCTAAGTTTTATCCAAATATGTTACTCTACCGTAGTGCTGTTTCTACCATTTTGGAGAAATCGAATTAAAACTCGACAACGTCTCTCTTAATTATTTTGAGCCCCCTATCTTCTCATTTCTGTGATTTTAACAATCAAATTTATGAAAAAGACAACAAAGAGAGAAATAAAAGACACATAAGATTTGACTACATTATTTTGTAAGAGCTAAGATTTAATATATCATTAGTTGAATTAATGTAACTTTGTAAATATTAAAAAAATTAATTATAATACCGAATCTATGAACTGAATGAAACCGAACTGAATCGAATGAAACCGAACCCAAACGGTTTCAGACTTGACCGTTGGAGTGCTTCCGTTTGCTACCACTACTAGAACAGCTATGAGTAACTAACGGTGTGTTTCAATGGTAAAGTGAAGAGCATATGTGGAGCTTTTATCTATTGGCCAACAATATGTATTCAGACATTAATAATTTTCCAATATTTTCATGTATACAAGAACGAGACAAATTTGTAGTAAGATGTTAACGATATTTACTTTACAACTATTGAGATCAAGAAAAAAATTGAGGTTTCAAAATTTAGTGAATTTGAAATTGAAGACGAGGATACCATAAAGCAACTAACATTCTATATGCAAAATGCACAACCTTTCATAAAATTATGACGCGTCAAAGTTTCCTATGAACTATGAGGCCTAGTTGGAGGATTCCAGTGTTGGAAAATGACCTACCTTAAATATACCAACGGAGCCATCTGTTAAGACTTTTAACAAAGCATTTCAATTGTGCATTCACCCTATTGGTGATGACTTGTCCTTTTTTCAAGATTATGAATATGATTAAAAGTCCCATGTTCACGTAGGAATGTGTTCGCTAATAAAATATGTATGCCGCAAGGGCATGGATCACGTACAAGTAATAAAGTGGATTAATGAGTACAAGTTGTCAATCACTAGATAAATGATTACTAAATAACACAATAATCGATTTAATTTTAACAATAAAACACACAATGAGATTTAAAATTGAAAATAACAAAGATGACTTTAAAAAAAAAAAAAAAAAAGGGATCGAATCTAAAAATTGAGGGAAGTTTGGATGTTAAAATATTTGGTACTCATTATTTCATTTAACCATCGCTTAATTAATTTATCGATAAGCAATTTTAAAAAATACCATTTTAAATGTTAGACTCAATTTCCGTATTTTAACTAATTGCCTTATTCGAGTGAAATTGGACAAAATTGATTGGTTTAACATACTCTATCTCTATGTTGATTAAAACCCTATAGAATCGCATTAATTCTTGGTGAAAATAACTCAATGGGTCACCTAAGGTTTCGAGTATATCTATATCCCCTTCAAGAATTTAGGTTATTTACTATGTGATCTAATACACATAATATTCTCTCAAAAATTAGGAAAATGCTTTAAATATAGGATGAGGGTCACAGGCAATGTACAAGATTTTGAATTGCATGACGTGGCACGTGAATTTCGAAAAATAAAACAAAAGAAAAAAACCCTGACCCTGAAATTGAATTCAGAGATCATTAAACCTAACCTAATTCATTTCTCTTCCTCTCCGAAGATGTCATTTCTGAATCGACTGGTGGCGCTTTCTTTCATCCATATCTGGCCGACACATTAGTCGAGATATGTGAACCCATTCATGGAGTCGACCTTACACAACACTTCGTCCATCGTCAGTGACCATTTTCAAAGGTTCCCAGCAAGTTGCACGTCAAACCACCACTGAAGAGCACGTCTCCGACAAGATATTTGAACCACCGACGACACAGCAGTTGACGAAACACCACCGAGGTTGTAAGTTTAACTTTGTTGCATCTCTATTTGATTTTGGCATCATTCTGGTCAGGGGAGACTTGAAGATCTCTGAAGCAAGTCCTTGATTTTCCGCATTAACTTTTTTGCTTTAAGTACAAAGAATGGTTTTTAGTCCCAACTTAATTTTCTTTACCATTATTTTTTGTGTGAGATTGCAATTCAATTTTTGAAAACCCGATCATATTGTAGCAAACTGAGCTTCTGACTTTTGAAGAACCAGTATGTTTATGTAGCCCTAAAAAACATTTTCATATTCACAAAACTATAGATTTTGATATGAGACTGTTACCTTTTGCATTTTTCTTTTTTTAGCATTCTCTACGATTACAGAAAGTTTAGGTTCAGATAGTAATGTATTACCATTCATTTTCATCCTGTGTGTTTTCACCAATAGAGTCAGAATCAGCTATAGTTAGTACCATTTGAGTTCCTATTAGTATATTTTTTCAAGTGGAGGAGTTTGCATCATTTTGCAATTTTGTTTGTAATTCATTTGTTTTGAATGTTAGGATGAGAGGGACGAATTTTGGAGTGTGTTACAGTTGTAGAAACATGGCTCATTATTTCAAGGAATGCCTGGGAAAACTTAGATGCCCATGGTATACACATGGAACTCAAAAATGTTTTCAAGTTGAGAAGAACACTAGTAACAGGGGTCAATTATTTAAAACTTTTAGTGATGAGTGTGGGTACTTCAAGTAGGTTGAAAACAAAGAATCAAGCTGTGAAGAATCGAGTACCGTTAATAAAGCTGTGAATGTCGTGGCTAATGAGGAATTGGAAGAGTTGCCAACCATGTTTGACTCTCTTTTTCGAATAGCTAGCAAATGAGACATCGAGATTTCGGTGAACATAACATTTCGCAAGGGAAAAGGACATGAAGAGGAGTATGGGAAATGAAAGGGCCCAACACGTTGAATGAGTTGTTTGTATTGTGTTTGAGTTGTAGCTAGTCATCGAACTAGTTATTCGTGTTGTGTTTGAATTGTAGTTAGTTGTTGAATGAGTTCTTCGTATTGTGTTTGTTTTGTAGTTAGTTGTTGAACTACAAAGCAGAATTAACCCACAGTAAGATGTTTTGTTCGAAGTCCTGTGTCATTTTAAATGACTAAAACAACTATGTAATGTAAAATAGTTACTGCACTATACTCAAAATTAATGTTGCTTTGAAAATTCTGTTAATGATCAGTAGGTAATGCATTAAATGAAACTCAAAATTACAACTTGTTTATCTGGGAACTAATTCAACCACATAGTATAGTTCAATTTCTAAGAACATAATAATTACCCTGTTGCACATTTCACAAGCGATAACAGATATGATGCATAACACAGATATGAGTTGCAATCCCATTTCTACAAAAACAGATATGATACTTTTCCTACAAAAAAGAATGTGATGCATAAACTGCGATTGCTGGTCGAACGTCCTATCCACAAGCTGATCATTGCGTTCGTTGTTGGCTGCCCTTGTCCCCCTACATTACGTAACACCCAAAATAAGACTGAGAGCAAATTAAAAAAATTAACTTGAAATAAATGTCAATACAGTTGAAAAGTATACATACCAAAATAGGTTGCAAACATGACAATGGTGTCAGGGATGAGCATTATTGAGATGCCTCAACATCAGGTACGCCTTCATCCACAGTATTGTTTCTAACTCTCGGTTTCTTACCTTTTCTTGAAATCAAACTAGCCTGTACATACATCAAAGCGTGTATGAGAAATTGGATTCAAACTTTGTTTCAATTAGTAGGTGATCAGAATAAAGTACCTTTGCTTGCTTTGAACTCGACTCCAACGAGCATCGTCGTCAAAGTTTTCCTGGCTCACTCTTCCTTTTCGATGATATAGATCTAGTATGTTGATGGCAAAATGATTTTGAGAATTCGTCCCATGATATATTACACCACTTCGATGAGTACCATTACTCGAATTTGTTTGTATGAGTTCCTTCGCTTGAACTTTTATCCACTCCATTACCGCTCGTACTCGAACTTCATCATCTGCAGCAAGGTTCGCCACCTCCAAAAATGCCTGACACATTTCATCGTACCTCAAATGTGCATGAGTACTGGTCAACCCGTCGTAGTGAACTGCAACCCTCATCTGTGCTCTACTTACATCCCTCCTCCATCTCCTCAGTATAAACTTATCAGGCAGCACTATGACATCATTACGGATCAAAACAGTGACTGCATGCCTACAAAGTATCCTTCGAAACTCAAATAAGTGATAGCTGCAAACAATGTCACATGTATCCCTCGTAAATGAGACTGAAAAAATCTTTTTCGTCATATGCTCTCCATATAGTAGGACATCCTTCTGAACTTCGTAAATCGTATCTTGACATCCCTCTAAAACTGATATGATGTCATAGTAAACCTTTACAATGAACTCGTTTTGAACTTCTCTGAACTTTGTGATAGTGTAAACTTTTTGATATTGTTTTTCGATATCATAATTCGTCACGCATGGTACCATTTGCAAGTATGAGTTAAAATCAGCCTGAAACTCTTTCTCAACCTTACTCTTTAGTGCTCTTTCATATTGTTCGACAAATTGCTTCAAAGAGGTCTTTGAGTGCGCGTATCTGTCAAAGAACACATTCATACTCTCACTTCGTTGTGTTGTGGACATTCCAGCTTTGAATGTGGTCTTCAAGAAGCACGGTACCTAACAACCTCTATTTTCAAACAATCCCGACAACCAGTCATTATCATACAAATTGTACGTATCAATCATCGTCATCCAACCTTTTTCGAACTCGTTAACGAGCTGTGAATTATACACTAATCCATGTATAATTGAAAAGATTGATGCCTTATCAACATGATAGCCAAACTTCTCAGATAACTTCTTCAGGATATGCCACAAACACCATCTATGCTTCATATGTGGAAATACAATCTAAATCGCATTCTGCATTGCCCTGTCCTGATCAGTAATTATCCCATGAGGTGTTTGGGACATGCACTGCAGCCATGTCTGGAATAGCTACACGAGTGTTCTAGTGTCCTCATTAGACACCAAGCTACAAACAAGCAGTATCGATTGCCCATGATGATTGACGCCAACAAATGGGGCAAAAGGCATGTCGTATTTGTTAGTAAGGTACTTTGTATCAAATGTGACAACATCACTGAACTCTTTGTATGATTGCCGACACCTATTGTCTGCCCAAAACACATTCTTAAGTCAGGACTCCTCATCTAAATTCGTACTGAAGTAAAATCCTGGGCATCGTGTTTGCATGTTCAAAAAATATGATTGTATTGCAGTTACATCTCCTTCTCTGAGTTGTAGTTGTCTCAATGTTTAGTATAATTTTTACAATCCCCCTCCAGGAAAGTCATAGCCTCATAACCACCAGTTTCTACCACTGCAGAGTTGTAACTTTTGTGCAGTGGAATTCCTGCAATATCATTCACCTCTAGCTTTCGTTTCACATTAGCAGTCAACTCACGATTGCATGGTACAACATAGACTTCGAAGGACTCGTTCTGTGATTGTGCTCGAGGTGGGCTGTGTTTATTCTCCATTTTCCATTACTCAATAAAGACGCTGAGATTCTTGCTTTACAGTCTTTTTGAAATATTGGTTGTTGCTTCAAAGAATTACTTGTACCATAACTTCTTCTACCCTCGCGGCTACAAATGAACATCACATATCTCACAACTCCATCGCCCCCCTTTTTGAGATCCTTTTCCTAACAGGAAAATCCACTTCATAAGCATATCGTTTATAGAACTCGAACATTTCTTTTCCGTCGTTGAACATCATACCCACCTCAGTCGCATTCACACCATCTTCTCCGACCTTATCATTTGTAACTATGTTTACATTGTTCACACCATGTTCTCCGACATTCTCATTCTCAGATTCAACTAATAAATCATGATACTCCTCTATTCCTGCGATGAAATAATAAACAAGCATTACGGAGACATTTCCACATAGCAGCAGAATTAATTTCAAAATTTTATGTCTATCACAAATAAATGCCAAAAAAGACCCCAGAAAAAGGCATTTGATGTGGCAAGTATGATTTCAGTTGGCATTCCCCAACTTTCTCAGTCCGTGAACTAATTGGATTGGAAAATAAAATACACTAAAAACAAGGCCCAAGACCAACTTGCAAATTTACAGTGTGCATTTCTCCACCAAATTTACAGTGCGTATTTCAAAAAAACGATTGGAAAAAAGTGATAAACACTACAAAAAGTAACAATAGCTCAAAAAAGTAATGATTTAAAAAAGTGACCCAAATTAAAAAAAAAGTGATACAAACTCAAAAAAGGTGACAAACACTCAAAAATTGACAAAATTTTAAAAAAGTGACAAACACTTGTTGAATAATTAGTTTTGATTCACTTAAAATGATGCATGCAATCTATTTGAAAAAACGAGAATTTAAAAAAGAAAAAAAATAGACTATATCATTGAAGTAATTATTTAAATGCACACGTGTGCATTTTTTAAAATTTGAACATATCAATTCAAGCCCTATTTCTGGTAATACATATGAAAATGAAAACTTTAAATCAATTGCATTGATACATACAATGTATTTGCCCAATGAGGATGTGAAAATGTGACATTTTATCACTTTTCTCCAAAAAAAAAAAAAAAAAGTCACTATATCATTGGAATAATTAACTAAATGCATGCATGTGCATTTTTGGAAATTTGAATATACCAATTCAAGTCCTATTTTCTAGTAATACATATGAAAAAGAAAATTTTGAATCAATTAAATTGATGCATACAAGGTGTTTGCTCAATGAGAATGTTAAAAAGTGATATTCTGCCACTTTTTTTTCCTTTTTTTTTTTTTAAAAAGTCACAATATCTCATGTAGCCTCTGTTTGAGCCACATTATTATAAAAATGAGGATGAAAAATATAGTCATTATGGATCCCACACAAAAATAAAAAGTCAAATATAGTAACTTGATGTGATAGATAACGATTATATTTTTCATTTTAATGACGAAATAATGGGGATCAAATAGGAATTTAGTAATTAATTAGGGACATGTTTGGTAGTGATTATGAGAATTATTTTTTTGTTCGTTAAAGAGAAAAGTAGATCCCATCAGTAGTGAAAAAGGAAATAACGATCAAAAGATGAATTTTTTGCAATGAAAAAAATTGCTACCAAATGGGGGGTAGGTGCATACGTGTGTGTTTTTGAAAATTTGAACATGCGAATTCAAGCCCTATTTTACGTTATTACATATGAAAACAAGTCATGTTTTGGAAATTTGAACATATGAATTCAAACTCTAATCTATGTTAATATATACGAATTCAAAATTGATGTTACGTTTTTTGGCTTATTTACAAGTTATTTTCTTTACTCGTCAGGTTAGATTTTTGTAATTGTTTTGAAGTATTCACCATAAACTTTGAAATACATCTTCAAATTTGAAAATCGATAAACGACGGGTTCAAAATAACAAGTTAAAATGCCACAAGAAATGGTGTTAATAATTATTTTTTATTTTGCATTTCATAATTCATGTAAAATAATTTTTGAGATTTAAACTTCGTCCATAACATATTTATCATTACCACTTTGCAAGCTTTCTAGCAAATTTTGAACCGCTTAAATAGATAATCGTAGTGTAAAATACCGTATCAAACGAAAAAATTTTAATAATAAAATTTTTTAAAATTGGAAAATATCAGAATGGGGGAATGCTGCCGTCTTTGGAATGATTTTGTTGATTTTCAAATGTTTTATATCTTTGGTGGACGTAATTAATACGGCTATTAAAACTTTAATTTAATTTAAGTGTATTAATCAATTCCTTATTTTTTAAAGTACTACGTCTAATTTCCTCTTTTTGGTCTAGTATTCCCTTCAAGGAAGTCTAGATTGATCACGTGTATATTTAGCCCTATTTGATTCAGCTAAAAAAATTTGATTTAAATCTAAATCAAAGTCAGCAAATAATTTCAACATCATTTTAATAAAATTCACAATTTTTCAATCAAATGTTCTATTAACTTTTACCTAAATATATTAAAAATCTAATTTTTTATGTAAACCAGACGATTACTTAATTGTATTCTAGAAGGTAATCTCATATATGACAATTATTAAGCTTTCCTTTGCCAAAATGTATAATTAATTTATAAATGGTACAATTTTATTTTCAATCTATAATTTTATAAATCCATTTTTCCATAACTCATTTCAGTCTATTAATAATATAAATTCTTCCAAAATGGACGCTTAGTTGGTCACGATTTACATTTGCAATAGCCAACACAATCACAAACTCAAAAAAAATAAATAATAATAACCTTTCACACAATAAACCTTGTACATTTAACTACTAGCTTAATTAAATTGTACAGTACTATAGTAGTGTGTGAGTGTGAGTGTGAGTGTGAGTGCGAGTGCGAGTGTTTTTTTTAATATGCAGAGTTGGCAGAAGTGGTGGATCCAACCCAAGTTTGTTACGCATTGGCCTCTGCTAGTGAACCTAAGCTGCTCAGAATCAATAAGACACTAACAAGTAATACCCCTTCTACAGTTCTACTGCCAAAATTGTGTATTCATTCACATCTTTATTTTTATCAGCGATCTTCTGTACATTACCAGAAATAAGAAAACCTATACGTTCATATATTGATACACAGAGAGAATAAAGTAACGAGTCTATACAATCTCTTGTATGTAATATTTGAATTACATTTGTTATTCACTAATAGTAGATATTTCATGTCATCAGTGTTTAACATAATTTATAGTGGAATAAATAAGTTACATTTATGCAGACAAGTATATAATATATACTGAAACTTGTGAGGAGTTTACATTGTATTTTTGTAAATTTTCTGAAAAACATCATTAGTTTACGATAAATATGACAAATTATAATCACTTGCAGCAGTTGTCACTACACGATCTAAATACGTTATACAGAATATTAATATTTTGGGTTCTATTGACCAAAAGCGTGAAGGAACAAAACTTTTTGCAAAAGATGTTAATGTTGGAGATTTAGGGTTCTTCTCCCTTAAATTGTTAATCAACATTTTATCTATTTTACAAAGTTAAAATATTAATTTAATTTTTAATGGAATATTGGGAGGGATTTATTTCCTAGGAAATTGGAAATTTCCTTTTTTTTTTTTTTTTTTTTAAATATAACGAAAAGTTTAGATTGATTAAAACATAATTAAATACAAATATTTTGTGGTGGACCTAATTGAAAATTAATGAAGTTTTTCGGAAATGAATTGCATGTTCTTAAAAACACCTTTCGCACCTCAACTTCAATATAATTTCAAATTTCACCGTTCGGTCACATTCCATTATCCATAGTTTAGGTTAGTGAATATCAATCTAGTTTCAAATTTCACTAGTCTGTCACATATTATCACCCATCGTCCTCCACATGTGATGTAGTGGTAAATTGTCATATCATGTAGCGAGTATGTAAAGATGTGATGAACAATTTTTAATAAATAATTTTCATCAATTTGGAAGTCAATATCTGATAGTGTGGTGAAAATTAAAACTAGATTGAAAGTAAATTAAAGTTCAATTACCTAATTAACATAAATTAAAGGTGAGTTACCCAATTGAAAGTTAAATAACAATTAAAATACTAATGAGAATTGAGTAACCGCAAATAATTTTTAAAAAGTTGTATCACTTTCGTAAATAATTGTGTATATGTTTTGAGTATGTTTGGGACGTTTCAAAAGTAATGAATATATACACATAAGGCTACACAGCACAATATCCCTCTATCAATTAGTCAAACTGTCGAAAATCTCTACCTTTTGAAAATAACAAAAAACGTCCCTATTTGAAACGTTTTGCGCGAAATAACCCCTTATTGTAATCCTTCATCAATTCTATCGTTAAATTTCAATAAAAGGAATGAAAATAGGGAAAAATAAAAGGTAAAATCGGTATTCTCTCATCTCTCTATTAATAGGGGTGTGAAAATGTTGAACATGGATGTTTTGTGCAAGAGAGAAAGAGTCACAAAGGTAAGAATCCAATAGCAAACCCATTTTCGTGGATCAGATTCTCCTTCACCAACGATTGTAAAGATTTACTTTAGTACATCTAAAGGTCCAACAATTGCCATTTTATTAAAGGGTTCAACAGTAGTAAAGGTTTCAACATACGTTTTCTATATCGAAAAAGGATTAGAAATTTTAAAATTTTGAGAAGGTGAGAATCGAAAGTGGCTTTTAGTGTTGTTGAGAGACGATCTAGGAATTGTTAATAGTCACGGGTAGGTTTTCATGCTTATAAGCAGAAGATCCTTGTAAATGCTCTTGAACGGGTGTTTGAGCATGTCGAGCATCGTATATATATGCGGCATTTGTACAACTTTAGTGTACAATACAAGGGATTGATGTTGAAGAATTTACTTTAGCCTGCAGCAAGAGCTACGACAAAAGATTGCCTGCATGATAGAATATCGATTTGCAATCGAATTTTTGCCTCTATGACACTTTCTCTCTTGTGCAAAACACCTATGTTCAACCTTTTAACACCTTATTAAAAAAAGAGAAGAGAGAATACCGATTTTACCCTTTAAAATTTTTCTTTTTCCCATTGTAACTTAACGCCAAAATATATGGATACTTACAGTAGGGGGTATTTCGTACAAAACATTTCAACAAAAGGACATTTTGTGCTATTTTTCAAAAGGTAGGAGGATTTTCGACAGTTTGGCTAACAAATAAGGGGAAATTGTGCTATTTAGCCCCCGTTAAAGAGAGGAGAGAGAATATTGGATTTGTCCTTTTAATTTTTCCTATTTTCGCCGTTTTTATTGGAATTTAACGACATAATGGGCAGAGGCTGGTGATTGGGGTATTCCATACAAAACGTTACAAACAAGGTCATTTTGTGTTATTTTCAAAAAATAGTACCGTTTTTGATGGTTTGGCTAATATATAAGGGTGTTGTGCTGATTAGCCTACACATAAATACTTTCATCTATTTAATTCAGCTCCTATTTGTTTAGATAAAAAATTGATAAAAATTTTAGTGAAAGTCAACGTTTAATTCTAAATGCATATTTTGTGAAGGACACGACTTTTATCAATTTGCTAAATACATATTTCATCCATTTTTATCGTAAATTACTAAAAAAAAAAATTAGCGAAAACAAACTTGAACTTAATTTGTTCTTGAAATTATAGGGAAAATAAATATATCTTTAAAGACACAAAACTTGATCTACGTAATTATGTAAATAATCCCTACTTGAAATTGGTCGATAACTTATCTTTGACGCTTATGCAGCAGCATTATTAATATTTAATTTGAGTGAACTGAAATTGATAAGAGTTTTGAGTATGGGCGATTGACAAAATGATGGAAGGAGACGTGTGGGATGAAAATTTTGATTCACAGAGGAAAGCCCTCCTTGTCTAATCAATTTCAAATTAAATTAGTACAACGTTGTACATTCAACAAAATCAATCAATATCAAAATTTACACTAAAATATTCAAGATATGGTGAGAAAATTTTACTTAAAAATATAAATGGAAAATATAACAATACATATTTCCATAATATATTTTTCTCTCTTTTTTTCAACCACTTTTTTTAATAAAATAATATCACATGCAAGCTCAAAATTTTTCCGTATTTTTTTAACCATACATTTTCTATCAATCTATTATTTCAAAATGTATTCTAAAAAAAAAAAAGTGGCTCAAACAAGCCCGTAGAAACATCATTTTTAAATAATTAGAAGAAAAAAAGTAGGACACCAGAATTATAAAAACCATGTATAAGAAATCCGTACTTAAGTTATATTAATTTATGGTAAATTAAATCCAGAAGAAACAAGTGTAATTTGTAATATTAGGGGTTGGATTGGGAGAAGCCTTAAAGTTTATAGTTTTATTAAGTTTGTGAAAGAGTGGGTATAGAAAGGAAATTAAGGAGCTGCTTGGTATCTATTTTTTTCAAAATGAATTTTTCTCTATTTTCTTTTCAACCGCACATTTTTTATTAAAATAATATTACATGTAAATCAAAAATATTTCTTTATTTTTCAACCATATATTTTTCATCAATTTACTATTCAAAAATATATTTTTACATAAAAATGACTCCCAAACACCCTTTTTGTTTTATTGGGTAAACCGCGCAGAAAGAAAGGAGATGTAATGTCGGAAACCACCCAGCAATTTGTTTTGTTAACACCCTTTTCTCTTTCTTTCTGTCTCTGTGTGTGGCGTGAATAAAGGAGGAGATGACACGAGTTACATTACTAAAACTTACTTGTGTATATTCATTCCCCCTTCCGTCTAAGATGTCACTGTGATAATTGGAGCATCAAAATGGTAATAGTAATCTCACATCTAAACACCTACCCTACCCTACACACCTAGATATGTATTCAACTTGAACTTAAACCCCCCAACGACTCGTTTGATATATAAATGAGGAAATAGGATCTGTTTATATCTATCTTAAATGTCATTGATTGATTGATTGATTATTCATTTGAAAGAAACAAAGATGTTATTATGATAAATTGAGGACACACATGACATATCCTAACTTCAATAGATGTACTTTATTTAACATGGGTTTTTTTATATTTTTTTGATACCCAAGTGTCCACCTTACAGCGACTAATTCTGGGATCTACGATTCAGTCCCTCTTCACGCAAACCAGGTAAATCGCGGGTTGTGCCCCAAACTAACCAGGGTTCAAGAGCATCCCAACTGAACTGCCAAAGTACCGAGCGAGTCAAATCCATGGGCTTTACTTCCCCGAGTAGTGTAGGAACAAAAGAAAACAAATAGAATTGATTTATGGAAAGGAGTTATCTTGTCCATCCCTTGATATTGTTAGTAGGTTAAACTTTTTTATTTTTTATGTTTTCATTTTTTGGACTAGTAAAACAAAATAAGACTTAAATGCTAACGTGATTGAACATTTGTTATTCTACCCATTGTGGACAGAATATCAACTTCGACAAATAAATAAATAAATAATAAAAATTGATTTTTTTCTATGTGAGATTTGGGCTTCAACCTCCCAATTACTTGGTTCTAAATAAATTATGGTATGAGTAAGGATGTCAACGAGTGGAGTCAAATCGATTTCACGAGCCGAAATTCAAGGCTCAGGCTCGACTCGAGTAAAATGATTGAGCTTTTTTTTGGGCTCCGAGTCAGGCAGAGCAAAAGCTCGACAAAAAAAATTAGGTTCAACTCGAACTTTCGACTCGAGCCTTTCCAACCCAAGCCGGGTAGGCTCAATTCTTGTTTTGACTTTGGTATTTTTTTTAAATTAATAAAAAAGGCAGCAGTTGCTGCCTTGTTTGGCAGCAACTGCTATCTTTAATATTTTTTTTTTAAATACAGGCTCATGAGCCCGAGCCGACGAGCAACACAGGCTGACTCGGGCTTTGCCCCGCACCCCAAAATGGGGCTCGGCTCGAGTCGATGAGCCTGATTACCATCCTTAGGTATGAGTTAGAGAGGTAAACTCAAAATTAACAATATTGATTTAAAGTTAAATATAAAGGTCCGTTTGATTGTAATGATAGAATTTGGGTGGAAAGAAAACAAATTTCAGGGAATTAAATTGTTTACAACTTGTTTTTTTGAGAATTATCAATTAAATGTATTTGATTGGTATAATTTTCCACCTGAAAAATGTTGAAATTTTGAATCTTTTGGTGTTCGTTTGGTCTTATTTTTCATGAAAATTGTCAATTAAATAGATAAATTTTTTTATAATTGTTGATAGATTTTGTTCCCATTGTTGAAAATTTTTAAAAAATAAAGCTGAAAATTTCCATCATTTCAAGGAAAATGCATGTGTGAGGAAAAAGGCGGAAATGGAATTCCCTATAAAATATTGCAATCAAACACTACATTTTAGTGGAAAATGATGAAAAATGTGGCCAATCAAAGAGGCCCTAAGTGCAATTAAAGCTAAACAAGGATGATTTCCTAAAACCAAGTTATCCATCCGAATCTTTGAATTTTAGCCTCCATTTGACCCCATTAATTTTGATTATAATGGAGGAATAGATTTTTTTATTTTTTTTTTATTTTTTGAAAAACCAATTGTTTGTAAAAGAATGAACAATTTTCGATTTATATGTAATATTATTATATTGAATATTGTGTGATTGAAAATAGTAAAAAGAAAAATTTAGATTAATTTGATGAGGTGTAATGGGGGCTTATTATTATTAGTGCCACTGTGAGATATAGAGGACAAATGCAGAAGGAAATTAGTCTTCTCAGCGAACACATTTCAGCTGCTGCTGATATCAAGGTAGGTATTTTGGATCTTCCGGGTAATGGCATTCAACTGCAATACGAGAAAGATCTGGTTAAAAAAAAACGCCACTTCTTATTCTCTCAAAGGTCCAATTCAACACTTCCATGACCATGCTCATTAAAAATTTGAAAGACAAAAATTCAGTAACAAAGTGAATTGAAGATGATGGGGACCTGATCTGATTAATCGGAAAACAAATCTTAGGTTATCAAAAAGGAAAAAACAGAAAATGAACTAGTATTTAGAACCTCAAAGAGCGTAGACTACTACATTCTTTAAATTTTCAAACAAAGATTAGTTTTCACACCTTACTTTTATGGGAATGAGAATAATGAAAATGAGATAGAACCCCACTATACCACAGCGCGTGAGGGTGTCTTTCCTCTTTCCACTTTGTGGGGTGGAGCGTAAATCAAAGGCATCGTTCATCAACTAGATCTCAACTTATAACAATGGCATTTTTGGTAGGGAGAATAACATAATATTCTACTGTATTAAGGATGAAAATAAATTACAATCTTACTTCTTATGCTACTTAGTCCTATCGAATATTGTGTACTAAACATATACTAAAGGTCCTACAAACCAAGTATGGCATAGATTTCAAACACAAGGAAACAGTGATGAAATCAAACAAAGCAACGTGCAAATGGCTGCAGCAACAAGAACGTGGCATAGAGATTATCGAGCATCCATACAGACATTACCAAATGTATTAATAATAAGTCTCAGGTCACGTGTTAGTTAAATTTTGGGAGCCATATAAAAATCTATATCACATACCTTTCCTTCATCAGCATCCGAGTGACGTTGGGGGAACAAGACTTTCAAATCATTGTACAGATAAAATCTACGTTCCCCTGCATTGTCTATTCTGCTTCCGGTTGCTGATAAAGGATCTGATTTTCGGACTGACCTTGAAGGGAATGGACAAACAAATCTTAAGTGAAGAGCATAATGTAAAGCACCAACAGTTGTGGCACTTCTGTTGACATTTGAACAAGAATGTTCATGTTTTCTATCAATCTCAAGAAATGTGTCCACCTGATCTTTCCGACATAAATTATGCCCAAAAAATTTTCTTCCATTGTCTGACTGGTCAATATGACTTTTCTTCCTATCCACAACTATCCAAAAAGAAAGTCATATTAACTTCCTTAGGCACTAAATGGGAATTACACAAACGAAACATTATCAGCATCTATATAACTTCAAGAGCAAAAGATTTTCTTGAGCTCACCTTGGTACCAACTGGCATATCGGTTAAGTCATAGTTACAGAAGTAGGTGTGAAAGGGTCTCTCCGGGTTGCTCAGGATCTACAAGATAATTCCAATTTTAGCAAGTAATTGTCATTTCCTCAATCAACTTAACTGATTATTTTAAAATTGACCTATAATCACATAACTGTTTCAACCGCAACTATTTATCAATAACCATGTATTACTGAATTAGCCTATGTTTTGATCATGTAAATAAACCATTTATAGACTCAACCCACTTTTTATCTACGCATTTCAAGGATCTCATAAATACTATCCACTTATCCATTCCTTGTTTCTATCTATTTATAATTTAAACCTTTTATAAACATGTCCCAAACATGCTCTCAGTCTTCATGCCCTGGTTAACACATCTTGATCAATTGTCACAAAAAAGAAAGAAAAAAGTAAACTCTATATGTTCATTTCAATTTTAAACTTGCTAATGACATGGGTTAATACGAATATGTCGTGTCATATTCCTTCTGTTCTCAGAATTTGGAGGATATATCAGACACGCTTCTGCATCAGATTGTGAACACCCAATGCTCAAGTTTTAGATGACATTCTAGTCAGACAGTTCGTCGTTTTGGATAGGAAGTCTCGTTCGCAACTTCTAGTGTTATTTCAGCTCAAATAACTTTAGCCTTAAAGTATTTTCGACAAACAAAACAAAATCGCAAGAAGGTTACGTTATTACGAAAACCTGAATGAGTTTTCTAGATGACAATCGCCCTGACAGCAGCGACTCCTCAAATGACCCAACCAATGGCCTTCTCACTGGACATCCCCTTAAACTTCTACTCAACTTCATGCAATTGATATTGGTCTTTGAATTTCTACAGAAAGGTGATGTGATTCAAGAGTTGAGCTCAACAAAGACAAGCCCCGGAAGAGACCCGCTAATTATCGAAGGAGGACCGATGACGCATTCGAGGGTAATGCGGGTCAATCAAGCGATGAGATTACTTGTGCAATCAACAATTGACAAAACAATGATCTTGGCAAGAGAAGAAGCAAGTTTCATGTTGGGGTCGATAACCGAAACGAGTTGGATCAATGTGATACAAGCAGCCGAAGGCGGAGGTGAATCCTCAAGCTATGCGATGTAGGAGGTTCCGAATTAAGTGAGGCCGAGATGTCAGATAGTACGTTGATGGCGTTGAGATACCATGAGATGGCGGATCGACGCAAAAATAGAAAGTAATTGCAATACTCTCCTTAATTGGGGCAATTTTGACTCGTTTTTAATTATTTGGTTATAATTTTGGCTACGATTATCAGAATCGCAATTATAACCCCAATATGGAAAGTTCTTTTCGACGTGCACATCGTGATCACAAGCTATGTTCGATGGGCATTAATTTCAAGGTCAATATCCATCGTTTTTCCTTTCAAATTTCCATTTTTTGTTATTTTTTCCATTTATGGTAATATTTCACTTGCCGTTTTTGAGGTGATTACGAACTTGATTTAAGCCAAATTTTTTGACAAGTTTCTTCTTTTATTACATATTTTATTTTGGTATGATTATTGGGATTTTGCTATTTTTGGTAAAATTTTGATAATTTCAAATTTTCTCAGCTATATAACCCTGGATTGTGAGTTATTTTTCGTCATTCTAAAATTTAATAAAATTTGAATCGAATTTTTAGAGAATTCTCTCTGTTTTTAGGTGTTTTCTTTGTATTCTTGCTTGTAAAACATCGATAATCGATAGCTTATTCAACGTTAGTTGGTATCAAAGCAATCAGCATCTTTTTGGGTGAGTTACCATTAGTTTCAATGGTTAGTGGATGAGGTCGTGGCTGTGGTCGTTGCAAGCAGGTTTCGATTGAGGAAGTCCCATACCATGATCGTATTATTCAGGATGTGACGATTGATGATTTGTACAGGCAAGTTCCGGAGTTAACCCAACATCTAGCAGAACAAGTGTTCAGTAATCATGAAGTGGAGGGTCACGATTCCGATATTTCGAAAATCCATATCACAATTGTGCTCGAGTATGGGAGCACCGTGGATGGGTGGATCGCTAAGAAGACCTCGATTTTAGAGTGGATCTGTAATGCCCCAAAATTTTTTTATAACAATTGGAGTGTTACGAAAAACTCAATTTTCTTTTTAATAAATGCGGAACGACACAAATCAAAAGAGATTCATTATTTTCAATCATAAATATCAATTTAAACATGAGATCTGAGTTTCTAAAATTTTAAACACAATCAATTGACTAATTAAACAAATGAGTCTTTGAACAAATAAAATTAACAATTAAATTTTGCGACATGAAAAGAAACAAACTAAATGTTTAATATCTTTTTCCTTTCCTCGATTCACTTGGCAGTTTGTATCACCATCCCGCCACAATTCCAATCAACCTGAACTAACCTGTAAAAATTTGTAAGAGTAAGTCTTCGAAAACACCCAGTAAGATACGTGCAATTTTCACACACAATTATATAACAAATAATATCTACATTTCATACCACTCTACTCTTATGGAATATATTGTTGACAAGTGACACACCCATGTTAAGTCCTCTTTAATCCTTTATGATTTCATCTCTCTTTAGAAGAACTCGAAGGTCTACTGGCAATCCATGCATATTTAATTATATATAAAAGCATAAGGAAACAAAAAAACTTGCACAAAGTATCTTACCTCGCTAAATAAAATGAACTATTGAACAAAATATGAATGCATGTGCCCAAAATCTTTTCTCTGCTCTAGTGAGTAATGGTTGCAAATTGACTTCTTGTCTTCTAACTCCCAAAAGTATCCTCTTTCTCTCCCTATCACGTGTGCATATAAATTTTTTGGTGTGGTGAACCTTCTATAGTATTTATAATAATAAAAAGTGGTTGAGTTATTATACAAAATGTGTACCACCTATTGGATAAAACTAAGTTTAGGTATTTGGACTATATTTTACTAACAAATTCTCATAAGTAGGTATATCTACCGTCATGACATAAGTACACAGTTATTATCGTTTTGGCCCAAAACCACTTTTAGTTAGCGATTGTTCATCAAAAGAGAATGCTTCCTTAGGTAGGGTCCAGGTGAGTTATATCTTTGGCCTAGCTTATCCAAATAAACTTTTTCTCGAGCCAACGACTTCTAATTAATTACGATCTTCAAATTGAGTGCAATATCAATATGCCAAATGTTGTTCCATTATTATCTGATTTTTAAATCTAACTAAAATAGAAATTAAAATCCTATTCCAAGATATAAATTTTTTTCTTATTCATTTTCTTTTGAGTGCTATAGGATCTGCCCGAGTTTTCTAGTACGTTACAAGCCGAATGATTTGTTGATTGCTTGAATGAAGTAGAGCGTATTTTTTAGTATAAGGAGGTCCCAAATTGTATCAAGGTAATATTGGTCACCATCAAACTCAAGTATAGAGCATGGTGGGAACAGTTGAAGGGCAAATCTAAGATCACTGATTAGAAGAAGATAAGAAGAAAATGAAAGGGCACTTCCTTTCTTTCGACTACTCTCAAAGCTTGTTTTAGCGGCTCTATTCACTGAAGCAAGGCATGAGATCGATTGATAATTGTATGGAAGAGTTCTATCAATTGATAGCTCGGAATGATTTATCTAAGACGGAAGAGCATATGGTGGCACGGTATTTGGGTGGATTAAGGCAGTCCCTATAGGATGTCCTCAGCCTTCATTCGCTGTGGACCGTTTTTGAAGCATACCAGCATGCACATGCTGTGGAAAAGCAGCAAAACAATAGGCCCAGGGACGAATTTGGGGGGCAGGGCTGTAGTCCCCCCTCAAGCCCAACAATTTTTTTAAAGGTATTTTTTATTTTTTTTAGGTAAAAATCAGTTTTTTATGCGAAATTTTTTTTTCATATAGTAGCCCGATTTGAAATTTTATAATCTGATCTTGGATTCAATCTTGGATCTGTCCCTGAGTAGACCAGTGGTCAGGGGTGAAAGTAATTAGCTAGTTCGCATGCAAGAATCTCATCCTGCATATCAGCCAACGTGGGACAATTTTAACTCAAGTATTAAATTTTTCAGATGTGGTAAATAGGGATACAAGGCACTGATTGTAAGAAGCCGACTGATCAGAAGAATAAAAATATCCTGATTGAGGAGGAGATGGTAGGTGAATTCGAGGAGGTTGGAGAACCTCTATATAATGATGTTGAAAATGAAGATGTGCTATATGGAGATGGTCAGGAGACTCTAGTTGTTCACATGAGCTTGCTGACTCCTAGGACCAACTTTTTCACACGACCCATACAGTTGCAGATAAAGCCTGTAAGATGATAATTGACAGTGGTAGTTGAGAGAATGTAGTATATGAAGAGGCTGTTCAGAAGCTGCAATTAAAGACAGATCATCATCCCAAATCATATAAATTATCATGGCTGAATAAAGGTAGTGAGGTAACAGTAGAGAGGCGATGTCTAGTGTTTTTTTCAATTGGTAAGAAGTATTTTGATAATGCTTGGTGTGATGTCGTGTCTATAGATGCTTGTCATGTTTTGTTGGGTCAACCTTGACAGTATGATCGCAGTGTTATTTACGATGGACGATAGAATACATACTTCCTTAGCATCAAAGGAAAGAAGATTGTGTTGGCGTTTCATCAGAAATAAACTATGCTCTATTGCCTCGTGAAGACGTGGTCTATGTTCAGATTTTAGGTTGAGATTGGGCGTGAAGACATTGTCTATGCTCTATTGCCTCGTGAGAATATTACAGTGAACAAGGAGTCAAAGTTATTAGTTGAAGTGCAGCTGTGGATAACAGAGTTTTTCTGACCTGATGTTAGAGGATCTTCCTCCAAGGCTACCACGTATGAGGGATGTTCAACATCAAATCGACCTTATTCCGAGGTCGAGCTTGCCTATCCAACCAGCATATCGTTTCAGTCCCAATGAAGCTGAAGAGTTACACGTCTTATGGTAGAATTATTGGAGAGAGGTTACGTCCGAGGGAGTATGAGTCTATGTGCAGTTCCTACTCTACTAGTGCCGAAGAAGGATGGGTCTTGGAGTATGTATGTTGACAGCAAAGCAATCAATAGGATTACAAAGAAGTACAAGTTCCCAATTCCTCGCCTGGATGCTATGTTAGATCAGTTGTCCGGTTATAAGGTTTTCTCAAAAATTGACCTTAAAAGCAGAACCACCGAATCAAAATAAGGTCTGGAGATGAATGGAAGACAACGTTTAAGATGCAGCATGTATTGTATGAATGGATGGTCATGCCCTTTGGACTATCCAATGCACCCAGCACTTTCATGAGATTTATGCAACAAGTTTTGCGACCTTTCATGGGAAAGTTCGTTGTAGTCTACTTTGATGACATCCTCATTTATAGCCCGACTTGGGCGTCCCATTTTGATCATCTCCGTGCTATTTTTGATATGCTGAGGATAGAGCGCTAATTCATCAATCAGAATAAATGTTCTTTTTTCACAGCCTCTGTAACCCTTTTTGGCTTTGTTGTATATACTGATGGTGTTCATGTAGATCAATCAAAAGTAGAAACGATTTTGAATTGGTCCAAGCCAAAGACTTTGCATGATGTCAGAAGTTTCCATGGGTTGGATTCCTTCTATCGCCCATTCATCATGAATTTTAGCATTCTGATTGCTCCTATCACTGAATGTTTTAAGGGACACAATTTTCTATAGACCAATGAGGTGGAAACCAACTTTCAATTGGTTAAGCAGAAGATGATAGAGGTCCCAGTTTTGGCACTTCCTGACTTTGAAAAAGTGTTTGAAATAAATTGTGATGCATCTGGGGTTAGCATTGGTGGTGTTTTGAGTCAAGAGAGGCACCCAATAGCCTTTTTCAGTGAGAAGTTATCAGGATAAAAAAAATTTATTCCATATATGATTTGGAGTTTTATGCCATAATTCGATTCCATATATGATATGGTGTTTTATGCCATAGTTCAGTCCCTAAAGTATTAGCACCATTACTTGGTACAAAGGGAGTTCATTCTTGTCACTGATCATGAGGCCCTGAAGTATACAACATGTAAAGTGGGTGGCGTACTTGCAGGAGTTCACATTCACACTTAGGCACGAAGCTGGTAGCCTGAACCGTGTCATAGACATTGAGTTGTCGCATACTACTCCTTACCACCACATAGGGTTGTAGGATTTGAGGCGTTTCCTGATATGTAGGCTGCAAATCCTTCCTTCGAGAAGATAATTCAAGAGTTAACTGATAATCAACGGCATGATTTTGTTTTCCATAATTGTTATTTGTTCTGTGAATTACAGTTGTGCATCCCAGATTGTTCACTGAGGCAACAGATTATTAGTGAATTTCATAATGAGAAACATTTTGGGCGAGATAAGACATTGGCTTTAGTTTCTACAAATTATTATTGGCTCAAATTGAACAGTGACGTGACGCATTATGTAGAGCAGTGTTATGTGTAGAGATCCAAGGGAGCTCTAACTAATGCTGGATTGCACATGCCTTTACCTATACTTGAAGACCCGTTGTTTGATGTCAGCATAGATTTTGTGTTGGGCTTACCCCGTACACAACTGACAATGGATTCTGTTCTTGTTCTGGTTGACAGGTTTTCAAAGATGGTTCATTTTGTAGCTTGCCAGATGACAATAGATGCTACTCGGATTACTCATCTTTATTTCAAGGAGATTGTGTGTTTACATGGTGTTTCCCAATCAATTACTTCTGATCATTACACTAAGTTCATAAGTCATTTCTAGAGAAGTTTGTGGGAGAAACTGGGAACGAAGCTAAATTTTAGTAGTGCCTACCACCCCAACAGATGGTCAGACCAAAGTAGTAAATCGGAGTTTGGGAAACCTTTTGAGGAGTTTGGCATAGACTAAACCGTATCAGCGGGATTTGGCATTGCCTCAGGCAGAATTTGCTTATAACTAGTCAAAGAACAGAACCACAGGGTTGAATCCATTTGACGTTGTCTATGGTTGGAACCCATCTGAAGTACTTGACTTAATTCCTATTCCACGTGTGGGTCGTGTCAACCACAAGGTCGATGAGATGGCAGAACATCTTTGGGGTATCCATGAGCAGGTGAAATTATCAATTCAAGAAAGTAATGCTAAGTACAAGGATCGAGCAAATAACCATCGTCGTCAGGTGCTCTTTGATATTGGTGATTTTATTTGGGCAGTATTAACTCGTGATCGTTTTCTGGCTAGGGAGTATAATAAGCTTGAGGAACGGAAGATTAGAACTTGTGAGGTGCTGCAGAAGATCAATGATAATGCCAACATGTTGCGCCTTTTCAAGTTCAATGTGAAATATCTAAGTCCTTGTTTTGTGGAGCTCAATGAAGCTAATGTGAACTTGAGGGCGAGTTCTTTCCAACCTGGGGGCAACTGATGCAGGAGGTTCCGAATCAAGTGAAGTCGAGATGTCAGATAACACGTTAATGGCGTTAAGATGCCATGAGACGGTGAATCGGCGTAAAGATGGAAAGTGATTGCAATACTCTCCTTAATTGGGGCAATTTTGATGCGTTTTTGGTAATTTGGCCATAACTTGGCTAAGGTTATCAAATTCACAATTATGACCCAATCCGTAAAGCTCTTTTCACGCACACAAGTTGTAGTCACCAAGCTATATATATCATCTCAGACTCTTAGTTACCAATTATGCCATTTTAGCTACAACTCAAACTCGAGCACATGATCCTGAAAACCAGGTTGCTGTGATTGAAAAGCATAGTTCATGGCAATAATTCAAATTTAGTACCTAAAACTGAACAAAAGTTTACGTTGGAGTTGATTAGGATACTCATAAATAGTTACAAAAAATTGATCACGTTCATTTATTATATATCTACTTTGTGTTGGGAATCTACTTAATTATGCACAGCAAAAAATAAAACAGATTTCAATTTCCACCAAGAATCTGCTTTGTGTTTAGATAGAAATTGTGACAGAATCATACCTTTTCCAAAATCTGCAAACTGCATTCCTTTTATTTTGTTCCAGCAACTTTGATCTATCACTCACAGCTATCCAATTATTCAGTCTCCAATGAAATTACACACAGAGAACACAATTGTAGGGAACCAGGGTTTTTCCTCTTGTAATAGCAAGAAAAGAAAAATTCTCTACAAAATTGTAAACCCTAGCTACTTATTTATATAAGTCTAAATGGGCTTGGCCCTTCTCCTGATCTGGTCCAATATTTAATTAACCCATTAATTAAATCTGATCCATGAATTAATTAATTCGATTAATTAATTCAGACATATAAATAAGCAGTCCAATTAATTAATTTAACCAATTAATTAATTTATCCAACGTTTGTTAAATTAATTAATCGGCAATCACAACCTTATAGTTTTCCTTTTGTGTGAGACCCATCATATATTCTCAATCACGATACCTAACGACGTGAATTATTATTTTGATCTAATCAAAATTGATAAATTAAAACACCATTTTAATTTATCACCAATTCACATTCGCTATCCCAGATTGACATCAAGCAATGTGCCAAAGCAATACATATGACAGGAGATGTCAAGTGGTATGATAAAATCAAACTCGTTCATTTACCATGAAATTATAATCCCTTTGTTCATATGATCCGATCAATTACGAAATATGGAAGTGTGTCAATCCTAATTATCGATCATATTTTTCATTCCACTATTAAATCAAATATAAGTTGAAAATTCTTTTTCGGCCTCCGAGTGCACTTTGACCAAGAATTTCGTTATCGACTTAATTGAATGAAATATGAATCATAATCTCTTACTATCTAAGAGTGACGAGTCTTCTATTCGTCACTCACAACCTTCATACAATTCTTGACATACAGGAACGATATCGTATTAGCGGCTCTTGACAAGTAGTATCCAGCATCGCTAAAGTATGACTATCCTCATATAAGGCACTAAGATGGCATTAAGTCAAAGGACCAATTCCACTACCGAACGTTGAGATTAAGCACCGACACTCAGATAGTTATCCATATGGAATCTCTTAGGGAGTTTCCAATGTTTTGTTCTATAACAAAACATTTACGTATTCATATAAGTGTCACTACACTTTAACTTGTGGGATCAGCTACTTACTTCATAAGTAAAAAATGACACACGTGATGGTTTATCCATAATAACGATTTCCGTATCTCGTTAATACTTACAACAATAGACTATTTAAGATTCAATCACACATAATTTGTATCACACAATCACAACTCCTTTTGATTAACAAGTTAATGAAACTTGAATCTACGGACTCTATTATTTAATACCATTCATAAGAATACATATTTTAACAAATAATAGATTTTGCCAAAAATTAAATGCATTAATTATATTAAAAGTATTTAAAATCTAAATCGATTGGATTAGGGCATAATACTTACACTTTGATTACATAAAATTCCATATCTTCTAGGGACAAAATTATAATATGTACTTCCATAAATTGCAATTGCAGCAACTAAACTCTGCCAATTTTCATTTAAAGTGCGATGATATAAGAAGCTAAAAGTCGTACAAAAAGAAGCAAAATAAAAGGCAACAAACAACATATATATAAATAACAGTCAGCTCGACGATCACTTCTTCATAATCCAACAGTTAATGAAAAAGAGAAAAAAATGTAAAAATGTAATTATTCAGAATCAACATTGTTCATCAAATCTCCGATTCGGGTCCAAAATGAGGTGAAAATAATAAAATAAAATAAAATTATTCCATTTAGAGCAATACACTAAAAAAAGAAACAAAAAAGTGTAAAAATGATCAGTCGCCACAAAGAAACAGTTAATTTTAGTGCATGCTCTCAACATTAAAATATTTTTCCGACAAAAATAGATAAGAAAACTTAGAACAGCGTTAAGGTTCACCAACATACAATGTGTTGAAAAATTACACCGATAATTGTGCATATTATATTCACAATAAACATATCGTTTATTTGCATGAAATCGAAATGTATTCCAACTTACTGAAATTGGATTTAAGAAGACAAAATAAGAATTTATCAAATCCGAATACCTGAATATGGATTCTTCCCTTTCAACTCATGATCGAAAGCAAGTAATTCTTTGAATCAAACTTTGCAGGATAAACATATAAATAAAGTTAATCATTTTCTGAAATCAAATCATAATAAAAGGAATCAGAAAATGAAGAAAGAAAATGCAAATGACGGATTTTTGGCCGGGACAAGTGTTAGACACTTTGTCCTTAAAATGAATTTGCCCCGCATCGGTGCTAACGATTATTCGGCAATCATCTCCCAAGATACAACGATCACATCAAGTCATAGGAGCACTTCAAATGACTTCGACCAGCGAACTCGAACGAAATTCCCTCTCTACCCTGACCCTGACCATGACCATGACTTTGATGCAAATATTTTATGCAAAACCAAAGTGTAAATTAGAATGAAATGATATGGTATCTATGACTTTTCTTGAATGAATAAAATTCAAACGCGTGAGGTCTATATATATAATAGTTGGAAAAGTATGTCAAAAGACACAACTATACGAAGAGACACATCTCTTAGAATTCATAATTATTGGACATTAATCATACTAATACCAAGAGTCATGGTCTTTCATACGAAAAGCCACATTTTTTCCTCCATATATTTCTAGAATATTCCACAATATTCTATACGATTTTCCAATAATTTCAAGTATTAAGCAACTTTATATTTGACTTAATTTCTCACTCACCAAATTAAGAATTTCACTTAAATAATCATGTAAACCAATTTTACATACAAAATTCTAACAATCCCCCACATGAATGAAAATTAATGCAAATGTCTATGTAGACACTAGTAGAGAGAGAGCAGGCACTGCATCAGGTAAGGTAGCTTCTAGCTTTGAACCTTCCTTAGTGAAATATCATCGGATTTACTAGCTAATTGGTGAATGCAATGTTCTTGAACCATCAGCCCTTAGTATAAACCAAGACAACAGTACTCACACAATGTCTCCCATAAACCGTTCATGGTTTTAATGATTTGGTTCATTTTGGGCCTAAACTCATCTTGGTTCTGTAAGTGTTTAGAGAATTAAAGCCTTGAATAATTCTCATAGAAGCGGTCTCACTTCACACTTACATAAGTGATCTCCTATTAAGAGTATTCTGCCCTACTCCACTTGACTTAATCAAGATATAGGAATCATTAAAAGTTTATCTTAACCTTCAATCACTCTGCAGAAAGTACTTTGGTATCATAGGAATGAGTTAGGAAATTAGTTTCCTAAGTGCTTCATAGAATCCCTATAACTTAGTTGTCCCTCTGAACCAAGATCTTGGGATCTCCAGTCAACATGGTAGGGTTACCATCAGAAGGACTCTTACTCAGTAGGCTTAATCTCATTCCCTTCGATATGCAGTATACTTGATCTCTTGGTAAACATATATAAATGGATCCACAAGTTTACACCAATGAGATCTACTACTTATGGTATTATATCTACAACATACATGTCTAGACTTATCATTATATGTGGCTTAGTATCTTTTCAAATTTAGCTAGCCAATGATCGATTCATTGATAGATACACATTGTCACCAACTAAGAAATCCTCTCATGAAACTATATGCTTCTCATTAGCTTTATCTAAAACTTTATCAATTCCAAACAACAATGCTGGAGGATTTCTAACAAATCGTTACACTAGTCAATCATATTTACTAGTGGAAATCATACATGGATATTCAATATCATCATTAAAGCATTGTAATGCATTCAAACTTTATAAATATTCTCAAATATTCCAATTGTTCTTGTATATCCAAACAACCATCATGATCGACTTTCATCCCATTTAATCCACTTTAGGGCTTTCATCCAATTTCATCCACTTTAGACTTAGTGTATATCATCGCATCGCAATATCCTTTCAATACCGCAGGATATCTTGTGAAATGTAATCCACAGGTCATGGTATATTTCAAATACCTAAAGACCCCTGTCAGTGCCACCCAATAATCATGGCCTAGATTACTCGTAAATCTACAAGTTTATTCATAGCAAAAGCATTATCCGGTCGAGTGTATTTCATAATACACATTAGATTTCTAATTACTTGTGAATATCTCAGTTGTGACACGCTTTCACCCTTATTTTGACCAAGTGTAGACTTGCGTCAATACTTCAAACTTTTTAAGTATTTTCTCAACAAATGAGATTAGGAAAGTACAATTCCTTCCGATGTTCTAGAGATTTTTATCTCTAGTATTACATCTGCCACACCCAAGTCTTTCGTGTCGTAATGGTTCGTAAGCATTTTCATGGCGTTTAGCACCACTTCGTGATTATTGCCCATCATCAACATATTAACTACATACAAATACATAGGCATCTAGTGTATTTTCCACGCATACACACTTGTCACATTCATTTATTTTGAACTCATTTGACAGCATCGTTTTGTTAAACTTTTGGTGTCAGAAGCTTGTTGAAGTCCATAAAAGGACTCGACAAGTTTACAAACTTTGTGGCTTTCACTTGGAGACACTTTTAGGTTGCTCTATGTATATCTCTTCTTCTAACTCACCGTTTAGGAATCCCATTTTCACATCCATTTAGTGAATCTCAAGGTTATGTATTTCCGCAATTGCAATTAGTAACCTTATCAAAGTGATTCTGGTCACGGGTGAGTAGGTAAAGAAGTCAAATACATCTTCTTGCCTATATCCTTTGGCAACCAATCTAGCCTTATATTTATCAATGGATCATCAGGTTTTAATCCATTTACACCATAAAGGCTTATTTCTGGGAAGTATATCTATCAATTCTCATGTATAAATTTGCATTCTGAAATCTATCTCACTATTGATAGCTTTCTTCCAATGCGGTGCTTTCGGAATAAATATTGCTTCTTCAGAAGTCTTTGGGTCATTTTCTATCATATATGTGAGAAAATTCGAACCAAACGAAGTAGACATTCTAGCTCTCTTACTACGCCTTGGTTTATCCTCATTTGAAGATCCATTTGTAATTTCATATGTTCTGTTATTCAAACATACATTTTCTTTGTCTTTGCAAGGAAACACATTTTCAAAAAATATCACATTCCTTGACTCAATTATGGTACCCCTCATATACATCCGATTTGTGTACGAGGAAATGATATGCACTACTATTATTGGCGTATCCAATAAATATACAATTAATCGTTTTGGGACCAATCTTTATTTGTTTGGGCTTAAGAACCTCAACATTTGCCAAACACCCCCACACTTTTAAGTGATGGTAGGAAGGAAGATGATATTTCCATAACTCATATGGTGTTTCTTCCATTTTCTTGAGAGGTACAAAAAAGTGTAACTTTAAACTAGTTACCCCCACAATTCCTAAATTAGGGATACATGTGCAAGTAGTAGTATTGCACCCACACGTCTTGAACTTTTCACATAAGTTCATCAATATTTATGATAACCCCTACATTTTTTGGTTATTCTTGAACTTAGAGTTTATCGACTCTTTCATAGTTTAATCTATTTATCCATATCGAATGCTCTAGTGGTCGTCAACTTACACAAATGGTAAGCATTTTCCATTCAAAATTGTACTTCAATCAACTTATTAATTTGACAATCCAAATTAAATCAAGGTCATCACATAGACCAATAATGCTTTCAAAGCATATACCAATTTAATTGGTTCTACGATTGAAGCATCTTCAGACATGTGCAACTTTCACATTTGTGACATTTCACAAATAATTTTATTCACGTCCAATAATAAGCCATATTCTCACCTTATTCTCCATATTCACATTTAAAAGAATAAATCAACCATAGATTGACAAGTTGTGCTTTCAAAGTCACAACCTTACAAAAGAACATACCTCTTGAAATTAAACCTAGAATATTTCATAATATTCTTCACAATTTTTTTTTGCATAGTTTTTATCCGTTACAAATGAATGTCATTTTACAATCATTATTTTTCAGGATATCTGGCACCACCGTCAACTATAGACACTATTTGTGCTCTATAAAATATTTTCATATCCCAATAATTGGGCAAACAATTTCCACTTTAAACTAATTAGGACAAAACAACATTTTGTCATACTCTTATGCAACTATAATTTTGCATAAGTCATCTCATTTAATTTCATAGAATTAATTGAGGCTATTATCATAAATCAAGGTTTGTATTATTTTCAAACCAATATCGAATGGACATATACCGAATTTACAATTTACCGTATTGACACATATCGTATATGTCACTTACCGGATTGACGCATATTGTATATGCAACTTACCGTATATACGTGTTGCTTACCGTATATGCGACTTACTGTATATGTCACTTACCGTATATGTAACTGGTAGTATTTGGCAGCTTCCCAGCTTACCGTATATGCATATACCAGATTTTACAGGTGTTATCAGTTCACACTAGAATGAAAAGTCACCAAATTCATGCCCTTTCTTTCACACAATTCTGTCACTTTAGAATTTTTCCCATATGTAATATCATACTATATTACATAGTATGAATTTTAAAACTCCAACCATTAATCATATGGGTGAATGTCAAAACTTATGCATCCTTAAGAGAGCATGTGCAAATAATTTATTTTCAAACATTTATTCAAATGACAGTTACAAAATGGGGCATGAAACATATTTTATAATTCAATGAATCATAGTTAGAATTTAATCTCCAACATGAAAGGAGAATATATATATATATATATATATATATATATATCATTAAACACGTATTTAATGAAACTTTATTCCATGAATGGAACCCACCATATGCCATGATTTGGAGTCCCATTTTGCACAAAGTTAACTAATCGAAAATGTGCAGTAACCCACTTTTACGTATAATTCCATGGCAAAATTGATTTAGTCCTCAATTTTCACGCCAATAACCAACTCATAGAATCTAACAATTTCATAGTTAAAAAAAAAACAATTCAAGATTCTTTGCATAATAAATTAGACAAGTCAAATAGATCCCTTTTTGACACTGGGTTTAAAGTGCAATTAAAATTGAAAGGTCACCATGCCCCAATTTCATAATTCAAATAATAAAGGCAGCCACCAAATTCATTTATAACCATGATCATGCAATTGAAGTATATGTATGCATAAAAGGTTATTTCAAAATTGAACCAACTGGTCTCATGAAAACACGTATTGGGCTTGCAACCATTCATTTTTATTATCATATTTTTAATGGCCGTTTCATCATTTAATTTTGAACCGACTCAATAATCCTAGCATTAAAGTTGCCATCACAATTGCATTTAAACCGAAAAGTCACATGCACTTACGTTAACAATTGCAACATTAAAATTTTCATCATATTATAACCGAATGGACGGCATAGTAGGCAGTTACAACATGATTAAATTCACAATTGCACAAGTAATTAATTACTAAATAAATTGAAGCAACCCTTCATGTAATGTATTTAATATCATCACACCAGTAACTTATTCATTAAATATGCATCTTTTCATGTAAGCACTCGTTCGTATGCAAGACAATTTTATTTGGTAACACAACTTATGGTAAAAGACCAATTCATGCCATTTCAGAAATGTGGAAAGATACATCCTTCAACAATATGCATATTTTATTTAATTCATCAGAATATATTAAGACATTCTGGCTCCAATTATTTTTGCACAAATTCTGTTTCATGGAGAACAGAACAATCAATATGAGTGCACAAACACCCAATCAAGATTCCTCATGCACAAAACCACTTGTTTAATTAAAAGATGCTAGCAAATTAAAATTTCCAACTTTCCAATTGGTAGTACAATTTCGGCAAGTACAATTATTTGGAATATCATATATAATTTAGGTGCTTAACCAATTGTCAGTTTACAGATTCATGTGTTTATATACAATTTTCAGAATTGCACACTATATAATTTCCAAGAACGTAAATATAAAATGCACGAGAAAATCAACAAAATTCATCTTAAGATTGTTTGAGAATTACACCGATAATTGTGCATATTATATTCACAATAAACATATCGTTAATTTGCATGAAATCGAAACGTATTCCAACTTACTGAAATTGGATTTAAGAAGACAAAATAAGAATTTATTGAATCCGAATACCTGAATATGGATTCTTTCCTTTCAACTCATGATCGAAAAAAAGTAATTCTTTGGATCAAACCTTGCAAGATAAACATATAAATAATGTTAATTATTTTCTGAAATCAAATCATAATAAAAGGAATCAGAAAATAAAGAAAGAAGATGCAAATGACGGATTTTTGGCCGAGACAAGTGTTTGACACTTTGTCCTTAAGATGAATTTGCCCCGCATCAGTGCTAACGGTTATCCGACAATCATTTCCCAAGATACAACGATCATGTCAAGTCATAGGAGCACTCCAAATGACTTCGATCAACGAACTTGAACGGAATTCCCTCTCTCCCGTGACCATGACCATGACTTTGATACAAATGTTTTATGCAAAATCAAAGTGTAAATTGGAATGAAATGATATGGTATCTATGACTTTTCTTGAATAAATAAAATTAAAAAACGTGGGGTCTATATATAGTAGTTGGAAAAGTATGTCAAAAGACATAACTATACCAAGAGACACATCTCTTGGAATTCATAATTATTGGACATTAATCATATCCATACCAAGAGTCATGATCTTTCATACGAAAAGTTACATTTTTTCCTCCATATATTTCTAAAATATTTCACAATATTCTATACGATTTTTCAATAATTTCAAGTATTAAGCGACTTTATATTTGACTTAATTTCTCATTCACCAAATTAAGAATTTCACTTAAATAATTATGTAAACCAATTTTACATACAAAATTCCAACACAATGAACTAAATAAAATTAATGATTAAATTCTACAAAATCAAACACGCACCAATTTTGGTAAATTTTCGGTTATAAAACAATTAATCCAGAAGATGCAGTTAATTAATTAATTAATTAAAGTTAAAAATAAAAAGAAAAGGAAGGACATCATTTCATTTTCAGAGTCTGGTTTGTTTTTCATTTTTGCGTCTTCACACACTCTCTGCCTTTTTTCTCATTCATTTATATTTAAATTTTCATTTTCTTTCTCATTCATTATCCTGCAACGTGCTTGCCAAATCGTCTGCACTCACTGGACTTTCAACACAAACTTAATTAGGTCACTACACTCTCATTTGTCTCAACTTGGTCATTAAAATTCAGCTTAATTAAAATTAGGTCACTGAATCTTAATTATAATTTCAATAACATGCTAGGTCGTGTCGCAATCATAAAACTAGCCTTTAACGTTTTCAATTTAGAGGCATTGCCAACACCCTCATTTTACCATTTTTATTTCATTTCTATTGTGTCAAACAATGATTAGGTAAGTATGACTGTTAATTAAGTAAATTCTGTTAATTAGGTACAATATGTGGCAGCTATTAAATTTTAAATTAAATTAAATTCAGTAACACAATTAAATAAATTTTTAGTATAGTAACTCAGTTCAGATTTTGCTGAAAATGCAGTGATCTCAGATGAAATTTTCTCCATTTTCAAATGAACCAAAATTTTATTTACTACTACTTACAGTGAATTTTTAGATTTTCTGGTTTTTTTACTTTTCTCAATTATCAAAGTCAAATTCATGACCCAGCCGAACCCCGAATAACTACCATTTAAAAAAGAACAAAAACAATGTGAATTTTTTTGAGAAAGCATTTATCAATACTAATGTACATCTATTATTTGTTGCTTTAAAGTCCGTTGAACTTAATTAAGCTTTTAAAGAATTCAATATATATTTTTGCATTGTTTTTATTGGGATTTATGGTTGATTTCAAGTTTTAAACCAAAATATAAAATATCACAAACGATAAAACTGTAAAGATGAATATAAGAACATCAAAAAATTGTTGACCCAGTTTAGTCAATAAGCCTAATATGGGGGATTCAGGGCAGCCCATTCCAATCGTGAAATATTCCACCTTCCAAGAAATCAAGATTACATGAAAAACTATTTAAACCGAGTTTTAGTCACAGATCCATTCAATCTCGTAAAACCAGTAAAATGACCCAAAAGAAAATCAACCAAAACTATATGGAGTTAACCTACACAAATGAGCCACTCTTTTCAAGTCTAATTATACAAAAACACGACACGCTCCATTGGATCAATTACAGAAAACTCAAAGAACAAAAAAGAATAAATTTTCAACCTGAGAGAACAAAGAAGGAGCCAAAAAGAGAGAAAATCGAATTGTCTAGAATGACGCCCCAAAAGTCATATGACTAAAGCTACACAAGGGACAACATACATTCCAAGAATAAATCTCAACCCTTGATCTAATAACTCAGACTAGCACAATCCTTATCCATTCCAAGCCACTAATAAATGGAAGCCACTTGGGCAAAATCATCCAAATAGGCAGCAAGGGCAATTGATACATATAGCACTTCTTTTAATGTGCTTTGAGAAACAAGACTTTTACAATCTTCACCTTGGTTGTCAATAACACTCACTCTCTGATTGCTAAATATACACATGGAAGGGTAGTCCATCATCATTGCCCAAGTACCAACAAAAAAAAAAAAACTTGTATCAATATGAAGTGAGGATAAACACAAACATAAACATACTTATAGGCAAAACTTTTGTCCCCATGTATGAAGGATTTTTGTCTCTATATGAATTCCAACCAAATTAACTTCACATTGAGATAATCTTTCTCTAATAAAGTGATACTCCACCTCAATATGTTTTGATCTTTCATGATAGACAAGGTTTTTACTAAATAAGAGAGCACTCTAGTTATGCAATTGTCTCCAAGAGTAAAAAAGTCGGTTGTAGTTGATTTTCTACTATCTCTATCAACTGTAAAGTCAGCATCTACATAACCTTTAAGAGTTAAGTTTTCAAATATTTTATCATATACTAGCCCCAGATTTAATGCCCTAACAATATATTTAAGCAACCATTTCATTCTAGCCCAATGAGGCTTACCAGGGTAGGACATAAATCTACTCAAAAAACTAACTACATAAGCAAGATCAGGTCTGGTTGTTATCATAAAAAAACATGACATAACCTATTGCATTTGCATTGGGTATGTTTTCCATTTCCTTTAATTCTTCTTCAGATTTAGAGAGTAGGATTTAGAAATAAATAAGCTACAATGGGCACATTAACTGCCTTAATTTCCTTCATCCTAAACTTGGTTACAACCTTGTTTAAATATGTGTCTTGTGTGATAGTTAACTTGTTCTCGTGCACATTTTTATTTATAACCATCCGTAGAATTTTTCTAGCACTTCCTCAACCCCCGTTTGAGCCCATTAAATTTATAACACACTCTTCTCTCTTTTCTTTTTAACCATATATTATCCAATAAAATAATATCACATAGACCAAAAAATTTTCTTCTTTTTTCAACTACACATTCTCTAAAAAATATTATTCCAAAAATTATAACATGAACTAATGGCTCAAATGGGGGGATAAATCTTTCATATCAAATTCAAATTTTAAAAGATTTTTTGGTCTTATGATTTGAGAATTTTTAGGACCAGCTAAAAGCATATAATCAACATACAGCAGTAGGTAGACTTCACTCCCACTCTTTTTGTTATTGTGGTATAGAAAAGCATCAAATCACTCCTTTTAAAGCCTATCTTCATACATATACATCAAACATTTTATACCATTATCTGGGGCTTTGTTTTAGTCCATACAATGATTTCTCCAGTTTGCGTACATAATCTTATTCTTCGTTTCAAAGCCTTGAGACTGACTCATGAAAATATCTTCTTCCAACTCTCCATGTAAAAATGCAGTTTTAGCATCAAGTTTCCAATTGAATTGAACAAGTGCTAGGACCAACCTGATTGTCTTACCCTTGATTAAAGGTGAAAATATCTTATTGTAATCAACACCTTCCCTTTTAATAAATTCCTTTGCCACTAGCCTTATTTTAAACATAATATGATGATCACTATGATTATTTTCCTTTTTAAGTTTGTAAACCTATTTACACTGGATTTTCCTATGATCCTTAGGTTTTTTTTGACAAGCTTTCGTGTTTATTTTCAATTAGAGATTGCATCTCTTTTTGCATTGCCTTTATCTAGTTTTCAGAAATTTTCCCATTAATCGCTTCTTCATAAGAATCAGGTTCAGCTTGTTCAAGAGCTTTTCTTGAGACTAAGGTAAGGCCAGTCAAATGTAATAATCCATTCCTAGGATTAGGTCTAATTTGTCTCCTTTCCTTATCCCTAGAGAGTTGATAATTTTGAATATTGGTATTTTCAATGGCATGTTCAGATTCTTCAAATTCAGTTTCAATTTTGGGGTTCATTCACTTCAACAACAAGAAGTTCAGTTTCTTGATGTACAGGATTATTATTCTCATCTTTAGGTTGAGGTAAGTCAAACTTAGCTAACTTCATCTCACTCTAAACAATCATGTCATTTTCAGATCTATTTGATTTATTAAGATCTTATTTTAGGCATGCATTTCAGATTCATTAAAGATTATATTTTTACTATTAATGATCTTGATGCCTAGGACACCTAAAATCCATAACCTGTATTCTTTTACACCCTCTGGGTAGCCTAGCATCACACATTTGATGGCCTTTGGTTCAAGTTTTCCTTCAGACTGATGTGTATATGCAGCCCATCCAAAAACTCTTATGTGAGCTAAGTTTGTAGGCTCCACAATTCTTGTGGAGTTTTAAAGGGAAATATATGGAAATAACCTTTTCAAAAGGGTTACTTTTCCAAAATGACCCTTAGGCAATTTACATACCAAAAATGCCCTCCATTTGGATATTACATAACAAGACATCATAATATAAAAATTTTCTATGTTAGTCCTCAAAATTAAATATTGGTTGAAATTTGATAATTTTAATTTGATTTATTTGATTAATATTTTTATTTGATTTAGTTGATTTTTGTTCGCTCTAAGTAACCCCCTAATTGGTATAAGAACCATAGAGATCACGGAAATTAAAATAAGAAAAATAGATAATTATTACTGTTTAGAATAAGAAAAATATAGTTATATATTTTTAAAACCTATTCATAATAAATTAAAAATAATGACTTTGACAATAATTAAAGAACTTCCTAAAGAAATAAAGGAACAAATATTAGAAAAATTAATAATAGAAAAAATAAAAGATATTTATACATATGAAAAAATTATTAATATATATATGAAGATGAAGAAAATAATTTAATTTATAAAGAAAAATATGAGTACAAGTAATAATACACATTTAAAATTAAATAAAGTACTTATAAAAATGGATAAAATACAAGAAGAAATAAGAAATATAATGTTAATACCAGAAGGAATGAGAATACCAAATAATAGACAATTAACAAAATTAAAACGTGAAAGACTAAGACTTGAAAGCAAATATTTTACTATAATAAAAGAAGAATTAGTAGATCCAGATATAGCTGAGAGAAAATTTGGAAAAATAATAGATGAAAAGGAAGATAAAAGATACTAATTAACCTATGAGTTAGAAATAAGAAAAAATTAAGATGTCAATAAGTGAATATATGGAAGAATTAAAATCATTAATAAAAATGTTAATAAATGATGTACAAGATTTGAGAAATGAAGTAAAAGAAACAAGAAACGATATAAATATATTAAAAATTGAAATTAGGGAATTAAAAGAAATATATAGAAAAAGAGAAATAGAAACAGAAAGTATGGATGATGAGTTTAGAAAGAATATATTACCAAAAATATTAGAAGAAGAAAAAGAATCTAGAAGAAAAAGAATCTAGAGAAAAATCATTAGGAAAATTAAAAGTAGAAGAAAAAGAAGATGAGTGAATAATTAGATTTGTTAATAGAAAATTTTGATCAATTAAACTTAACTGGTATAAGTGAATACCAAGTTTTAATGAATATTGGAGGAGGACCTAATCTAGTAGGAACCTCTAAACAAAAATTATATGATACAGATGAAAGTTATGCACCTATATATAATAAATCATATAGACAATTCTATGATAAAGTAAGAGATAGACACCTAAAGGAAATAAATATAAAGATAGTAAATTAAATGATAATTATAATAAACCAATTAATCATGGAGGAACAAAACTAGATTTAAATTGTAAAATAGATACTAAAAAAGCCTTATTAATTTGGGCAGACTCGATGATATTATTCTTTTTATATAACAAAGATAACACATGGGAAAATACTGAAAGAATAATAGATTTCTTAATAGCATCCTTTGAAGGAGACGTTAGAAATTTGTGGGAAAGAATAAGTAATGATATAAAAATATTAATAAAAAGAAATGTACAAACAGAAATAATCAAATTGGATAGATAAGTTATAGAAAGATTAGTGAAATTTATTTTAGATGAATTTCTAGGAGAAATTGGATAAGAAATGTTGAAGAAGAATCAATAAGAGAAAAAGATAATGCTAGAATAAAATTAATAAATTTAACAATATGTAATATGTGTAAAATTAAAGAATATACTTGTGAATTTAAAAATTACTATTATGTTCAATTTTATAGTAATGAAAATCAAGAAGTATATCAAGATATGTATTATAATAAGTTACCAGGTTCATGGGGAATATATATATATATATATGTCAACAAAGATAATTAATGAGAAAATCAGAAAAATTAACTAAAATATGTTGTGAAGATATGGAAACTCCTGTGCACTGGGGATGTAATCTTGAAAGAAGAGTTAATAAAAGAAAATATAAAAATAAAAAGTTTAAAAATTTTAGAAATTTTAATAAAAAATATATAAAACCTAGAAAAATATATAATAAAAGAAAAAATAACCCATATAATCAACAGAAAAATAATAATTATAAGAAAAGTAAAAGCCAATGTAAATGTTGGAATTGTGGAGAGATATATCATATAAGCCCTGATTATGATAAAAAGAAAGTTAGAATATTACAAAAAGAATATTTAGAAATAAAAAATGAATTAAGTGAAATATCAGATATTGAAGAATACTATGATCAAGAAATATACATAAGTGAAACAGAAGAAAATGAATAAGGATCTGAATAAAGAGATTGAATAAATAGAAAGTAATAATATAAATATACAAGAATATGAAGGAATAGAAGGATATGGATTAAAAGTCACTTTTGAAAAATAACAAGTTTAGAAAATTGCAAAAATTATCATTAGACTTAAAAATAGGAAAATGGGAAGTTTTTGATAGAATTTGGAAAAGAGAAAGAATAACAATAAATGAATATCACAAAATAGAAAAAATCGTAGATGTAAGAACAATTTATCGGCAATATAAATTAAATCTTTTAACAAGAAATACAGTTGATGAACTATTAACAAAGATTAGTAAAAAAACAAAGTGAAAAAATTCAATATATTTATTTAGTAGGAATACAAATAATGTTTAAATCACTATTTAGAGAAGTGATAGATTCACCCTTAATTATAACTTTACACGATGGAAGAATAATAAATTTAAAAGATAGTCATTTAAGAACAATAGAAGGAAATTTAGTATATCAAAAAATTATGTTTACATGTTATCCAAAAAATTGTGTATCATTAAAAGATAGAAATTTTAATGAAGTTTTAGGACTACATTTCAAATTTCATAGAGATGATATCATGCAACCAAGTGGTTAAATCATGACTATAGAATATAGAGATTTATACACATTTACCAATTCAAATTATGGAAATATTTATTCCAATAAACCATATATTGAAGTTCATAAAGAATGTAAAGATATTAGTAAAATAATAGAACCAAATAAACAAATTAGTTTAATTTCAGAAGAATATGAATTTAGTATAGCAAAAAATAAACCTGAAATAACAGAATTAAATGAAGGAGAATGTTCTAATAACATAACATTTAAGGATGGAAAATTAATTAAACGATCAAAAAGTTTTAAAATACCTAATAAAATCAGTTAGAAGAAATTAACAAGATAAAAGAAATAAAATTGTATAGGAATGCTGGAAACATGAAAATAGAAGGAGAATATTGTTGCGTGCTGTCATACTTGACCAATCCACCTGGGCCAATGGTCCACTCAGGCCGAACCACGTGGCACTCCAGCCGAGGTGGGCAATGGCCAAAGCCCTTCAAGCCGAAGTCCACTAGCCGAGGTGCATTTTTACTGAGGCCTGTGAACGTACCCGAGGTCCACGTGCTGAGGCCCATGAACCGAAGCTATGATGCTGAAGCAAGTTGAAGATAGCTGAAGCCCTCAAGCGGAAGTATTGTGTGAAATGGCTAAAGCCCCGAAGGTGATGCAGGAGCCTCCGAACCACAAGGGAGTGTCCTCCATGTTCACTTTTTCCAAGAGATCGTATGCATAAAGATCTTATTCGAATGATTGATGGAATGTTTTTCATAAGCATAAAGGTCAAGTCTTGTCACTAGTATGGGGACTCTGTACAAGCAATAAATGCGCTACAAGCTAGCAAGTCAAACCTCATGCCTGATAAGATGTTTAAATCAAAGAGATGAGGCCACGTGCCACCTCATTCAAGAGCTCCCATTTCACATGTACCACTATAAATACTTCCCTTGTGTAACATCAAAAGGCTAATGCAAGAATCAATACAAAGAACTACACTTTACTCAACTCTCTCTTATTTACTTACAATACAAAAATCGAGTTTATACACATTTACATATATATTTACGAACACCAGTTGGTAATTATTGTATAATCGGATCACGAACAACCCTCCGGATTCCGAACATCACCGTCCCGCGTCGTTGGGCTATTCCCATGCTCTTTGAACCGCTCGTCTTAGACCGTCCACGTGTCTTAGCGTGTTGGACATTCGCCCACGTGTGCGTGGGTGGGACCGACATCTGTTGACAACACTTTTTGGGGTTAACAGATTGGCGCCGTCTGTGGAAAACCATACCATAACCACGAGCAACCTTGTGGTAAAAGCTTACTGAAAAAACATTTGGGCAACTCCCCTTGAAAAATGATTTGTTCTGGAAAAAAAAAGGAGGAAGCCCCATTACTTTGCAAAATTTGAAGTCTGACAAAAGAAAATGAGCTCCAATGAAGATACTCTCCCCAGGAGGGTAAGAGAAAACACGAACATGCCTCTTCAGCCTGCTAACCCAGTAGCTCGGCAGAGACTCCACCATTACCAAAGAAGAGGTAGGATGCATGCGACGGCACAACTATCAAGAGAAATGACTGCCATGACAGCCAACATGAGAGATATTGCTAGCCAAAACTTGGTTATGAGGGAGCTTATGGCCCAAATGCAGGGTCAGGGAGGCTTCCCCATTCCTCCATACGCCCCCCAAGGGCACTACCAACAAGAGGATGAAGTTCAAAGTCATAGAGCTACCTTGCTAGACTATGGCCGAGGTGGAAGCCCATTTGAAAGGGAAGTGGAAGTTGATGTTTCTTCCAACTACGCTCTGGCCGACCCACCGAGGTCCAAATGAGCCATGATAATTTCCCACCTCCGTATGAGCAAGATCCAAGACATAGGAGGGCAGGAAGTGTTTTTTACAGAATCAACCCCGCCGAACAGAGGCTCAAGCAACAACAGGCTCAACAGTCTTGGACAATACCACCTCCTCCACCTCCAATGCCCCAGCAACCGGAGAGAAGGCATGAAAATGCCCCAGCAACCGGAGAGAATGCATGAAAATGCCCCCCATGTTGCTCCGCCTAGAAATAGACAGCAGAGGAGGGAGGAAGAGGCTAGGGACCGCCTCGGAACCTCTCACCAACAACTAAGGTATGAGGCTGATGAGTACGACTCTGATGAACAACAGAGGTCCTACGACTTGGACGATGATGATGAGAATCTACCATTCTCAAGGGCACTAAGGAATGCCCAGGTCCCGAGCCACTATGTTATGCCAAAGTACCAAAGTATGACGGAAGAGGCGACCCGGAGAAGCATCTGAATGCTTATAAAACTCACATGAGCGTAAGGGGCGCCACCCCAGCCGTGAAGTACAGAGCCTTCCATTTAACACTTAGTGGAGCGACTGAAATCTAGTATAGTAGATTACCACCTGGGGGCATTAGAAATTGGCCCGAGTTCAAGACAACATTCTTGAAGAGGTTTGCGGTGAGCAAAGAAGGAGAGGCCCCCATCCAACGTCTCCAAGACATGAGACAAGCACATGGGGAGTCCCTAAAGAGCTTCTTATCACGCTTCACCGATGAGATGACGTACTGCGTACAAGTCACTGACCGAGAGGCACTATCTGCATTGAGGAGAGGTTTAAACATGAATACCCTATTCTGGAGAGACGTGTAGAATCAAGACCCCACCACCTATGACGCCCTACTCGAAATGATGAGAAGGGAGATCATTAATGAAGAATTGATTGAGCATAGGAACAGGGCAAGTAGAGGATTCCCACCTCATTAAAGACAGCGCGGTAGAGACCCGACCTCCCACCTGATGGGCTACCAAATGAACCAGGCTGGAAATGAGAACTCTGGCCAAGCACTTGCCACCACCACTTTGAATGCGATTCCTACCTTGGTATATGAAGATGTCAACCCGATTACTGACCAGATGGAGGCCCAGCAGGGACCCCGTCGGGGGAGAGGCCGAGGCCTAGCTCAGGACCTAGAAATAGGTCAAATTCGAACCCCCTAGGATACTGTGTGCACCATAGGTCCTACGGGCATGACACAGCTGATTGCAGAGACTATGTACACCACTCCCGACAGGAACCCGCTAGAGACAGACATGATTCACCCCAGGCGAACCGGCCCCCGCCCAGGCACGACAACCGACGTGGGCGTGAGGAGGCCGCTCCCCGTCAAAGGGATGTATCCTCACGACGAAGGGAACATGATGCAGAGAGGCTTAGGGAAGGGCATAGGCAACGAAGAAATCGGCAAGCTCAAGATGAGGCCCCTATTCACGAGGTGAATACCATATTTGGAGGCCCGTATGTTGGCGGTGAAACACGAAACGCCAAAAGGAATTATGCTCGGGAGGCTAAACACCCCCTAAAACAAGCTACATTGTGGATAGTAGCTCCCGAAGAAATCAAGTTTCGCCCAGGAAGACGCCGAAGGAGTTCATTACCCCCATTGCGATGCACTTGTGGCAAGGGCTGTCATAGCTCGGAATGGGCTCAAACGAATGTTAGTAGACAATGGCAACTCCGTCAACATTCTATTCACATCCACCTTTGACAAGATGATATTGGATCATCAGTTGACGCCCACCACCACTCTATTGTACGGATTTACCTGAGATAGCATCACTCTGAGGGGAAAGATAACACTTGCAGTGGAGATGGGAGAATCCCCACAAACAACGATGAACTTCATGGAGTTCCTCATTGTCGACAGCCGATCGGCTTACCATGAAGTGTTGGGCAGACCAGCCCTAAAGGAATTGGGAGCAGCACCTCCATCCACTACCTATGCATGAAATTCCCGACAGAAAATGGGGTGGCAATGATGAGAGGCGACGAAAGATGCTCGAGAGAGTGCTATCTAAGCTCCATCAAGAAGGTAGAGCCCTGGGACGTCCATGTAATCATAGCTGATGTGGTCATGACTGATGTCCCAGGTGATGCTCCCACCGAATAAGATGTTGATATGCTCGACGCACCACCTAATCCAGAGATGCTGGTTATTGATGAGATTGACCCCCGCATAATGGAACACGAGTCTCAAGCATCCCCAGTAGAGGAACTTAAGAGCTTCTCGGTAGACCCCCGAGACCCATCAAAGGTGCTGAAGGTAGGCAAATGCCTATCCAACATTCTAAAGGAAAAGATTAAGGATTTCCTAGACAGGAACCTTGATGTCTTTGCTTGGAGGCATGAGGACATGGTAGGCATAGACCCCAAGGTCAGTTGTCACCACCTGAAAATCGATCCTAAGGTTGCCCCGCACAGACAAAAAAGGAAAGCCCTCAATCCCGAGAGGTACGAGGCCCTGAAGGAAGAGGTTCAGAAGCTCATCCAAAACGGCTTCATTAGGAAGGCAACCTACCCGAAGTGGGTCTCCAACCCGGTTTTAGTTAAGAAACACAACGGCAAATGGAGGGTGTGCATCAACTTTACCAACCTCAATGAAACTTGCCCGAAAGATAGCTTTCCACTCCCCAGGATCGACCAATTGGTAGATTCCACGGCTGGGCACGAGTTGTTGAGTTTTATGGATGCATACTCCGGCTACAACCAAATCCCCATACACCCGACCGATGAAGAGCACACCTCTTTCATCACGAACCGAGGCATCTATTGTTATAAAATGATCTCCTTCGGGTTGAAAAACACCGAAGCGACCTACCAAAGACTTGTAAACAAGATGTTTATGGACCTCATTAGCAAAACAATGGAGGTCTACGTGGACGACATGCTAGTAAAAAGTTTGGAGGCTGAGGACCACATAACGCACCTCAACAACACTTTCCAAATCCTAAGAAGGTATAGGATGAGGCTCAACCCCCTCAAGTGCACCTTTGAGGTAGCCTCCGGCAAGTTCTTGGGGTACATGGTCAACCAACGAGAAATTGAGGCCAACCCCGAGAAGATTAAGGCTCTATGCAAGATGAGGTCCCCCCAAAAGACAAAGGAGGTGCAAAGTCTTACCGGACGAGTGGCCGCACTTAGTCACTTCGTCTCCAAAGTTACAGACAAATGCCTCCCATTTTTCAAAGTGCTAAAGGCTGGGAAGAAATTTCAGTGGATTGAGTAATGTGAAGAGGCCTTCCAATGCCTGAAAAGGCACCTGGGGCAGGCCCCCCTCCTTTCCAAACCGAAGCCCGGTGATATCCTACAACTATATTTCACCGTCTCCAATGAGGGCATCAGCTCGGTTCTGATACGGGAAGAAGGGTCCACCCAACTCCCCGTATACTACACAAGTAAAGCGCTCCTATAGCCAGAAACCCGTTACCTCGATATGGAGAAGCTCGCTTTGGCCTTGATCACAGCCTCTAGGAAATTGAGACCCTACTTCCAAGTTCACACCATCCATATCCTGACGAACTTTCCCCTGAGGCAGGTACTCCAAAAGCCCGATGCCTTAGGAAGGTTATTGAAATGGGCAGTGAAACTAAGTGAATTTGACCTTGTGTTCAAGGCTAAGGCAGCCATCAAAGGACAAGCCTTGGCTGACTTTGTGGCTGAATTTGCCAACCTACTCGAGGTGGATGAAATCATGGAACCCGCCAAGCCCCCCACGTGGAACCTCTTCGTCGATAGGTCAGCTAGAGATGCCGGCTTAGGGGCCGGGGTCGTCCTCATCAGCCCTGAAGGTCACAAACTCACCTCGGCGGTGAGATTCGAATTCAAAGCTACCAATAATGCAGCAGAATATGAGGCACTTCTTGCGGGCCTCGGGCTAGCCACAGAAATGCAAGTAAAGAGGCTACTCATCAGTAGTGACTCCCAGATGGTTGTTAGCCAAGTCAATGGTAACTTCTCAACAAAGATAAAACGATGGCCTCCTATCTGAAAATGGTGATAAACCTCATCCCATCCTTCGAAAAGTTTGAGCTGATCCAAATCCCCCGCATCGAAAATGCCCATGCGGATGCACTCTCGAAGCTGGCTAGTAGCAAGAACTCAGAGCTACTCACAGTAGTACCTATTGAGCACCTTCTCCAGCCTTCAACCAAGGCCCCTACTGTAATGTGGGTCGCTGGAACTCCCACCTTGATGCAGCCAATCATAGCATACCTCAAAGACCAGGTACTGCCCACTAACAAGAATGAGGCTTACAAGCTAAGGAGGAGGTCAGCCCACTTCCTTTTCATTGATGACATTCTCTACAAGAGGAGCTTCTCCTCTCCACTCTTACGGTGCGTCGGAGGAGAAGAGGCTACCTACATATTAAGAGAATTTCACGAGGGCGTGTGTGGTAACCACTTCTGAGGTCTATCTCTGGCACAAAAAATATTGAGGCAGGGGTACTACTGGCCTACCCTAAGGCGGGACGCCCTCGAGTTTGTACGAAAATGCGATAAATGCCAGCGCTTCTCTCCTGTCCAAAGACAACCATCGCAGGATTTGACCGCCGTCTCCAACCCTTAGCCTTTCTCAAAGTGGGGTGTGGACCTCATAGGTCCCCTACCTAAAGGTAGAGGAGGTGCAAGTTTTGCAATTGTGGCCATTGATTACTTCACAAAGTGGGTCAAAGCTGAACCACTGGCAAAAATCACTGAAGCCAACGCCACCAAGTTCTTATGGAAAAATATTATTTGTCGGTTCGGAATTCCCTACTCAATTGTCTTAGACAATGGCAGACAATTTGACAACAAGAAGGTTAGAGAATTATGCGAAGAGCTTGGCATAAAGAAGCATTTCTCCACGCCTCACCACCCACAAGCAAATGGCCAAGTTGAGGCCGTGAACAAGACAATCAAGTACGTCCTGAAAAGGAAGCTTGATGTATCAAAAGAGGCCTGGGTTGATGAGTTGCCCCAAGTCCTTTGGGTGATCCGAACCACCCAGGACCCCAACAGGGGAAACGCCCTTCCTCATGGCATATGGAACTGAGGCGATGAGCCCTGTGGAGGTCGGACTTCCATCTCCAAGATGCCTGCACTTCAGCGAGATAACCAACGATGAGTTTCAGAGGTGCGACCTCGACTTCATCGAAGAAAGAAGAGATGACTCCCAATTGAAGCTCGGCACATATCAGAGAAAGATGACAAGGTACTTCAACTAGAAAGTTAAGAAGAGGTTATTCCGAATCAATGATCTTGTACTCAGGAGGGTCTTCCTGTCCTCAGAAGAACCTGGTTCCGATTCCCTAGGCCCAAACTGGGAAGGCCCATACAAAATCAGAGAAGAGGTTCGACCTGGGACTTACTGGATTGAAGACATGAACGGCAATGCACAACCCCGTCCATGGAACATTGAACACCTCAGAATCTATTACCAATAAATGTACTATCTTGCTGGATGACCTTTCCCAGCCTTTGTAACATTTCTATGGTTCAATAAAATTCAGTGATTAAATTAACGTGTTGTACTACCTCGACACCTCGGAGGAAAAGCTCGCGCCCCATCTCTGGGCACCTCGCTTGAACTCCGAGGCGCTAGCACATACTTTCTTTGGCCAGGCTGAACACAAGGGGAGAAGTCTCAACATGACTGCACCATCAACCATGTCTGGGATGCGTCGTCACCTCGGAGGAGAGGCTCGCGCCCCACCTCGGGGCCACCTCGCTTGAACTCCGAGGCGCTAGCACATTCCTCCCTTTGGCCAGGCTGAACGCCAAGGGGAGAAGCCTCAACATGACTGCACTATCCACCATGTCTGGGATGCGTCGTCACCTCGGAGGAAAGGCTCGCGCCTCACCTCTGAGCCACCCAGATCTCAGAGATGTTCAACTCAAATATGAAAATATTGTTGAATATCACTACTGAGCATTATAAATATGCCATAGAACTCAAAAATTAAGTTGATGTTATTGCAGCACAACTAAAAAATATACTGTTTGAAATAGATATACCAAAGAGCTCAAAAATGAATTTTCCAAATCAATACCAAACAGGGACAGCTGGAAACAGCAGTGGACCCAGACGTGATAACATACCAGCTGATAATAAAGGAGATTCCATTTCTGTATCATCAACCAAGCAAGTTATGATATATGGAGATAAAAGAGATACCAAAACAATCAGCATCATAGACCAAGAAGATAAAATTCCTTTAGATCCAAACGAAGAAAAATATGCTGAAATAGTCAAAATCACTTATGAAATAAAAATATGTGATTCATATTTCATTTCTCCGAAAAATAATGTTTATCCCAGAATAACAGTTATGGAAGGAGGTGACCCTTCATTTATAAAAATCATGACAGACTATGAATTCATGGATTTGATTTATCCAGAAAAAGATTTTATTGAAATTTCAAAGTTTGATAACATATTCATTAAGGAAGTATCCAAATTTGCAAAGGGAATGAAGATATTTTTAAAATTCTATTCAATCAATCCAAAATATAATAGAGTTGTTTACTATCCAGTTGAACACATAATCTCAATTGGATACGTTGCAGTCAATTTTCAAATTGATGTTACAGAGAATAATAGAAAAGTCCCAACAGTGACAAAATCATGGATCAGACATAGAAGAGCACTTGGAATTAAAGTCATTTACAACATTGCCAAAAATTTGTTTGATAAAAAATTTTCGTGCTTATGTCAATATGAAAATTGGATGCTGGTATCTAATGGAAGATATACAAAATCAGAAATTTTAAAAGACTATATTACAAGATTTGATATACGTCAATTTTCAAGATATCCTACCACTATAAAAGAATCCTGCCAGCTAAGAGAGTGCCCCAATTGCATGTGAAGAAATAAAAGAAGAAGACAAAGCACCTTTTGACAAAGGTGTATGAAGGACAATAATACTACATGTAAAGACATTGAAAATAAAGAGCAATAATAGAAAATGATACTCTTTAGATAGAAAAGTTGAACCAACATGTGAAGATATAGGCCCAATGAAGAAAATAGAGAGGCAAGAGTGCCTTTGCTGATGTAATCAATGATGTAATAGAGTCTCAAAAACTTGTATAAATAGAGACATTACCATAGAAGAAGATCATCCTATCTTGAATTCTCGAGTTGTAAGCAATAGCCTATTCTCAGTTTAAAAACCAGTTTTTTCTGGAAATCCCTTTGTACCAAATTAAAGTCTTGTATCAATCCTAATAGAAATAAAATTCCAATATTTTGATATCAATATGAGTTTCTAAATCTTTTTCCCATAGATTCTTGAAAGATCTAATAAAAAAATTTCCTTCTTATTTTACTAAAAAGAGAGTTTTTCTTTAATAGAAGTCTAGAATTTTATTCTTTAGAAGTTGATACAGTAAGAGCAAGTAGCTGAAATAGTAACAATTCCGTGAAGGTAGGAGGCTGTTCAAGGAAGCAATTTACAAATTCAAAGTTCGAAGGTCACTCGATTCTAAGAATACATGTCTTTATCAAACATAAGGTAAAATTATTAAACTTTTACTAAAATTAGAATGAATCTTTTTAAAAGTCTTAAAAGAATCGCAGGGACAATTGCATGATAATTATTTTGATAAATGGCAGGATATACAGTTAAAAGATTATATAATTTATTAGAAAGAATGTTAGAAGAAATAAAAAATATTACATCTCAATTAAAAAATAAAAATTTACCATTTGAAAAATATGGTATTTTATTAAGAAAATATGATATATATGTTATGGATTTTTCTTATTTATTAGATCACAGAATGATTTTATATTCAAATATTCAAAATAGAGTAAACAGAAGATAAAATGTTTAAAAAATTAGGACATATATTACAATATAGAAATAATCATTTCATTAAGGGTAATATAGACATTTCCATAAAAAGGAATAGTGACAGGCCAAGTAAAAAAATCTTCCAGTTTTAAAGTCTATACTGCTAGATGGAGACCTATTAATCAAGTAGGCTGTAGTGCAAATAGCTTCAGCCTAAAAGCCTTTTGCCAAGCCATAGCCAGGGATGTCAATTTGACTCATCGACTTCGACTGCCCGTGACTCGGCCTGAAAAAACCCGAGCTGGCTAGGCTTGAGCCGAGCCCCATTTTGAGGTTCCGAGTCAAGCCTGAGCCGACCAATGTAGTTGCCGTCTCGAGCTCAGGCCTTAGAAAAAAAAAAGGACAGAGGCAAATAGCAGCTGCCTTTCATAAGGCAATCGAGTGCCATAAAAAAGAAAAGACCCGAACCTTATTTTTTTGGCCAAGCTTTTGCTCAACTCTAGCTCGAAAAAAGTCCTTTTGATTTTACTAAGCCAAGCTCGAGCCCAAGGCCGAGCCAGAGCCTTGAGTTTCGGCTCGCGAGCCGGCTCAACTTGGCTTGTTAACATCCCTAACCATAGCTGATAAGCATACATCTAACTTTATTTATTATGGTCATATTTATTCTCTCAACAATCCCATTTTGTTGGAAATGTTTTACAATCCTATATCTCATTATCCTTTTCTGTTTGTAGAAATTGTTAAATTCAACATTACAAAATTCAAGCCTATTATTAATTCTTAGAATTTTCAATTTTTCTCTAGTTGATTCTCAATAGCTTTGAGCCAAGTTCTAAACTTTTGAAAGGATTCAAATTTATCCTTTAGAGGATATCTTTCAAGAATAATCATCTAGAATGGATAAGATGTATTTGCTTCCAACAAATATACAATGTTTCTCAAGACCCCATAGATCACCATGTACATGGTCCAAGGGTCTATTGGTTCTATGTGAGGTGGACTCAAAACTCACATTGTGGGACTTGCTCAACACAAGTCTAACAAAAAGTTCAATGCCTCACTATCATCTTTTTCAAGTAATTTTTGGTTATTTAAAGATTTTAACCCTTTATTATCAATATAACCCATTCTATTGTGCCAAAATTCAGATTTATTTTCATTAACAGTCAATAGACTGGAATCAGGTTTTGTAACTTCTTTACCTTTAAGGTAGTATAGACCATTTCTCTTAGATCCTTTCATTGTAATTAAAGAGCACTTCATAATTTTCAGAGTTTTTCTATCAAATTTGAAAGTATATCCCTCATCTTCAAGAATTCCTAATGAAATAAGGTTCCTTTTCAAATTTGGGACATATCTCACATTCTTGATTGGCCTGACAATGCCATCAAATATTTTGATGGAAATGTCATCAATTCCAATCACAGTCCGAGAATTATTATCTCCCATATATGCATTTCTTGGATCTATTTCCTTGTAATTATAAAACCATGACCTTTTAGGACACATATGAGAGGCGCATCCAATGTTTAGAATCCAGTCTTTATTGGACTCTTCATTTCACACATTTAGCACATGCAAACTATCTAATTCAAATATTATGGCTGTATTACTTAGATCATTATTATTCAGATCTTTCTATTTCTTTTTCCAATCAAAGCAGACTCTTTTGAAATGTCCCAACTTCCCACGATTATGACATTTCTTATTACTTCTATCTTCGGATATAGATCTTGCTTTGGATCTCCCCCTTTCCATCTTACCTTGAAAAGTTAAATTCTTTCTTTTCAGTTCTTCCCTTCACAAATAAACTCTTTTTTTGAATTGGTTCTATTTTCTCTCCTTACATCTAACTCTCTAGGCTTCAATGCATCCATCACAATTGCTTATGGAAGTGTATCCTTAACATATTTTATAGCATTCTTGACATCTTTGTAGGATTCAGGTAATGATTTCCGTAATATAACAGCTAAGACCTCATCTTCAAATTTTTTTATCATCTTGTGCTAAACTTTTAACAATTATACTAAAGTCACTCAAGTTTACTTCCAAATCCTTTCCCGGCTCCATTTTAAAACTAAAGAGTTTTTCTAGGAATGACAACGAGCTGAGCCAGCTCGCGAGCCGAAAATCAAGGCTCGGGCTCGACTCGAGCTTTTTAAAGACAAGCTTTTTTTTGCCCGAGCAAAATTGAGCAAAGTTTCAGCCAAAAAATCAAGGCTCGCCCCAAACTTTCGGCTCGAGCCTTACTGAGCCAAAACGAGCCGGCTCGTTTTTTTCCCACATTTTTTCCCCTTAAAAGGCAATCGAAAGCTGCCTTTATTTAGATAGCTGCTTTTATTTGAGGCAACTGGCTGCCTTTTAACAATTTTTTTTTTTTTGCCGAGCTAACTCGTGTTTGCGAGCCGACCGGCGAGCCACAGGCTCGACCAGGCACCCCAAGACGAGGCTCGGCCCGAGCCTTGAACCAAGCCTACTTGAACTTTTTGCGGGCCAAGCCAGAACGGCCCGAACCCTCGAACTTTTTTGCCATCCCTAAGTTTTTCTAACAAATATACCTTGTTAGGAAGGGTCTTTGTTGAAAATTGGGCATCTAAAGCAATTCACACGAAGTTCTTGCAATTTTGGCATTATCAACGTGCCTAGGAATGTTATCAGATAAATGCAAAATTATAGAGCTGTAGACAATTTCATTCATCTCTTCAATTTCAGCAAATTTTGCTTTTAACTCATCATGAAGTATTTCAGGATTATCAAGGGCCTTTGTAACCCTTCATTGGACCAAAAATGGCCATAATTTTTTGCTTCCAGACAGAGTAATCCCCTTTTCCATTTAATTGTAACAATTTGACATTCAAACCCATTGCGGATTTTGTAAAAAGGTCGCTTGTACACATGGATATCACTGAAAAAGTTTTATAAAAGAGTTTGCGAATCAGTTTAATGAAATTAAAGTCAAATTATCCAAAAATTGAAGCAGAGTAAGACAAATATTTGATAGTATATAATTACATATATCAGTTTAATCAGATATATAGAACTTCAGTCAAATATATCAAGGTATGGTATGGAGGCTTAGACTCACTAATTCAATTTATTTCAATAATAACATATATCCCAACATGCATATGTATCATACAAAAAAACTATCAAATCGAATTTTTAAGGAAGATTCAGAACAATCTTATCGATACTGCTTAAAAAACAGTTTTATTAACACAGTACCCTTAATCAAGCCAACAGTGAGAGCCTTCAATTAAACCTTCAATCTTACCCAAAAAGAAAAATAAATAAAAAATAAAACACCAGCATATCAGCAAGTGGCGCATAATCCAGTTTTTTCACTGTTGAGACCAAGATAGCTGAATAATATACTATTTGTTTAGATCAATCCAGATCTATGCAAATACGAAAAATAGTGTACCCAAAGGAAAAATATTCTAGGAAAAACGATTTACAGTTGATTTCAAGTTTTAAACCAAAATATAAAACATCACAAACGATAAAATTGTAAAGATGAACAGATAAACACCAAGAAATTGTAGACTCAATATCAGTCAATAAGCTTGATCTGGGGGGCTCAGCCTGTCCCACTAGTGCAATATTCCACTTGCCAAGAGAGCGAGATTACATGAAAAACCACTCAGACTGAGTTTTAGTCATAGATCTATTCAATCTTGTGAAATCGGTAAAATGACCCAAAAGAAAACCAACCAAAACTATATGGAGTTAACTACACAAATCTGCCACTCTTTTCAGGCCTGATGTATATGAACGCAACACATTCCATTGCATCAAATTACAAAAAACTCGAAAGATCAGAAAATAAGAAATTTTCAACTTGAAAGAACGAAGAAGGAGCCAAAGAGAGAGAAAATCGAATCGTCTAGAATGAGGTCCCAAAAGTCATATGAGTAAAGCCACACAAGAGACGGTATAAATTCCAAGAATAAATTTCAACATTTGATCGTATCTAACGGCTCAGGCAAGACTTCAACTAGCACAAACCTTGTGCATGCCAAGCCACCAATAAATGGAAGTCACTTGGGCAAAATCATCCAAATAGGCAGCGGGGGTAATTGACAAAAATAGCACTCCTTTTAATGTGTTTTGAGAAACACAACTTCTACAGTTTTTCTATTAAAGTTCAGAGAAATTGTAGTATAGGTGTTTAAGTTTTTGAACGTACGGATATTCATTCTATCATCTTCAAACTTTTAAAGATGTCTATTTATTCGCGTTAAAATATTATATTTTAATTTCAATGACGACCTCATCCTTAAACTATCAATTGAATAGAAAAATGTATAGAAACATAATGAAGTCAAATGAATATGGAAGTTTTAAACAATGGTGATATGTTTGGGCCTCTAATGGGCTGGTCTAGATATTTTAAGGACAACTTACAAAAAAGCCTTAAAATTAGAGATATTTTTAAAAATCATATGCAAAGTTTTTTTTTTAATTGAAAAATACAGTGTAAAATTAAAAAGTGACACAATGTGACTTTTTTTTTATAAAAATTACATACAATATCATTTTTATTAAAAAGTAATAAATGTCACTAAAAAAGTTATAGAAATTTAAAAAAGACGTTTGAAAAAAGTGACAAAAATTCAAAAAAGTAACAGAAATTTTTTAAAAAAAATGAGCATGCAGAAAAATCAAATGTTAAGTGTCATTTTTTTATTAAAAAATTACATACAATGTCACCTTTTATTAAAAAGTAATGCTTGTCACTAAAAAGTGATAGAAATCAAGAATTGATTAAAAAAGTGAGAAATAGTTAGAAAAAAAAAAGTGACAAACATTTAAAGAAAAGACAAAAATTCTAAAAAATGACAGAAATTTAAAAAAAAATGACTCCAATTAAAAAAGTTACATATATTTTTATTGAAAAAAGCTTGGATAATCCCCAATTCTTCACAGTGTCTTCAACAACTACTATATCCATCATCTACGAAGATGACTGTGTCCTATATCTTCCTTCATGCTAACCATCAAAACATGGCAGCAGAGAAAGATGAAACTGTGGAAGAATTTGTAAAGAAAAGGATAGGAAAGTTTTAGATATCTAGCCATAACTTCAGCATGGAGACTAATTTTCTCATATGCACCCAAGAACTAATTTGAAAGGGTGAAAATTTGATATTTTCCAGGGAAAATAAATGTAATCAAACACACCCTAATAGTTTGTCTAGTTTTCTAAGCAGCAGAAAGAACGACACTTCTTTAAATTCATTGAGAAGTTTATTACACGTTAGATTTTGACCAGAAAAATCCCTTTCTTCGAGTAGAATGATTATCGGATCCACCTGGAAGGGGTTGACTTTGGAGGAAGCATGTGACTGTGGGATGACAAAGGAGATGTTAACATGGGTGAAGTTGAAGGGGCTGAAAGCGATAGCTTAACAGGAGATGGTAATGATATTGCTGTAGAAAGATCAGTGATGAAATTTTGGTTTGGAGTTTTTGCATATGCATCTGTTCAAGGGTTTGGGGTTTTGAGAAGTTTAATAACATATTAATTTCATTTCGAAATGATTTAATTGATTAACAGGGTATTAATCAATTTAGTAATTTTTTTAGAATATTGGACCTAATTTGCCCATATTTTAAAAGCCGGAACCACCATCATATTTCGGGTATTTTGTAAATGAAACCATTTGACCACCAAAGTATTGAGATCAAACCCGAACCGAAATTGTTGATTTTGATATGTGTTCAATTCTACCCATAACATTTTCTAAAAAAGTCATGAGCTGACAATACAAATTATTTTTCCAACAGAAATGGAAGATATAAAATATATTACCAAATACATATTTGAACACTTTCTTAATCTAGTTCAAACATATCAATAAATAATATCCAATAACTAGCATAATGATATCCTTTGATAACTTACCATTACATCACGTGTGAAGGACAATGGGTGATATAATGTGGCAAATCGGTGAAATTTGAAGCTAGATTGAAGTTCATTAAATAGTATTGATGGAATGTGACACGATTGTGAAATTTGAAATTATATTGAAGTTTAGTTAGTTGTTTTTATGAACATGCAATTCATTTCCCAAAGACTTCATTAATTTTCAATTAGGTCCACCTAGATCTGGGCAAAAAAATCGGAAAATTGACTAAAACAATCAAACAAAAGCGACTCAGGCTGGTTCGAGTTGGCTTAGCACAAATTATTGGTTTAGTTTGATTTTTTTTTTTTTTTAAATCATGGTAGGTCATTTCAATCATAGTTTGAAACTTTAAACTCATGGGTAACCGAACCAACCTAAAACATTTACATGTTTACTTCTTCTTCTTTTTTTATTCTTTTTTTTTTTAAGAAAAATAAAAATCAAAAGATAAGCCCTAATTTTAAAACTAAAAATATCTCAATTCCCTTAACTCTATGATGTTATCGATAAGTAGTAGCACTAAATTTTTTTATTTCACAAGCTCTTTATATTATACTTAATATTTTTCCCTACTCAAGCAATCAAGTTATATAATGCATAAAAAGTAACAAAATACTTAAATTTTCTATTAATCCGTCTCTATTATCCTGAATTTATTTGTTAGACAATAATTCTTGTTATATAAAGTTATTTAGTTATTTTAATTCTTGTAATCTAAGTATGCCCAAAATTCGGACTAAAAGTTCAAACCGATTAATCGAATCCAAGCAAACCAAACGATTTGATAATGTTCGATTCAATTTAAGAGCTAGAATTGTTTAATTTGGATTGAAATTCACCCAAATCAGATTGGAGCCGAAACCTATTCAAACCAAATTGCATCAAGGCCTAGGTCGACTGCAAAATATTTATTTGTATTATGTTTTTTTAAATCTAACCTTTTCGCTTTTGAAATATAAATAGAAAGAAAGAGAGAGAATAAAACGAACAAACTCTGTAATTTCAGCACAGTAGCAGATAGAGACAAAATAAACAATCAGAATTCAGTACACAAACAAACCATTATATATATGTATACACACATTCTCACTACTGGATAGGATAGTTAATCTTCTCCCAATTTGAGCTTTCAAAAACAAAAAAAAAACAATGGCGGATCCCAAAACATACGATTTCTGGAAGCTGTCTTCAGAGCCATCGAAAACCAGCGACAAACCAAAAGCATCCTCCAGTTCCAGAATGTTCTCATGCCTTTATTGCACTCGTAGGTTCTGCACTTCCCAAGCTTTGGGAGGTCACCAAAATGCCCACAAGACAGAAAGAGCGGCCAACAGAAGAACATTCGCCGCCGGCGGTATCCTCCTCCAGAAGGAAACACAACCACGACCACCCTTCTCTTACTGGCTCCATCCACTTTCTTCGATCCACTATGCCTCCGGTGGCGGCTCCACCTCCACCTCAGCTTCTCTAGGTGTTTTTGGCGTTGGGTCATTAACCCCAGAACCATTTTCTCCTAACAGTGATTCGACTGACCACGTAAACCTCGATCTAACACTCCGTTTGTAATTTAACATAGGGCTTTGTCAGTTTCAGTTACATTAAACATGAATCGTATGGAGTTTAGCATTTAGAAATGCAGAATGTATCATTGCTTTGTGGGGTTTTCTTTTAATCTGATACTATGTTCAAGTGGAAGGAGAGATTACTTTGATGTTTTTTCAACAACTTCAAATTAAATTAATTATTGCTTGACCTATATTATTAGTGTCTCTCTGTATATATAAATATATGAATGTTTAGGTTCTTTTTTAAATTTCTGGTTATGTATAGAAGATTATTGATAAAAAATAAGACGTGAATGAATAATCAGTTTTCTTTCGGAAGTGTGGCGAGAGAACTGTAGAAGGGATTATTATTTAATTGTTAGTGATTCTGAGCAGCTCAGGTTCTGTAGCAGAGGCTGATGCTTAACAGACTTTGGTCGGATCCACTAACTCTTTCACCTCTGCATATTGTAACAAACACACACTCCACTTCTCCTTGTGGTCCTTTGCCGGCTAGGATCACAAGGCGGGATTTACCTTTTGCCGATATGGAATGACTTAATGAAAACAATTTCACCACTTTTGATTGCAGGTCCTTCTTATAAATGCTTGCTTCTGCTTCTGCTTCCTAAGGTTCGCATATGATTTAATTATCTTAATATGGTCTGCATAATAAGGGTACGAGTTTGCCGTTATTCCTTTATGAGTTTTTTTTATTGTTTAATACTATGCTTCAAGGAAGTTATAAAGGAAATTTCGTGCTCATGCAACATAATGAGGCTGCTAAAATCAGTATATTAACAAAATGAGCATCGCAAAAAATGTGACTGGTGATCAAGAGAATATAAAAAACCAGCGAAGACTGATGAATCCATTCATAAGGAAAAAAACAATTGGCTACTTATTGACGGTGGCGATATGACCAAAAAAAAAAAAAAAAAAAAAAAAAAAAAATAACACACACACTCCACTTCTAGTGAACAAGTGTAGTAACTGTACAATTGAATTTAGCTAGTAGTTAACATACTTTGGTCGATTGTTTTGGTGATGCAATTTCATTTCACAACGTATTAAACAATACGATAGACAATTATGACTTTTTTTAAACATAATTATCTCAAATTGAAAAGAGTAAACACTTACACTACATTAACAAAATTTCAATTTACATCATTTCCAAGTTTGAGTTGGCAATGATATTCATAATAAATGTAAAAATAAAATTTTGAACATCATATTTCTCTTCTTAATACAATTTGATTAGTGTATTTTATACACTATTGAGCTTCTAAACTTGATGATTTTTACTTAATTGAGTGGATATCTACCTAATTTAGTATGAATTATGTAAATTATAGGAAAATTCTCAACTTATATATAATTGACGTGAAAAAGGTTTCTAAAACTTAATTGGAGTTGATTTGAGAAATTGAGGATTATCTGAATTGCACGTGATTAATTGAAAGAAATAGCAGAGCAATCAATATAAGTTCATGAGTATCAAGAGCTGAATCCAACATGTGAAAATTTTGAAATGAAATTACAAACTTTCGAAACTTAGATTAGATCAATTGAGAATGATTAGGATCAAAGATGAAGGAATAGTACAAATAAGGAAGGATCAAAGTAAACAAAAAAAAGAGAAATCAAGGGACCAAAGTGAACAAGGGTCGAACTTTTGCCTTAAGACCGCAAGGTGTAAACACTTTCCATCAAATTACAGCAACAAGGAAGCCAAAACTAATAATGTGCGATCATATATGTGGTTATCTATGACTGGTCCAATTTTGTTTCATATTTTGATTCAACCTTTCTTTAGAAAGTAATTACGGCATGAGATTTGACCTAAATCTTGGGTCTATATGTACAATATTCGTCTCTCATTCAAACCAAGAGCATCTTGAATAGAAAATTAATAATATTACAAAGAAGAGCTCAAGGAAAAACATAAGAGGCTCTTGAGTAGTAAATACATATTCATTACAAAGAGAAGAGTTCTGAGAGTCGCTCTTGGGGGCACAATACATATAACTTTTAAAAAGAGGAGAGCCGAGAAGGAATCTTAGGGTACAACATAATTATTTTTTCAAAGATTGTGTTACAAAACACATAATTCTATATCATAGTTCATACACCATTACTTGGTTTGAAGAAGATGAATGAAGGAGATTGATCAATGAGCCACTAAAGAGATTCAACAATTCAAAAATTTTTCCAACTTCTTTCTACTCTTTAAATTCAAATAATGTTTATCAATTTAATCCATGCTTTTGTAATAATATGATACGAGACTAATAATAGTATAAATGTTATGATAATGTCAAACCTATGCTTTGATATTAATTTTCAACCTTTGACAATTGATACGTGTTCGGTTTTGATAAAAATTCAATATATGCAACTATTTTGACAATTGATTTGGCTTCCCTCACGGAGGTATGTGGAAATATGGATGGGAATAATAAAGAATTTATGAGAAGTACAGTATGCCTCTACAGGGCCGGCTCCAAGAATTTTGAGGTCCTAGGCAACCAATGATTATGAGGCCCTTAAGCATAATTTTTTACAAACGTAATACTACTTTAAGCCCCCGTTTGAGTCCCATTATTTCTCATTACATTAAATTAAAATTTTCTCTCTCCTACTTTTAATCACACAATCTTTAATAAAATAATATTGCACGTAAATCAAAAACTTTTCAATCACTCATTTTTCAAAAAAAATACTATTCATCTCATTATAATCTACAAATAATGGGGCTCAAACGGGGGCTAAAAATGGATATGGAGGGTGTTAAAAATATTTTTTTTACAAAAGGACCGCTACTTAAAAATAGATACATAGGATGTTAGTTTGCTGAAAAAGTAAATAGTAAAAGTACATATGAAATTTAAAAAACTTCTTCATGAAAATTTAACTACCATAGTAAGTTTGCTAAAATTTTAACTTTGTAGATTCGTAATCCAATTTTTTTATCGTTGGACTATATACCATTGGAATTTTTATCATTCACCCAAAAGGTCATCCCAATAGAGCGAACGAATCTACAACTCTGAAAGGAGATGTCAAAGTATGGAGGATGTTTATGAAAATTAAACGTAAAAACACGTTAAACATAAATTAAACCGTTTGTGAACAAGGTTGGGAGTCTTGGGATTATGATCAAGTTTAAATTTTCAACTTATCACAGATGACAAATTCCCCAATGGCATATCCATGTTAAATCGAAACAAAACAACAACAAATAGGTTTCATTTGCCATCAGTTTTGTTTAATTCTTAACTTCTTAAGAGGTATATCGGGTAGCTTATATGGGCTATGAATAATATACTGTTAATCAATATGGACCTATGTTTCCAACAACCAAAAAAAAAAAAAAAAAAAAAAAAGGTCCAAAGAAAAATAATATTTAGGCCCAACAATGACCTATCTTCAACGTCTTCAACCTGCAATACAGAAACTTTTGCTGCTGCAACAATGACATCTACTAGACAGGGCCAGAAAATCAGAGGCCCTAGGCGGTTGCCTTGTCTGTCTGATGTCGGGCCGGCCCGGTGCCTCTATCTTATTTATTAGTGCATAATCCAAATACAAAGTTCACATGCACGTGTGGATATATGTTTTGTTTAACTGAATGATTTTAATATGAATAATATTAGAATATAATGTGGATGAATGTAGCATTTTTTTTATAGGGAAAAATTTTAAAAGTGGAATAGATATATGAAAATGATTGATGAAAATAAGGGTACCCTTATTCAATTCAAAGGGTAAAATCTTAGTTTCTCAATGGGCTTATTTGATTAAAAGAAATTAATTAGAGATGGCGTGGACGTGGATTGCATCGAACACTCTTTTCATGACATGTAGCTGACTTTTGCAAGGTGTCAACCTAGCAAGTATTCTAAAGGAAAATTGTAGGGATGGTCTCCTATGTATAAAGTAAAACTGCAACCTTAATTTAATTTTATTCTTGAGTTGGTTTCATCAATATTGGCCATTGCCGATCGTTCAAAAAGACAGGTGATCTGACTTTGATGATGACTAAAATATATTTACTTTTAATAAATAAACACAAGGTAAAAGTAAAGGAAAGAAAAAAGAAAGAGAGAGAGAGAGAGAAATAACGAAAGAGAAAAAAAATATATTTTAGAATTACACTTCCGTCTTGCCAACACTTTCCATTCTAAGGCCATGCAAAGTCAACTTTCCATTTAGGAGTAAATATTTTAATCGAGATTGAAGGTTTCGGTTCCGAATTTCAAAAAAGTAATTGAGGAATCGGAATTGAAAATCGTGTCACATTCCATCAATACTATTTAGTGAACTTCAATCTAGCTTCAAATTTCACCGATTTGACAGATTATATCACCCGTTGTCCTTCACACGTGATGTAGTGGTAAGTTATCAAATTCTATTATCTAACGTACAATTGTTAATAAATAATTTGACAACTTATCTATATGTCACATTTCATCACTTATCGTACAATTATTAATAAGTAACTTTAATCAATTTGGAAGACAATAAATATGGGATAGGGTGGTGAAAATTAAAACTAAAATTGAAATTAAATTAAAGCTCAGTGACCTAATCAACACAAATTAAAAGTGACTTATCCAATTGAAAATTTAATAACACAATGAAAATACCAACGAAAGTTAAGCTCCTGTTTGGTGTAGATTAAAATCAGATTTTTAGTAAATTTTAATAAAAATTGATAAAATGTGTAGTTGAAAAGTTGAAGACCACATAAAATGCGTGGCTAAATTTAATTGTCGATTTTGATTTGAAATTAAAATTAGATTATAATCAGAAACAAACATGGGCTAAATAGCCGCAAATAAGTTTTACCCTACAAATATTTAAAAGGGAAAATTGCACTAGTGGTCCATAAACTTTCACTACTAATACTTAAAAGGGAAAATTGCAGCAGTGGTCCATAAACTTTCACTTTTTTTGCAGACTAGTTGAAGCAGAATTAGGGATATAAGAAACCGTATGAGCCCCAAACAAAGTAGAGACTAGTAGTGTAATTGGTTATGAAGTTTTGCAATTGATGATAGTTTACCGAACCTTTTATTGGTTAGTTAAATTCGAGATGAAGGTATCCTGAATCATGCTGCACGTATAGAATTTTTTGATAGAAAAATATTACTGACTACACTTGGCTCGACATCATTGGAAGATGGAAAAAAAAAAAAAGAAAAAGAAAAAACCAATCCAATTATATTTTGTCACGTCAATATTGGTGCAAGTTCTGCTAAATTTTTTATGTACTTATGACTTTCTTGCCTTTTCTATGTACATTTATACACTTTTAACATTTTTTTATTTCTTTTTTATAGTGTTAGTGAACATGAAATAATATGAAAAGAGAAATTTACTAGAAAATTAGCACGTGTGTCAATATTTAAATAGTTGTTTACCGCAATGATATTACCCAAAAAAATGAACTTTCTTTTGGAATATATTATTTTTATATGAACTGTTGGTGCGAACAACATTAACTTTATCTCTATATTGTTTTATTGGGTAATTATCAACTAATCAGTTTGCTATGCCCTAATGTAGTTGTTTTTATAATCAGATGATTACAAGAAGATTAAGGACAACAAAAATATCATTTTTCTTGTACTTTACATAGATGGAAAAGGAAACGAGAGTGATACATGCACAAACAATGAGAGAAATGGTAGTAACCTAAACCATGAAATTACGTTGGCCGTATTGAAAAATAATTTTCAATAAATAAAATCTTCCTTCCATGAGTTCAAGTATCACCACCACTTATTTACAAAAATGTTGAAGATTTAAACCTTTAATTAAAAGAAATGATAGGATTTGCACATTAGAGTGAGTTGAAAACTAAATTTAAATAAGCTAAAGTTTTCTCTTTCTAATATTTTGGACTTTTAAGCAAGATGGTTCGACAATAGGATTATGGGAGAGTCATAAAAGTGTCATGTTCCATTACTTCCAAAAATAAATAATAATAATAATAATAATAATAATAATAATAATAATAATAATGATGATGATGATGATGATGATGATGATGATGATAATAATAATATAATAATAAGACATAGTATAAATAAATTTTTTGCGGTGGCCAAATTGAAAATTAATAAATATTTTGCAAAATGATTTGGATATTCTGTTACTTCCCAAAAAAAAAAAAGTTGCATGTTCTGAATGATAATTGAGTAACTCAACTGCAATATAGTTTCAAATTTCATAATTTTGTCACATTCCATCACCAACAATTTAGGTAGATGAACTTCAGTTTAGTTTCAAATTTCAACAATTTATCATATTCATCACCCATCGTCCTCCACACGTGCCGTAGTGGTACATTTTCACGCCACATAGCGATTACAGCTGATAGATCTTTCATATTACAATTGTTAATTAAATAATTATCTTCAATTTGGAAGACAATGTGGAATAGGCTGGTAAAATTTAAAATTATAATTAAAGCCCATTTATCTAATTACATAAATCTAAGACGAGTAACCTAATTGAAAGTTTAATAACACAATTAAAATACTAATAAAAGTTGAGTAACAACAAATGAGTTTTAACGTATACGTAAAAAGTTGTATTAGTTTGTCGTGATTGTGTTTATGGTTTGATGAGTATGATTGGGACATTTCAAAATTGATGAATACAAACAAATAAATTATTTTATCTATTTGACTTTATTAATCTTCAATTCTATACGATAATATAAAAGCAATTTTAAATTTATGTTTAAATTCCCGAAAATTATGTGCTAGGAAATTTAGCCTTTTTAACTATAAAGGTTGAGAAACATTTAAGCAATGTTAACAATTAATTATATCCTCATATTTTATGAAATTCACAACTTTTAATCACATGTTTCATCAACTTTTACTTAGAAATTACTAAAAAACTATTTTTTTTTAGTAAAATCAACCAAGGACTTAACATGTTCATGAAAATATAGAGAAAAACGAATAAATTTTAAAGGCACACAAATCTTGATTAAGGTAATTATGTAAAGAATCCCTTCTTGAAATTCGTTGATTACTTTATTTAAATTTTTATTTTATAACTTAATTTAAGTGAAGTGGAATTGATAAGCATATGAGTATGGGGCGACTGAAAAAATGGGGTGAGGAGACGTGTGGAGTGGTATGAGAATTTGATACACAAAGGAAAGCCCTCCTTGTCTAATCAACCACACGTCCGTCACTTCCAATCAATACTAAAAGATCATGATAAGGTGACAAACTAATCCTTTTTCTTCTTTCTTTAAAAAAAAAAAAAAGAAAAAAAAAGAGGTTAAACCCTAACTTTAAGGGTCCCTCACCACCCCTATCCTGGAGCATCGTGAGGGAGGTAAATCGCAGGTTATGCCTCCAAGGGTACATGATGGAAGACTGCTTGTACACTTGCACTTACCCAAGAGTCAAATCCATATTTCAGAATTCGAACCCTTGACGCAGCAACCTCAAGCAAAGCTGGATTTCTCCACTCTCCCCTTTTACCACTTGGAGATGTGCTCTGGGGGCATCTTTTTTCTTCTTTCTTTGTTCTCTGCTTGAGAAGTCCTTGTTTGATATAGATTAAAATTGAGTTTTTAGTAGATTGTTATTAAAATTATTAAAAATGTATGGTTGAAAAATTGTGGTTCGCATTGATTAAAAATTTAATTTGATTTTATTCTACATATATATATATTGGATAACCTTTTCTTTTCTCTTGCCTTTCGGTTTTGATTGCTTCAATTTGCCTGATCCAATAAAAATTAATTTTTTAATAAATTTTGATAAAAGTTGATAGAATATGAGATTAAAAAATTATAAATTTCACTAATTCTTGACTTCAACTTAATTTTTTATTTAACTCTTTAATGGAACCAAACAGCGCATAATTTATGCACAAAGGCAGCAGCACATGGTCTAACTGTAATTACCTTATCAAAAGGAAAATTACCTAAAAACGTAACTTTAAAGACTACTTTTCTACAATAGTTGAGTCCACCGCAGCGGTGAGTGCTGCACAGTCACTTTTGTGCCGCCCTCTCTCTCTAACAGCGGAACCGATGCACCGCACTGCCACTATCAACATTGGATCTGATTACGCGATTTCGAGGAACTGATGAAAAGCGAGGAGGGGCGCTGTTATAACCCTATTGCAAATTCCCTCTTAAATACATTCTCCTCTTGCTCTGTTCTTTCGCTCGGAGTAGCCAAAACGAGTAGAATCTTGTAGAAAAAATGGCAGGTGGACGGAAAAGAGCGGTGAAAAAGGTGAAATCAAGGGCTAAGCTCGATCAAACAATTGGGACGGTCATTCTACAATTCTGGGCGTCATGTTGTGAGGCCTCCAAGCACATGGACCAAATTTTCTCTCATCTCTCCACTGATTTCCCTCTAGCCCACTTCCTCAAAAGTTTTTTCACACACAAAAATAGTCTTTATCATTATTATTCGTTTTGGTATTTTCAAAGTTGGTTTGATTTTTGTTTCTATTGGTGAATATATTAGATCACTTTGCTTTTCTTGTTTCAATATCATTTTTAATTTAATATGAGGAATTCGAATATTATTAAGCAATAAATTTGTGGTGAGATGTTATCTATTGGTACTTTTGTATTTAGTTAGAATTTTTTTCCTCAATTAAGTATTATTTGCTAGAAACTGAGTGTCTACTGAAGTAAACAATAGCCGTTGCTTGTTATTTAAATTTTAAGTAGAAAGGAAGAAAAAGAAAACTTGAGAAAGACTTAAAATGTAGGAAATTGTGTGTTTTGCTGAATGTGAGAAATCCATAGTTGTTGGTTTTTCTTTTTTTTTTTTTTTTTTTTTTTTTTTTTTTCAA
>NC_036250.1:13483463-13530572 GCF_002742605.1 Olea europaea var. sylvestris | reverse complement strand
TTTAATTAAAAACTCGTCTATTTGGAAATTTTCAGCATTGCGTTATATTGTCTCGAGTGGAACTGAAAAGGTACTTCCCCCTCCGCAGCGAAAGAAAATTTCCATAATCTTTATGGTTCAAAATGTTTAAATATGTGTGAAATGTTGCACGATTTGCTACTATTGGAATTAATGGTTAATATATAAAATTTACGTGTGTAAATTAAAAAGTCTCAAATGAGTGCATCGACTGAATGCGACTCTTCAAGTACAAAATATGCATAATAAGGAGCCACGACCTTTTGATAAAGTATAATCTAGACCATTGATTATGAAATGGTGCGATCTAATTGTTGAGATTAATTTGTGCCAAAAAGATGCAACAATTTGAAGAGACCCATGAAATTTATAAATAGTACTCTCCTAATATTAATTTTCTTCACTCCAAATCAATTTTAATTCTTTTTTCTCCAAATTCTTTCAAAATAATTTTCATATTATTTTTGAGATATGTGTTCAACATTTAATATTGGATATCTTCCACTTTAGAAGAGTATCTTCAAGCATTTGTTCATCCTTCAAAATTAATATTGCGTCATATTTATTTTAGAAGTGTTGTATCTTGAGTGATTGACGTCTGTTTGATCCTTTTAACTCCAGTATAGAGGCAAAATCGATCTTAAGGAGATATGCATTCTTATATCTCGTTTCATTTTATCTCCTTATTTCTACGTTTCAGTAAGTCGAAATTTATGCACGTATCATGATTTCGATAAGTCGTTGATCTAACCGTATTTGCATGTATGTATATTTTATTAGCTGAATATAAATTATGCACCAGTTAATCCACGAATCTTAAGCCTGATTTTTCGTTCTATTTCTATTCTATTTTTATTGTAAGAATCAATATTAAAATTCTAATTAGAATTTTATTTGAATGATTTACTGAACATTGAATTATGTGTGGATTCTGAATTTGATACACGTATTGCTTCCATTTTGCATTTTTTAAAAATAAATTAAATATTTGCTTAAAATTAGTTTCGGTTTAACAATAGAATTGGCTGAACGTAAAATTTGCATATTATGTTATGCATAGTCAGTTGTATCCATGAATTCATTTCGGATATCTATTTTTGCTACAATCAAATTGAAGAAAAATGCATATATTACAGAAAATTCGAAGGTGGCAATATGCACTCGGTAAAATGCATGTTTTTTCATTGGAAAGAGCATAACCTTTCAATTTTGAACATGGATTCCTTTGCTATGAGATATTTGAATTTGCATTTTTGCATATTGGTTATGGAAAAGGAATAGGGAAATTATTGTTTTTGTTTATAATGTATGTTTGAAAATTGAAATTTAAATGAAAGATGACTTCAATTTTTATTTGTCTTCGTATTGATATTTGGAGGCCTGACCTATTTTGCGATCAGATCAATATGGTGCATTGAAAACTAAATTTGGGTCTATAATAGTTGTCAAATTTATATGGCCCAATTAAAGTCGGGCCTACCACAATTCAAAATGGGGCTACAATTTCTTTTTGAAATAAAAAAAAAAAAAATGGTTTTTCATTTCTATAAAATGAATTGACAGACTTAACTTTTATGAGACATGGACATTCCTAGTCATTAATATGTTGACTAGAAGTGGAATAATTATTTATATAGTAGATAAACATAATTAACGATATGATTGAACTTTATGTAGTTAGATGAATATTATGTTGTTAAGTCAAGTCATATCTAGAAGAGTTGTGCTATGGGCACATTAATGGTGTCCATAATGTATACCAAGAATTATTCTATCTAGAATTATGGAGATATGATGGTCGTTTGCATAACATTCCTAATTCAAGTTCGTGGTGCTCAAGGATTGTGGGGGCAAGACGTGACGTTGATTTCTTCAAATTAGAATAGTTATATATTTGAGAATATTTAAAATGATAAACGGCACTATAGGTAATATCTAGTTAACCTTAAAAAGTGCGCGATGTGGACAAATTAGTTATCCAATACAAGGATTTAGAATTTATTAATATATATGTTTTACTAATGGGAGTGTGATTTTGTGTAAATCCTTAATATAACTTGAGAATTGAAAGCGATTAGAGCTTTCAATTAAGTTAGAAGGAAGCGTGATGACTTCAACGATTTTGGAAGGATTTCCTAATTGGTGAAAACATGTGCGTGTTATATAATTTGATCGACACAACTAGCTACATATGTAAGGTACAAAATGGCACGTATAATGGTAAGTCTTGACATATGTATCGTAGATATGATACTATTTGGTAGTTGCTCTCATATTAATAATATTGATTATTTTATTAAAGAATAAACTATGCATCGAGGAAACTGTGTGTGAAGCCTAAACTAATGGGTCAGCTTAATGAAAACCTAACCTAGCTACTAGAGATCCCACATACTAGATTCAGTAGGAAAACAAGTTTATGATTGACTTGATAAGTAGCATTTCAAAGTTTTAACTTTCAAAGTTTTAACTTCTCTCCATTTCTATGATACAAATAAGTCCTACCTACAGTCCTACCTACAAATGATTAGTTAGAATAACCTATGTTTTTAATTATACCTATATTTTGTTAACAATACAAGTAGAGTATTGTATGGTAATCTTTATATAATAGCACTTATTCTGTGAACTTAGCCAGTTCCATGAGAATTTTACTTAAATGAATTTTCTAGCATGCTTGATATGAGAATTAAATATGTTGATCAGTCTAGGCCTCCAATAACGGTCGACAGTTCCAAACATTACGTTCACTAATTAGCCAAGTGAGTTAATAAAATCTTACCAAGGAATGTTCAAAGAGAAAGTTGTCAATCTTGATGCATTATATTTCAATTATACTCTTCTTCATCTTCCTTGTTCTGAGTCTACTTCTTTTATCGCGGAAATCCCTCGAGAAATCTTGATTCCGGACTTAGAAAACAATCAAATGAACACCACCTGACCTCGGCTTGACCCAAAACCAAACCTCCACTTTGGTTGCTCCAAGTTTCACTCCACAAAGGAGACTATGGTGGTGGTACATACAATCCACGAAGGAAGGAGAAAATCAAGGAAGACACCAAAAGTCACCAAGCTTTCAAACTCCAAGGAAGCCTGCCTCTCTCTGTCTCTCCCTTCCTCCCTCCCTCTCTCTCGTTAACACACACACACACTACACAAAAAATGGCTACAGGGATAGATATATAGATCAAATATTAGGTCACTTAATGGGCCAACAATAATGTAAGTGGGCCACAATGAACTAAAGTTTAAACTAACAAATGGACTACCAAAAATCGAGGCAAACTTAATAACAACTGGGCCAAGACTCACATACCATCAACAACAAATCCAACTCCAACTTGGGCTCTCCAAAAAGGTCGATCGTATTTTGGTTGCGCCAAGTCTATAGTGTCGATAAATTATCTATCAACTGTTTTAAATCATTGCCAAGATTTATTGGGTAACAACTCTCAACTTTGATACCTAATCAATTTGCAAGCAATCAAAACACAAGTTAATACTTGCATAATCAAGATAACAAATAAAATTGGGATCACAGACCTTACCTCGTGTTTCGGAAACAAAACACATACCACACTTGCTCCATATATTCACCAGGGCTAAGACCACAAACAAAATACCCAAGTAGAAGCAGATAATCATAGTGAACAATCAAGAACTAATAATTATGCAATGAAGATATTATATAGGATAACAGATAGATCTTTCCAAAATCAAATCCATATAGAATAATAGATTAACACTAAGTTAATCAATCAAATAGTCAAAACACATGCAACAAATGTATAACTGACCCCATGAAAGATCTTACCAAACTTATCATATCCCATTCCGTGTTGCTTACACCTCGAGAACACATATCTCCTCTCACCACCCACCATGCTCACTAGGCTAATCACACAAGTCATGTCTAACTAATAAGCCACAATAGATCCTAAATCCATAGGATAATCCTCATCATCACATCACTTCTTCCAACCTTTATGGATAATGGGCCACCACCTAACAGAAGTGATTGAGTGCTTCTCCCACACTCTACCTAATAAAGTTCTCTTTACAAATAAAGGATTCTAATATTTAAATCACATCTCCACTTGTGATCCAAATGACACAAGTATCCCAAGGCATCTATACTCTACCTTACCAAAAAGACATATTCACTGTTAGTGCATCACAAACCCACTATAACAAATCAATACCTTTTGACTACTACAAATGTTAGGGCTCAATTTAAATTGATCCACACACCAGAAGGTTGCTTCAATCAAAAAATCCACAAAAGAAAAGAAGAAGATGATACTCATAAAAAGAATAGAAGAAAGAGTCGGTTCCTTCACTAAACTTACAAAAGAGGAAGATGATAACCTATATATGGCTACCCCACATAATCTCACAAACCACACATACTTACAAAGATAAAAGAAAAACGACCATTCTTCTTTCTTCTTACTACCACACTCTCACACCACTACAGAGCAAAATGAGTATGCCATAAATCTCAACCCATTATGTATGCAAACACATTACACCAAGTAATAAGATCACTTTAATTCATACAGTTCAGCACAAAAAAATGTGAAAGTGTAACATATCAATGAAACAGAATTAAGCAATCACACACATGTAAAAAAGATTACATACAGATACACATGCAGTAACCAAGTTTACTCTCAATAAACCTCATTAGGGCCATCACTTGACCGTGTAGCCACATTCGCCTCATTTCTGACCTTCTCTTTTCTTTTATTATCATTCCTAAGATAGTCTATTTTCATCTATGTTCAAATTTACTGCAATTAAAATACATCTTATTTTCTCACTTGCCTTTGACCTATATATGCCCTCAATACCAAATAATGACCACAAGCAAATTACAAACATAACTCACACAAATAGACAAACAAACTTTCCTGCAAAGTCTTATCATGACTTCCGCCAAGTATAACAGGCTTGCCTTAACCTCGACTAAGGCATCGCCTCTTCCTTCGAACTCTTATCATAACTTCCACCAAGTGTAACAGACTCGCTTCAACTAAGGCATCTCCTCTCCTTTTCGAAAAATGCATTTCAAAGGACGTGTCATTGATTATGAGTCCAAAAACAACAAAGAAAACAATTCAACTCCCAATTACGCTTCAGCAAGCCACAACCGTAATGCAAAATTTAAACAAGAATGGAAAAGTCTATTTCATATATTTACAGTTGGGGACAATCCACCATTTACAATACAAAGAGCAATGACCCAAGCTCTCTTTGGCAAATACTATCCCCATCATAAATAACACTTTCAATCTATCCCAATTCATGGCGTTCACATCTTCAATGCTATTTATCGTGTCCCACTGGTGTCCAACACTACCTTAAAGCATGAATGATGCGCAAACTACTTTTCCTACCTTTGAAACTTTCGTGTATTAGAACATAATCTCTAAAGTTCTCAACTAATCCTTTGCTATTGTTGGGTCTAATGTATCCTCAAATATTGGAGGGTTTAGTTTTCTAAATCTGTCCCCAACTGTCAATTTGTTCAGGTCTTTATTGTGATTGTAAAAATTTAGCGCTTTGTTGTTCTTTTCTTTCTCTTAGTTGTATTAAGTGTTGAATTTATTGAGATTATTGCTCAACTAGTTCTGTAAGTCTATCGATAACATCCCCACTATGATCTTAAATAGATGTCTCTTATTAGATTCTAGCTCCACTCCTACTAGCGTCTCTAGTTTTTACCATGGTTGCAAATAAAGATTGATCAATATCATTCATGAAGTAAGCAGCAAGTACTGCTACAAAATAAAATTTATTGGCTTAGTTGTGTTCTTTCATAATTTGATATCATGTAAATGGATAGTCTACAGAATTACAACCTCACTCTGATACCACTTTCTGTCAAACCCTATTCATATATACAAAAATATACTAACCTATATTGAAATAAAATTTGATGACCTAACCTAGACATACGATTCTATTTCAACTGGAAAAGGAACCAAAGGATTAGACATGGCCCTTACTAGGATCCAACTTCCCGCTATATCAGACATGATAAAATAAAATAAACATTTTCACAATAAGGTCCCTGTATATTCTTGACTAATCGTCTATGATGTACGTATAGTATGTTAAGACCAAATACTATATAACTAAATTTTAACGTATTTACTTTGAGGATTACAAAGATATCTACCATACCATTTCAAAAGTTATATAGATAAAATATAGGATCCTCAAATTATAACACAATAGATTATAAGATCAAAACAACAGCTCACAAAACAACCTTATAGGTCGTCATCAATGTACATTAAACTTTGGAATCCTGTAAGAGTTTCAAAGCTAGCCATGTCTTCTGTGAAGTTCCATGCTCACCTACAATGCAAAAACTATCTAAGCTAATGCCTAATAAGTAAAAGGCATGCTTTCTATGAGTATAAGTAATATGAGTATATGCCTCCATGTCGTTTCTTTAAAACATCATGCTTTGCATCGTATTCAAATATTCGTCAAAGTTAACTCAAAATAATTTCAATTGAAATCTTTTCCTTTCATTGGAATTTTGATCCACTTACTATTCACCAAACAGAGCCCTGTGCAACTTAAATATCAATCAATAATCCAATGGCTAATATGATATCCTCTTGTGATCACTAGAAGTACATTCCCTAACTGTCCTTATGATCATCCAAAAAGTATCCACCCGCAGTGTCAATAATCATATTGTCACAAAGGTACAGTCCAGTGGTCTACCCTCCATGATCACCTGGGAAGTCTTACCCGTGACGCCAAAACATGTCACATATGCATATCTCATATGCCTTGGTATCCTAGTAGTGGTCAATAAAATATTTTTATGTCATAAATTCACTTTTTCAGTCATGTTGTGCATGCTAAATTTTTAACAATGGACATGTCATGCATACATATGCAAATACTAGTGAATGGCATGCTAAATCAATATATTTCAGGGCCACATACTCAATCATCCTAACAATCATATGGTATGCCATGATCTCCTTATCAATGTCATATAAATGTTACGACAATTCTCTATAGAGAATATTTCACAAATACTATGTTCTTGTATCATAGTAGTAAATGAATTTTTACTTACCTTTTTGCCTTTGTGTGTGATCTTTCTACAAGGTGTAGGTTAAGTCTCTTTTTCACCTAACATTGGAAGACAACCGTATTACCAACTAATATTAAACATGTTCCTCAATTTGATAACCTTAACACACACACACACACACATACAAATTATATTTTAAGACCTTAGATGCCAACATGTTCTAGATTAACACTAAAGTAACTAACCGTATAATTCCAGTCATTTTCAAGTTTTACGAATACAAACATCATTTAGTTCGATCATTAAAATCCTAAAACTCATTTAAATCAAAATTTCCAAGCTTTAGAAGTGATTAGTGATCATGTGAAGGTGGAACTATATGAAATCTAAAGATGGACATAATCTATTTTTAAATTTCTATTGCTGCCCGATTCATTTCCTGACCTCCTTTTTATACTCTCAATTACATCAATCAACTCCCAAAATTTTACCACACTTATATAACATAAATGTCCAAGAAAATATGTTCCATAATAATATCCCCAACATTATCCCAACATAATATCAAGCAATTTCAAAAGCTTAAAAGATTACACCTTCAAAAATAATGAAAATAATCTTCAAAATCGTGAGCTAAACTCACCTATCCAAAAATTCAGTTTCCAACTTCTTGTTTCTACTTTTCTCTATTTTCTTTGTATTCTCTTTCACTTCGGGTCACTTGGAAATAACTTGAAAGGCTAAATATCTTAGTAGGTGGTATATAAAGAGTCTTAAAGGATTGCATGTCTTGACTCTTGCTTAAGGATTTAAGAAAATGTTACATGTAGCCACGTTAATGAAGATGACACGTCTTAAGCAAAAGGTGGCTTCGTGCAGCAAAATTTGAATTTTTTCGTATAATATTTGTAGCCGTAAGTGACTTATATGATACATATCTATCATATGTGAGGTACTTAGGGTTAAGAGATGCAATGAAGGCCTTAAGGTTAAAGGAATCGAATGTAAAAATGATACATCACCAAGCATTACATAGGAGGTGTCTTCTTTTAGTTAAAATCTAATTTCTTGTTCCTATTCTTGAAGGATTTATGTGTAACTTTGGGGGTTAATATACTATATATATGAAGTCTTAAATGATTTGTAGGCGTGACTAATGATGCTTAAGAGTGAAGGAATTGGCCTTTTTAAAGACAAATCAACAGGCATGATGTGTTCCTTCTAGTAAAAATCTGATTTTACATCTATCTTTACAGGTACAAATCAAGTGTCTTTGGCTTATTTTAATGTATTTACAATCTATTTTACTTGTCTTAAGATTCCAAAATATTATTAACCGTTCATTTAATTACTTACCCGATTGAAACTTGATTCTCGATTGATTTCAAAAATTTGTATCTCAATATGTATAATGTTATATGAAACTTATATTATTGTATCATGATTATGTCACTTCATGCCTCAAGTCCCAAATATTTCAATTATCTATCTAGGGTTTAGGGTAACCTTAATCAACTGAATAGAAAACTTGAAACTTTGTCGATACTAATTCCAGCCTTTTCAAGATCCCTATTTCTTAACAAGTCATTCTCCAATATCTCAATTAGCCTAATTTTCTATCATACCTCAATGTAAAATTCACCATCTAGGTCGAGGAGTCGAAGACTAACACCATATAAAGATCTTAAAACCTCAACAAATTGAACGCACCATTTTAAAAGAACGCAATTAGGAAATTAATGCAAATGGCATTGTAAACAGGATAAAATGCATGAATCATATTGGACAAAAGTGCAAAATGAAGTTCGGGGTATTACCCTGAGTCTTTTCAATCCCAAGCTTTTGGTTAAGATGGGGAATTATATGTTTTTCTAAATTATCTTGCTCAACACACCATTACTATCGTGCCAACCACGAGTGACAGCATCAACGATAAGTTTTAGCAACTCATTGCTTTCTTCCCATGTCCATTTTTCATATTTTTCCTTTTTCTTCCTTGAATCATTTAGCTGCCTATTGATATCTACATCATTTATTAGTCAAGCACTTATGCCCCAACATTTAGATTATACAAATCAGACTCTAATTGAGACCAATATCTGTCCAGCATTTATTAGTTCCAAAGTATTGCTTGCATGAATATGGAAATAGGCACAAGAGGTTTGGGGTCAATGTCAATGCTCAGAATATCTAATACATCCCACTTCATCTATTGACTAATGTTATATATATATATTTTTTATTTTTCATTTGATGGACTCAATGGGGTCACCCCCACAATTCAAAATGATTGTTTTGTTTAAAACTCATAATAAGACGTTTTCTTTCAATAAGATTTTATTAACATGGCACCAAATAACAAAATGGGGAAAAAAAATCGCCCCAATCCTTTTGTTCCTTATCTGCCATTTCCTAAAATTTTGCGACCTTCATATGTCTTCCATCACCTCTGCTACTTCAAAACTAACCACTCCATACCTAGACAAGCTTAAAGACAATGGATTCTATGTTTGTTCCCTGAACTTTAAATCATCCAATAAAGAGTTCTAGTCAAGCTACATATCACTGTTAAAATTATATGACGCAGAAATGACTCCAGTCTCCATCTATTAATAATTCCAACTCATAAACAGACAACTCCTTTCAAAACCACCATACGGTTGGCCTTCATCATGAGTTGATGTTAAAAAATAAGGCATCATTAAAAATTGAAGATGTTATAGTACGTCTTCTAGCTTTATATCCTTGAAAACTATTCTTAAGAGTAAAGACCACTATTTCCATGTGAAAGTAAGACATCCAAACGTCACCCTTACTACAGTGAATATTAGTTCAAAACTTTAAAGGAAAATACATATTGTTACGAGTGCACCAAATCTTTTGATCCATTTCTTCACTACAAATAAAATTATTTGACCCAAACATAACTGGATGGATGGGCATAACATCAGGTAACAGCCGCCATGAAAATTCTCTCCTATGATTAGACATGCAAAATCTCTCCTACGATTATTGTAATATGAAAACTCTCAAACAATTAATCAAACATGTGCAATTCATAACCTAGTTATAATGAATTGAAAAAATCCCATGAGGTTCTGTATGACAATAATGAGAGATTTTAGCCCAATTTCGAAAATTATTCTTCCAAATAACATTTGATACCTGTAATGGCAACCCTAATGCCAGCCATCTGCAAAAATTCAATTCTTTACATATGAAGGATGAAATCAAGGAAAAAAAAACTCAATTAACAATCATCTTTACCCATCACAAATCAAACAGGAAACTCATAGAGAGAGAGGTAGAGATGTACCCTATTAATAAAGAAAAACTCAAAGCAAAGATTCAAAGCAAATTTAACCTAATTGGAAGACATGGAAAAAAACCTTGGATTGTGAAAGAGAAGAGAGGAGGTCGACTCTGGTTTGAGAAATCTCTACATAGATGGGATATTTCTTTAGAGATTTCCTATTTTTATTTTCTAAAAAATTAAAAGTCTTTAGAAATCTGGCAAGTTATAAATTTCCTAAAAGTTATTCACAATCAAATATCCCATAATTTATAGACAATTAAAAATTTTCAATTGGGTTGGGTAATTGCCTCAAAAGTTAAAAGTTGGAGGTCTTCTATTACAAATAATAAAAGGTAATGATTGTATGGAAGATCTCAAATTAAAGTTTAGAGCAGAATCCTCACAGAATTTGATCTCCAATTTTACAGCTGGTTTTGGAGTCTAGCACATGAATGAGTCACTGTTTGAGTTGAAATTGAACTCTTCTACTTGATTATTGATCTTACAAATAGTGGATGTATTTCATTACTTCGGGTGGGTGGCCTAAGAGTTGATTCAAAAGAGAGAAATATTATGAGCCTAGCATCTTAAGAGTTTTTATAAAGAGTAAAAAAATGGGTGTGGTAAAGCTCGAGTTTATTTTTCTTTATAATACTTGGGGATTGGGTTGGTGAGTGAAATTCTATATAGTTGTAATAATTTTAATATAGTGAAAGGCTTTGACGGTCCATTTAATTTGTGCGTTATATTATTATTATTATTATTATTATTCTTCTTCTTCTTCTTCTTCTTCTTCTTCTTCTTCTTATTATTATTATTATTATTATTATTATTATTATTATTATTATTATTATTATTATTATTATTATATTGAACAATAAAAGATTCTCCGGGTAAATAAAAATAAAGGGAATTGGCGTAAAATTCTCAACAAGTGGTATCAAAGCGTCAGGTGGTTCGGAGTACTGAAGCAACAAAAAAATACACCATCGTTGAAATATATGACGGGGAGAAATTTGACTAGAGAATCAATTTTGGCTTGTAGCAACTACAAGTTAGGGATTTAATAATTCAAGCTGACTGGACAAGGCTTTAAAATGAAAACCAACCAAATGAACAATGAGGATTGGGAAGAATTGGATTTGAAGGCTGTAAGCATGATACATCTCAATTAGGCTAAAAATGTTTTTGCAAATATTCATGGGATATCTGCTGTAAAAGAACTATGGGAAAAGCTAGAAAAACTATATCAAACGAAGAGCCACTCAAATCAGTTATACCTAAAGGAGCAATTTCATTCATTGCGCATGGAGACAGGTACAAAAATCTCAGACCATCTAAGTGCTCTCAACGGGATCTTTTTAGAACTGGAGGCTACTGGAGTGAAGATAGATGATGAGTATAAGGTACTACGGCTCATCTAGTCTCTTTTGTCTATCTACGAAGATATCAAGTCAATCCTGATGTATGGAAAGGAAATTGTGAGTTTTGTAGAAGTGACAAAGAAACTTGATCTTAAAAGAAAAAAGTTTAGGAAAAATATTCTATCTGACAATCTGGGGCTTGTAATTGAAAAAGAAAATAAGGGCAACTCTATGAGGAAGAAAAAAACTTGTGGGAACTGCAGTTAACTAACCATGTGAAGAAAAATTGTCCAAAAGGTTGAGAATGATTAACTAACTACATGGGGTCAGCATATCTGCACATAGCATTGACTGAGATTTGATGCAAGGTGTGTAAGTATATGGTGGTGTTGTGATGTCGATGGCTGATGAACTCTTTTAGAAAGTTAGTAGGAGAGTTGTATCTTAGCTATCAGCAAGGTTGTTTCGACATGTAGTCGATGAAATGCTCGGAGTTCGTGGATTTCTGAGTGGTTATACTCATATGGTGGAGAATGGGACTGTTAAAGTGCATCAAAGGCTTACCTATTTTTCCAAAGTATTGTGATTAAAAGTTGTAGAAGAGATAACAAGATTTTGACTTGTTTTCGACAAGGTGAAGATTGCTGGGTAATTTTTTTAAAAGTCAAAATTTGAAGAACTTTTATTGTAATTAATAAAAGGTATGATTGTATGGAAGACTTCTAAATACAGTTGAGAGCAGAATTCTCGCAGAATTTGTTCTTCAATTTTACAGTCAATTTTGAAGTCTTGCACATAAAGAAGTCCTTGTTTGAGTTGAAATTGCACTCTTCTACTTGATTATTAATCCTACAAATAGTGGATGTATATTGTTACTTCAAGTAGGTGGCCTGAGAGCTGATCCGAGAGAGAGAAATATTATGAGCCTAGCATCGTAAAAGTTTTTATACAAAGAGCAGAAAAGTGGATGTAGTAAAGCTCGAGATTTTTTTTTAATAATATTTGGGGATTGGGTTGGTGAGTGAAATTCTATATAATTGTAACAATTTTAATATAGTGAAAGGCTTTTACGGTCCATTTAATTTGTGCGTTGTATTATTTTTTTTGCTAATATTCTCTTGAACAACAAAATATTCCGTGGATAAATAGAAATGAAGAGATTTGGCGTAAAATTTCCAACAAGTGGTATCAGACCGTTAGGTGGTTCGGAGTATTGGAGCAACAAAAAGATATACCGTCATTGAAATATGGCGTGGAGAAATTTGACGAGAGAATCAATTTTGGTTTGCAGTAATTACAAGTTAGGGATTTATTGATTCAAGCTAACTGCACAAGGCTTTGAAATGAAAACCAACCAAATGAGCAATGAAGATTAGGAAGAATTGGATTTGAAGGCTGCAAGCACGATACATCTCTGTCTGGCTAAAAATGTTTTTGAAAATATTCATGGGATATTTGCTGCAAAGGAACTATGGAAGAAGCTAGAATAATTATATCAAACGAAGAGCCTCTCAAATCAGTTGTACCTAAATGAACAATTTCATTCATTGCGCATGAAGACAGGTATGAAAATCTCAAACCATCCAAGTGCTCTCAACGGGATTTTTCAGAACTGGAGGTTATTGGAGTGAAGATAGATGATGATGATAAGGCATACGGCTCATCTGGTCTCTTCTGTCTATCTATGAAGATATCAAGTCAATTTTAATGTATGAGAAGAAAACTGTAAGTTTCGCAGAAATGACAAAGCAACTTCATCTCAAAAGACAGAAGTTTAGGGGGGAAAGAATATTCCATCTGACAATGCGGGGCTTGTGATTGAAAAGAAAAAGAAAGCAACTCCATGAGAAAGAAAGAAACTTGTTGAAATTGCAGTCAAACTAACTACCTGAAGAAAAATTGTCCAAAAGGTGGAGCACGGTTAGCTAATTGCTTGGGGTCGGACAATGCATCTCTCTCAATAGAGGAAGATGCAGTTGTGGTGCTGTAAAGTAAAATAGGAACATCCTCATAGTATGTTGCCAGTTGTCATGATAGAGGATATGCTTTTACTAGCGCGGGTCAGCATATCCGCACATAGGATTGACTGACATTTGATGCAAGGTGTGTAGGTATGTGGTGGTGTTGTGATGTTGATAGTTGATGGGCTCTTTTGGAAAGTTAGTGGGAGAGTTGTATCGTAACTATCAGCAAGGTTGTTTCGATATGTAGCCGATGAAATGCTCGGAGTTCACAGATTTCTGAGTGGTTATACTCATATGGTGGGACCGTTAAAGTGCGTCAATGGCTTACCCGTTTTTCCAAAGTATTGTGATTAAAAGTTGTAGAAGAGATAATGAGATTTTGACTCACTTTGGGCAAGGTGAAGATGGTTGGGTAATTGCCTCAAAAGTCAAAATTTGAAGGATTTTTTTTGCAAATAATAAAAGTTAATGGTTGTATGGACGACTACTAAATAAAGTTGAGAGTACAATCCTCGTAAAATTCGGTCTCCAATTTTGGAGTCTTGCACATGAAGGAGTCATTGTTTTAGTCGAAATTGAACTCTTCTACTTGATTATTGATCCAACAATTAGTAGATGCATTTTATTATTTTGAATGGGTGGCCTGAGAGTGATTCGAGAGAGAGAAATATTGTTAGCTTAGCATCTTGAGAGCTTTCATAAAAAGAGTGAAAAAGTGAGTGTGGTAAAGCTCAAGTTTATTTTTCTTTGTAATACTTGGGGATTGAGTTGGTAAATGCAATTTTATATGATTGTAACAATTTTCATATAGTGAAAGGCTTTGATGGTCAGTTTAATTTGCACTTTATATTCCTTTTTTGCTAATATTCTCTCGAAAAACAAAAGATCCTGTAGATAAATAGAAATAAAGGAAATTGGCTTAAAATTCCCAACAAATTGAATACCTCGTAACTTTTAGAGGCTTTTTAAAAGTCTATAAAATCTATATTGAATAGGCCTAAACTTTTACAGAGTCTTTAAAAGCCTTAATTGAATACGTATAAACATTTTAAATCTCCAAAAATCTCTTAACGTCCCAGTTGAATACATCATTTTAAAAGAACTTATAGAAAATCAATTTTAGGAACTGTGCCAAGGAGATAAGAGTAAACTTGAAAATTCTAATGTTATGCACACAAGTTAAAAGAGATAACTGTTCAATTGACTGGAGTCCACCTATATGTAACTGTGTGTTTAACACTTTTTCAATAATGAAATGGATTTTTAATATTATATTTAATATTTAATGCAAAATTTGGAGAAATTAGATTCCAATTTAAAAATCACATTTTAAAAAATAGAATTCTATTAGTCGTCAAGTAATTTGAGTTATTTGTAATCAAACTACATGTTCATATATACTAATACCTTGTTATACTAATTGTGAAATTTGTTTACCTCCTAATTTGGCTGAGATTCGACATGTGTACAGAATCTACTCATTTTCTTATACTTGTTTTCCACATACATATTTAGGCGTACAAGTTGGAGGCGCAGACCATGGCTTCTCCAAGTAAAGTGGTAAAGGTTGCAATCTGACGTACTCTAATGTTCAAGTTAAGTATCAGATAGACAACCTGGTATGGCAGAAACATGAAAGGAGAAGGGGAAGTAGAGTTGGTATTTCTAGTTTGAGAAATACAAAACTATCAATTACTTTCAAACAACACTAAGTGTGAAAATTTATAGACAATAAGTTGTAGCCAAAGTTCTCCGAATGCATAATACATAGCCTCATCACAATGGCTCAATGTGAAGCTCTATTAGTTTAAAATTTCGCCACCATAGGTTCCTCACCTTTCAAACACTGTCCTACAGGAAAAAACAAGATTCGACTCCCAATTGTCCTTATAAAGATGTCATATCAATAAAATTACATGTGGCTCAATGTGTCAAATTATAGTTTATACAATGCATCAGGACTCCAACCCAACCAACACAGACTTAGGAGCCTCATCTGGTATGGCAAAGGGTTAGGTATCATTAATCACCTCGAAGAAGAGAGATGATAAGTCTACACTGAGTTGTATCATCTCAAGAAAGCATCGACGAGGTATTGGTGCTATCGTGTCTTCCACATCTCTGAGGATGATTAGCAAGGCGATGGGATGTGTCATCATTGTCTAAGAGAGGAAGGTTGTTGAAGAGACAAGATATGACCTCATTGTCAAGGCTAAAAAGAAGGTAAAAGGTGACATACCTAGGTACATATGCTTTTGAAGCACAAATGTTGATGTGGAATTTTGCTTAGCCTTCATTATATGGCTGGCCCATATTAATCCTCCAAGTCTAAAGTCTTGAATTTTCATACAAGGCATTGGACTTTGACATAATTGCATGCATTTGTTTTCTAAAGGATTCAAATCTCTTAGATGGCTTACTATGGGGTTCGATATGTTGTCAAATTGAGATGTGTAAGAGTCGTCCAAGTCTAAGCATAAATATTCAAATAAGCTTTAGACTTTAGAGCATAAGTGAATACTGAAGAGGCGATGTTATGCCTTGGTACCAAAGTGCCATTAACACGGTAGATTGGTATGCACTAAGGTTGATGTGGAAGTTAACATTTTTATCTATGAGGTTAAGCTAAAATGTTGCACTAGATAGAACGTTTGGGGATGCCCAAAGATAATAATAACATTACGTTCCTAAAGTTGAAACAAGGATTGGTAAGTGTAAATACTACACTCTTGGTCATCGAAAATAGCTTTTAGGACTAATTTATAGAATTGGATACTTAACTTCGGTGTGTTTTTTATAATTTTAGGAGAAGAGCCAGAATTGAATGCAGAAGAATGAAAATGTGAAATGATTGATATAAAAAGGAGTAAAATTTGACATATTTGGAAATTTGGGACCAAGGAGTTTGGTTTGGAGGTTAAATGTTATCAATTGAACTATCTAAGGACTCAACTCGAACCCAAAAAAAAAAAAAAAGGGATCAAATTGTGAAGTCAAAGTGTAAATTCTATCACTTTATACCATCACTATTTGTCCAAAAGTCTCTAGCTACTGCTGCAACCAATTGAGCAAAGAAGTGAATCCCAAACACGCAAAGGTAAAATTGTCCAAGTTTCACTCCAGCGCCCAAAACTAAAAACAAACACCACCGTAGGGTCCGTCTCGTCGTCCGGGGAAAACTATCCGAAGAAACCGTCATCGGAGGATGTCCCACATGCCCATACGCACGCTTGTAGAAGTTCCACACGTCAGCCACCACGTGTCGTCGTCGATTACGCACCAACCATCCTGGTATGCCATGCTCTGCAATAGTCTTCGTTTGTCCAACAGGTAAGTAGTTTCACTAAAAAAATGAAAAATAGATTTTGTAGAAATTTTTTCAAAACTAGACAGCCTTTGTTTCATTTTTTTGCTAAATTTCAGACCAATTTTTGATCAAAAGTTGGCCTAAAATCCACCACCAATGTGGCTCTGATACCAAATGTAGGGAAATTGATCTTTAATTGATGGATTTCGAGCTCAGTTTCAATTACCCATCAATACCAACTAACCAACTAAAACTCCAACCCACAACTCTATTCACTTATGATTGCATTCTTTCTTTCTCAACCACAAAGGGACAAGGTTATGGTGGTGATTTGCAAAATGCAAAGGCAAAGAGAAGATAATGGAAGGCAAGAGCTCGAAGGAGATGACAAGAAGACAGCTTTGATCTTTCTTCTCAACAAGGACAAAACACACAACTACTACACGGTGAGGAACCATATATATATATATATATATATACAACAACAATTGGTCCAAGACACAAGATAATGGGGAAATTTGGGCCAATGCAACATTAAAACAATTAAGTTACTGCTAGTGGTTGACGTTATTTTCGAGCCAATCGTATGAATCGATTGGTTGATAAATATTTCACTTATCGGTCAAGGCCTATGAAATACAATTCGAAACTGTTAAATATCATTGTCCGAAATTTATTGGGTATCAAAACCTAACAGACTTAATTCAACAGTCGTCCCAATGGATTCGACTTTTGCAATACTTGCCTCAGTGGAAATTTTATGAGCATATGAATGTTATAGGACTAGAAGTATGGCCTCAAGTTACATGAGATAGTGGCTAACACGATAGCTAGCTTTTCCATATTCAAGAAACATGTCTCTGTTTATTCCAAGGTGTTTCTCATACTACATAGGCAATTGTTGATTGATTTCATCTCTTATATGCAAAGAGCTAACATGATCTTCGAAAATGGCCAAGTATAAGAATATTAATTCTGAGCTTTAGGTTTTAAGAGAAGGAAAATCGGTCGATGTAATCCTTTAATGACTGAAAGGTAGCCTCACACTCTTCTATCATTGTAAATTTTTTGCCTCCTTAAGGACATTGAAAAAGGATAGGTACTTGTAAAACCACTGATCTTCTCAAGATTGGCCTTTATACATCTTATGTTGACCATGTATTCCAAGAAATTTCCAGAGGCAACACTAAAGGTGAACTTCAAAGGGTTTATCCTTGTCCTATATTACCTCAAAATGAGAAAGATTTTTGCCAAGTGCTTGATATGGTCCTTTACCTCCTTTTTTCACGTGTTTAAACCTCCATTGCTACATCATATGATGGACGAACATCTTATTCACAAGTATCTAATAAGTAGCCTCAAGTTTTTCAACCCAAAAGGCATAACATTGTAGTAGTAGAGGTCTTGCTTGATTAAAAAGGAGTGTGTTCCTCTTTTAGAGGTTATATATGATCTAATAATAGTCTAAATAGGATTCTACAAACTCAATTGTTCATGTCCAACTATTGCGTCCAACAATTAATCAATTTATAGGAATCAGAAGTTATCTTTGGGGCATGCTTGATTCAAATTTGAGAAGTTATTCCTATATGAGCGGACCTTGGGTTCAAACTTAAGCCTATGCAAGCTGACCTTCGAGTCAATTTTCAACATTTTTTTGCATCTCCAGGTTAGAAATTCCAAGTTACATGGTAAGAATTCCCTTAGTACACCCTTCAACTCCCCTATCAAATCACTCTCAAATTGGAGCACTTCTGTAGTCTCGTAAGGATCCATTGGAAAGCTTTCCATTCTCTATAGCATTGCAAGCTAGAAATCATTTGCCATTTTCACATCAGCTCCACTTACATAAGCCTATACATCTGTCCCTTTTCAGGGAATTTCGAGCATGCCCCTTGTTTAGGGGTTGCTTTGGACATCTCTTTGTATATGATCATTATTATTAAGAGTATTTACACGCTTGTCTCGACTATTAAATTGTGCATGATTGATTAATTGAATGGAGTTCTACTCATTTTTTATGTATTGTGTTTGTAGGTAAAGAACCGTGTCTTTTAAATGAATTGATCCAAAAAAGGAGGAGTCTGGAGCTTAAAGAATGGAGTTAAAGACGCTCCATCACGGTATCATAAGAAGGACTTTAAAGAATGTTGAGAATACATATTTAGTTTAAACCTCTATAATTTTGATTGGACTGTTTTCTTAGCATTAAAGGAAGAAATTAAAAAGCTGAAAGTAATAAATGTAATATATCATTATATTCACTACAATAAAGGTAGTTTTTTACGGCATTTCTTTATGGCGCACATTTTAAGCATGCCGTAAAAAGTTTGTCTTTATGGTGTACCTTAAATGTGTACCGTGATAATTCAATTACTTAAAGAATTTACGGCATACATTTGGAGCATGCCGCAAATGGTGTACTTTTATGTTGTAATTCTCAAGCATTCCGTAAATGATTTATTTGTTAAAAAAAAACTATTTACGATGTGCATATTGTACGCCGTAAAAAGATACAATTTACGATATTTATTCTTGCATGCCGTAAAAAGTTATCAAGATTAAAAAATCCGAATTTTTCCTTCTTTTTGGCTCATAGCACATTTTTCATAGATTTTATTTTCTTTTTCCTTTTCCCTCATTATTTTTTTCCACGTTTCCTATTCTCTTTCTCTTTTTCTTTTTTTCTTTTTTTTCCATTTCCATTTCCATTTCCTTTTCTTTAATTTTCTATTTTCCTTTCCCACGTTTTCTTCCTCCTGTTTGTTTCTTCTTTCTTTTCCTTTCATTTGCCTTTCCTTTGCTCTTTATCTAATACCTATTCAATCTATTTTCCAAATTTCATTGACGGTGATATAGCCATCAATCAGCTTTTCATTACAGTCCAGACCCTTTTTTTCCCTTTTTGTTAAAACCCTTTTTTCTCTCCATTCAATTGATCTCCTTTACGGTTTTCTCAAAATCAGATTACACACCTTCATCTATTGATTTTGGTACTGGGTTCGGAGCGATTTTTATCTATGAGCGAAGACATTGGAATAAATCAATGGCCATGAACGTAATTTCTAGATTTACTCAAGGCAATTAACTTGTTTCTTTAATTAGGTTTGGATGGCGTAAGAATTAATTAAACTCGATTTGGCAGTTAAAGAGAAGCATTACAAGTAAACTATTGTAGGATTTATTGGTCCTACGAAAGTGGGGGATTTTTTCAATTCCCATTTTACTTTCTTTATTTGAAATTGAAATGAACATATCATTTTTCTTTAAAGAATCTTGGAATTGCAAGCAATGGAGTAAACAAGTTGACAATAAATGGAGAGAACGTAAAGGAATATTCATATTTTTGTCTCGCTATTAGGTTTTCTTTACAAGCAATGTGCATACAATTCGAGCGTTTGATTCAATACAGTTTGATTTTTATTTTTTTATTTTTTTTTGTAGATTGCTCGATGTTACAAGCACAAGTTTTGTATATTTTCACCCTTGTTCTTTCTTATTTGGGCACACAACATGTTCTTTTTACTTGTTGATTGACTGTACATATTTACCTCTGTCAGTTTTCTCATGGGAGTGAAAATGAATTTGTATGGCTCAACTAAGCTTAGATCAAGTACATTAGAAATAGATATGCATGAATAGATTGTGTGAACCTTTATTATCAAGAATGGCTTACATAATTGGAATCTAATTTCTATGATGTCCATAGATATGCATTAATCTCATAAATCTTTTAACAAGGTTTTATTTACAGTGATTTCGCTGATGAAAATTTTCTATCACTGAGGTATCTTCTTGCAATTACCTAAAAGGAAGTATCCTTGCTTGGTGTGTTGCAGGGACATTATCAATGAAGTATTCAGTCAGCTAAAGCTATTTTCACATAGCTAAGAATCTAAGATTAGAGAAACAACAATCGAAAATTTTAGCCCTTGAAGAGAGAGCATCTAACTAAAATTTATGTTGACTGTATAGAACAAATTATACCCCACTTTATTTTCTATTGAAGCTAATCACAAGGTTATTTCTTTTTTTAGTCCTCTTCCTTGCACTCCATAATTTATAACTTCTTAATAACATAAGGTTTCTATAGTTGAGATTTTTGTTCTGAATGCTTGTTAGGTTCTCTAACATGTTATGGATGGCCTCATTATTGTTAATATTCAAGCTAGAGGATCTGCAATGGTCCTTATTTCATTATATTGTTCGAGAACTACTTGTCTGTACCGTAACAGGACCAGTAATAAATTTAGCTAGCCCAAGGTAAGGATACATTTCATTTTTCTTTTGATGTACTGCCGTTTTTTAGTTTTTTATATATTATTAAATTTTTTGTCAGGTTTATTACTGATAGAATTGAACCTCTAGTTATCTCAAGAAGCAAGATTGATAAAGAAAGTAAGAAGATACATGTGACATCGCAATAAAATCCAATTGGATCGTCAAAGATATCATTTGATTTTCCTCAGTTTGTAGATCCTTCCATCAAGGGTGTTGAATTTGTAGATGTGAATGATCGTCTAAAAGTGATGTTGAGATTCCGCTTCAGGTAATACGAATGGAACACTTCTTTCCAAAGGTGCATCAGTTTCCCTTGATACACAATCCACTCGGTCTTGGAGTTCTTTACCAGAAACAAACAATGGTGTGGGAAGAGGGTTCCAACAACATCACTCTAGAGGAGATTGGTGAGACATGCTAGATGTGTTCTCCAGCGCAAAAAAAAATAAAAATAAAAATAAAAATAAAAATAATTATTGAGGCCCTGGCTCTAGAAAATTTTGATTATGTGTGGACAAAAGGAAGGAATTACAAAAGGGAGGAATTTACAAATCTGCTAGAAAAATGTTAAATATGAAGATTCCAGTGATGACTCCGAGGCAAAACTCTTTCGTAGAAGATATAGTGGAGCAACACTTCTCCATTTGTGTCTTTGGCTTCTCAGAATTATTTAGGCACAATCTACATTTTTTTTTTCATTTTGTATTAAATTGTACTCATTTTTTTGTTTATCAAAATTATGAAAAAATGATTACAAATGTATTAATGTAAATAATTTGGTTCTTTAGTTATTTTAGTTATTATAGATTTGATAATAATCAAATAAATAAAAATTTGAAAAAAAAATTAAATTGATATTTAGGACATTTTTACGCCTTGCATATGTATGCCATAAAATGAGGCATCTTTCATGGCATGCACATATATGCCGTAAAGAGCAAAATCTTTTTATGGTGTGCAAATACGTGCTGTAAAAAGTGAATCAATGGCGCACATTCCGTTTTTTAAGTCATTCCCGTAAAATAATTTGAGTATTTACAGCATAACTTTATACGACGTTCATGGGTATGCCGTAAAGAACCTTTTACAGCATGCATTGCATGCCATTAAAAAGAAAACTCTGTTGTGGTGATTATATAGATTTTTGCACTAGACAAATTGAAAATGAAGTTCGAAAAATAGTTCATTTAGATCCAACTACTAATTAAAGAAATTTATGATATCTAAGATACCAAATTTTAATGTTTCAACTTAAATTGATGTCTTGGAAGGACAATATATTAACATTGTATTTAGAACTTGTTTGAGACCCCATTTTCTTTGTCCAAAATGTATTTTGAAATAATATTTTGATGAAGAATGTGCAGTTAAAAAATAAGAAAAAGTTATGGGTTTGCATGTAATATTATTTTATTGAAAAATGTGTGATTGAAAATAAAAAAGAGAAAAATATATTTTGAAAATAATGGGACCAAACAAAGGCTTAATAAATTTATAACATGCTTGAAGAATGATAACATTTGATTACAAGACTAATATCTTAAGAAGGAAAATGGAGCAAATGGTAACTATTGTCTCATTAGGGGGCATACGCGCTTAGAGAGTATATACATATAAAAAATTGTAATACTAAAAAACAAACAAACAAATAAATAAATAAATATAGGTCCAAGTACCTAAAATATTAAAAACTGAAAATTTTCAATAAGTTATTTTGTTATGGAGATATACATGGAATTGAACGTTTGAAATTATTAACAACTTTTGTACATAATTTAGTTCTTCATATTATAAATGATAGCGAAAATATTTAAAAACATTAGTCGAAGAATACCAACATAAAAATAATTGGCCCAATAGAAAGGATGCTATCCACTAATTTGAAATTACTTCTAGAACTACAGTCTCAATAGCAAAATGTATATATTTATGCGACAAGGAAATGAGAAAAATGAATTCGTAGTATGTAATATACTTAAACTAAAATAATAGATTTCGAAATGCATAAAATTCGATGTGCATAAGATAAATATAATTATAACAAACTCATATGACATGCTTGTTAATGCTATAGTTGTTGACAACACATTGTGTACATAATATAGCACTTCATACTATAAATGATAGCGATAATATTAGAGGAAATTCTTTGAAGAATATTAATATAGAAATAATTGGTCCATATAAAAGCATGTAATCCAGCAAAATTGAACTTACTAGAAAATTTAAAATTTTTAGACCTGTAAGTCGAACACCAAAATATATATACTTATACAAAAAGTAAATAAAAACACGAAATCATAATACGTATATCATAATATGTAATATACGATTCCTAATGTAATAAATTTTGGAATGCATAAACGTCAATGTGTGTCATGTAATTATGACAAACTGACATGTTTAATAATAGGGTTAATTTCAAAAACGGTCACTGAACTTACAGAAAAATTACAAAATGGTTACTGAAATTTAAAATTTTCAGTAACGGTCACTTAAATATTGGGACGCTTTAAAAAACGGTCACTGAAGTTTAAAAAGTTTCTGAAATGGTCACTGAAATTGAAAAACACTTTTTTAGTTTTTTTTTTTGTTACATTTGCGGCAATTTTTAGGCTACTTTCAACCACCGATACTATCGAATTTTGATACCGTTGGAAAGCTCACAATGTTCTCTTCAATTACCACTCAAAATCTCTCCGTAATACCAAGGAATTCGACCAGAAAATCATCGCAAAAGTCGCCCCAAAAAATCTGAAAATCTGCCTAGATTTTCAGATTTTGGGCGACTTTTACGGCAATTTTCCAGCGACTTTCGACCATCAAGCCTGTCGGATTTTGATACCGTTGGAAAGCCCACAATGTCCTCTTCAATTACCATCTAAAATCTCCCCCAAACTCCAAAGAATTCGGCCAGAATAAACCCGCAAAATCGGCTTCCCAAAAAGGTGAAAATCTGGGATGTCAACTTTGTGAGTTTATTCCGACCGAATCTTTTGAAATTTTGGGGAGATTTTGGATTCTAATTAAAGAGAACATTGTGGGCTTTCTAACGGTATCAAAATTTGGCTATTTTGGTGGTCGGAAGTTGACAAAAAATCGCCGCAAAAGTCCACCAAAAATCTGAAAATTTGGACAGATTTTTGCCTTTTCGGGTAGCCAACTTTGTGGGTTTACTCCGGCCGAATCCTTAGAGTTTGGGGGATATTTTTTGTTGTAATTGAAAAGGACATTGTAGGGTTTCCAACGGTATCAAATTTCGGTGGTATCGGTGGTTGGAAGTGGTCGAAAAATTACCGCAAAAGTAGCTAAAAAAATTTTAAACTTCAGTGACCATTTTTGAAAGCGTCCCAATACTTAAGTGACCGTTACTGAAAGTTTTAAACTTCTGTGACCGTTTTGTAATTTTTCTGTAAGTTCAGTGACCATTTGTGAAGTTAACCCTTAATAATACTATTTATAAAAATGCTTAAATGATTTAATATACCTAAAGTATATAAGTTCAAATAATATTATCATATGGAGAGTAAATACATGTTTACTCTTTTCTTTGATTAAGATTTTGTCTCATTGAATTTATACGATAAAATTTTTAATTAGACTTTAGACAATTATTGATGGTTATTCAAAACAATAATGTACTCTTTTCTCTCATTAGAATTTTTTTTACATGATTTTCTAGTAAGGTTTTATGAGACATTATTTATGTAATGAATGTTCATAACCTATACAATATTTACCTTCTATAAAAATTTTACGAGACTCTGGAAGAGAGTAACAACAAAATTTGAACTTCAACACACTATCATACTCATTATTAAAAGGGACATGACAAAGTATAATTCTCTAGGATTTGAGCTTCAGAAAACTGGTAACACAATGTTCAACAAATTCACTTATGAGATAATGTGGCTAAACTTTTGATAAAAGTACTGTCAACATCTATATTTAAGAAGTTGGTACACGATATAGAAATATGTCGATTTGAAAGTTTCCAGTTGTGGAGTAACTTTTACTCTTTTCCCTTCACTCAAGTTTTATCTTATTGGATTCTCGACAAATTTTAATGATAAAACATTTCTTTAATACTTCGAAAAATAATTGTATTATTTTTTTTCTTCGTCCAAAATTTTTGTCCCTCTGTGTTTTTATCAAATAATTGTACATGAGACTGTTGTACCTTGCATTCCCACTTCTTACATATAAATATAAAATTTTAGCTCTTAATAAAAATACACAGAGTATTGACTCTTTCTAATTTTCTCTCTTTTTCCCTCTTATTATTGTCTTTCTTTTTAGTTTTAGAATTCCATAATATTATTGTACTATTATTTATATTACTTTTGCTTGTATCTTCATTTTGAAGTTTTCAAGAAAGTCTTCAACAATTTGTCGGTGTTTCTTTCAATTAAGTGTTTAGTGAATTTTATTCTCAAAATTATAATTTAATTATTCAACGAATGAGAAAATTAATAGGCTCCTGAATCCTTCACGTGGCATGGTAATTGGTGTCCAATATTTAAAAGTGAGTTTTGAGTTCCAACTTAGTTATGTATGCGGATCAAGGTCCATATGTGAAAGAAATAACAAATGAGATGATAAAATAATACGCAGCTTTCACATAACTTTCAATTAGTGGACAAAATCGTCAAACCATTTGATATTTATTTTCAATTCAAATTAAAGTTGCCGGTGATTTTAATGTTCAAAGTATCGATTTTCATAGTGGGGACCGAAATTTTCAAATTTTAATAGTTGGAAACTCAAAACATTTATTTCGAAAGTTGGAAACTTATAGCCATACTATGTGAAACGTTGACGAACAGAATCCTAATTTTTCCTCAACAAATAAATATGTTTCATTATTGACCAATCCATTAAACAGTAACTTATTGATTGAGCTAGTGACGGTATATATTAACATCCTAATTGCTCGAGTTGTCAGACAAGAATACAATATCAACTATGTGAACGACCAATTATTTTGTTGTGTTTCTTTTCTTTTTGTCGTAGAATACTTTCACATGGAAGAATACAAATGACAAAACCTAGGCATTCCCATCTTCCTCTCTGAATGGAAGAAATAATATTCAATGTTTCCAAACAAATACACGCACTTAGAGATGTCTTCCATGTGGGGGTTTGAATTCATTTATACTAATCAATATTTTGAAGTAATTAACATTCTAATAAATGATGATGAACTCTTATTAATCTTCCAATAGAATGGCATTTAAAAAAAAATACTAATCAGATAAACGGAGTATACAAGTATATTCTATGTACTCAACCGAGTAAGTTCAAATTTGTCTCAAACAACATTTTTGAGAATAGTATAATCTCTTGTTTGAGCCCCATTTTTGTCAAGAAAATATATTTTTGAATACTGCAATGATATGAAATGTGTGATTAAAAAATAAGGAAAAATTCTAGATTTGAGTGTAATAATATTTTATTGAAAAATGTGTGGTTTAAATGATGTCAAAGTACTGTTTAAAAATGAAATTTTTTTTTTCAGAATGGGGTTCAAACCAGGGCTTAATGTATTATATGCGTGGATGGAGTTGCTCTAGTGTGAACCCATTTTGAGGAAGCCAACTCTGCCGGTATTAATATTGTATGAGTAGTTTTTTACTTTTAAATATGTTTGTTTGAAGCGAGACTTGAAATCAACCCCGCTCGACTATAACGTTGGGCTAGTTTATAACACAATCAATTAAGAAACAAGTCACGTTTAAACCTTACTTTTTATTACAAGTCACTCTTTAATGAATAACAAACATACACCACTCATTAAGATGTTGGATCTTAATGGACAAAAGTAATATCTTTTGGGTAAAATAAAATCGCCAAGTGAACCTAATTCAGTGGGATTATGGAACTGATATTCGCATTTATTACAGCAATGACATCTACTTGTTTCTTAAGTAATATGATTGTTTGGTGACCATTATATGTAATTAAGCAGTGTTTGGAATAATTGGCATAGATCATGACCCTAGATTGAAGGTGGAAATTATCAAGCCGCGGAGTAATGGTTGGGGAATAGGGATAATGGAGCGGTGAATGCGCTTGGATTGACAGAAAAAAAAAAAAAAAAAAAAAAAAGGGGGGGGGGACATGCTAGTAAACTTACTTTTAATAATTTAAATAAGAAGTAACTTAAGGTAAATCTCATTCGTGTCATTGAACTTTTACTGTAATTTAAATTAGATCACTCAACTTTAGTTTATCTCAGTTACGTAAATAAACTTTAATTTAGGTTAAAATTTCTTTACCATGTCATATTTAGTCACCTATCATCTTCCAAAATTCATTATTTGGCATTCTTCTTATACCTTATCTAACACAACATGGCACCCTATAACGAAAAAATAGAAAATGATGGTTATGATAATATATTTATATTATATGTGTGTTTCTTTTTTGCACATTTTATGACAACATATTATTAAGTTGACATGTCAAGCAAAGATTGCACGGGAGATCCATTATTGGTATGGTAGCATTGTAGCAATTCTTATCAATTTGAGAGATAATAGAAAGAGTGGTTGAAACAAAAATTGAATTTCAATGAGTCAATTAAATTGAATTGAAATTCTACAATCAAGTTGAGACAAATTAAAGTCTTATGATCCAATTGAGGGTTCTCTAAAAGCTTAGTGACTACAAGTGACATTCACCCAAATAACGTAAGCGATCACTTTCAAAATTTTGTATTTAAAAAAAATGTTAAAATTAATTGAAAAATTGATTCCTATAAAAAAAAAGGGGGCCGGGGGGTAGGACCATTTTGTGAATGGACCATTTATTTTGGTCAAAATGAAGAAATTACAAGTTAAGGAAGGAATTGGATTCAGAATAATAGAACATAGACATTAGAATTTCTCCTCCAATTCCCCTATAAAAACCCAACTCCATAATTTCTTCCAACCAAGCCCACAACATCAGACTGAGGCATTATTTTTCCATCTACAAACCCATTTGCAGTGCAAACTTTTCGAAAATGGGTTCATAAATTGGGGGCTCAAATTTATTGTTTCAAGGCTTTGGGAGGGATAAATTCTCTGAAAATGGAGATTCAAAGAAATAAGGATGTAAAAATTCCTGTTGGGTTTAGATTCTATCCCACAGATGAAGAATTGATCATTCACTACTTGAAGAGAAAGGTCTATTCTCTGCAATTGCCTGCCACTGTCATTCCTGAATTGGATGTTTTCCAAACTAATCCCAGTGACTTGCCAGGTTAGTTCTTAATTATTATGTGTGTTTCTGATTTCATTTTGTTTACTATTTTTCTGGGGATTAAGGCTTAATGCATAACGATTATAGGTGACTCGTCCGAGAAGAGATATTTCTTCAGCAAAAGAACTATGAATTTGAACAAGTGTAGTAGTGGCTACTGGAAATCCATTGGGAAATATAAGAAAATAGTAGCTCCTGGAAATAACCAAACAATTGGGGTGAAGAAATCCCTCATATTCTATAAAGGGAACTGCACAAAAACTAGTTGGGTTATGCACCAATACTCTCTAGTAACTTCATTCTCAACTCAGGTATGAAAATAAATATATCCTTGGATAGTAAAATAGAAAAATTAGCTAAGATCTTGTTCATCGACAATCTTCTGCAGAAAATCACGATGCCCGAGGGAGAGTGGGTTGTTTGCTGCGTATTTCGGAAGAAAGTGAAGAGACCAGCTATGACTTTGGCAAAAAATATTTCCAAAATTGCTTCTCCGTCTTGTTCAAGCGGGATCACTGAGATTTCTTAACAGTAATTTTGTTAGTTTTCAATCTTTCACTTGAATTCAGCAGAAATAATAATCTCTGTAATGAATACTGTTGTAATGAATCGGGTTATTAGAATTTACGAAGATAGATAACAATATTTGCATGGAAACCTCTATATTATCTTAGCCACGGCATTTGAGGACACAACAATATTAAAGAGTTCAAATTCTTCTTCCATAGTGCAGAATCTCTTTCTTGGTTAATAAGGCATGTTTTGCCAACTTATATAACTTGTATAAGCGAAAAAATGTTAATTATTTTACTAATACAGAGTTATCAATATTCTTGATGCTTAATTTGCCAACTTTGCTTATTCTTTTCTTTTCCCAATACCAATTTAATTATTAAAACTTCCATATCTTATCAATCATATAAGAGAATACGAAGCCTGCATCACTGATTAATCTTCCGTATCTGAAACTTTTCCTATTAAAAAGCAAGTTAATTTTTTGGAACAAAAAAGATGATGCAAAGTGAAATAAAGTGAAGCATCCAAGGAAAGAAGACAGAACCTCTAATGCTATCTAGTTAGAATTTTGTGAAAAGGAAATCCCCCTCCACTCCACCCCACATACACAGTGCCACGTATGGATATGCATATTGTTGGACTTAAAAAAATAAGTTTATTTACCTCTTAGGTTACTTATTTTTGTCATTATATAATTTCTCAAATTTACATTTTATCGACAAATAAAAAGAGCCCAAAGAGCGTACTGATTCTTATTCGAGAATATTGGATCAAGCCATGTCTTTTAGTTTCCTTTCTCATAAATTAGGTAATATAACACTAATCACATTTTAACTTTTGTGTAGGATAATATACGTCAAAGTTAACTCATTTTTTATTATTCGTCACAATTTTAGGGAAAAGTCACAAGGGCAAACATGTCACAACATAATAGGGGGTTACACTATGAATGTCACAAAGTCTAGCTCATATTAGAGGTAACAACATATGCCAAATCATTACTTATATTTCTCTGTCTTAGTTAACAACAAAAGGAAAGAGATAAACAATGTGAATCCAGTCACAATCTCATTTTGTTCGTGTACACATATATAGAGTATAATTACTTTGCTAAAATTTAGGATGGAATAAGGTGAAACCAGCTCCAACCCATTTCATCAAAATGGTACAACTTTCACACCATCTTATTTAGAGAGTGTTTGATAGTCATTTTTATGTAAAAATGCATTTTAGAATAGTAAATTGATGTGAAATGTGTGGTTGAAAAATAAGGAAAAGTTTTTTATTTGCGTGTAATATTATTTTAATAAAAAATGTGTTGTTGAAAAGAAGAGAGGGAAAAATGCATTTTGAAAAAAATGGCTACCAAACGGGACCTTAGTTTTCTCAAACCCATTACACCAAATATTGAGCAAAAAAAGCAAAAAGAAAAAAAAATCATTTGTTTTCTTATTTTTTATTTTACATTAACTAATTTATTTAAAAATATATATATGTAATTAAATAATCTATTATTACTAAAATTACTAAATTAAATATTACATATAGTTTATTAAATTATCTCTACTAAATTAAAAAACCATAAATTACAATATTTTTGGTAGTTGTATTTCTATTTTCTTTTAAATTTGTAATTTTCAAAATTGTAAATTGTGAGATTTAATGAGTAATTTTATATTAATGTATTTAGTTATTATTTATTATTTGATTGTAATTATTTTAAATATAATAACAATAATAATTAAATTAACATAAATAAAATTAAATCATTAAGAAATAAAATGATATAATAGGAATTAAAATTTATTATTGTATAAAATGAAGGACAAGATGATATATAATTAAAATTGTATATATTACACCAAATGAAATCTGTTGAATCAAATTTGCCCAACATCAAAACACTTTCAATTCAGTAGTATACTTTTAGGTGTCCAGTATTTGAAAGTAACACTATATCCTAATCTAATTTCAATTAAAAACTTAAAGTCCGATTATAATATCATTTCCACACCAAATTGGCGTTTTATGACATTTTAAAGTTTGGTTGGAGTTCTTGGAGTTAAAATCCAATCTTGAAGTTCTTGTTTGCTAAGCCTTTTTAAGCACTTACAAGGAAGAACTTGTGATAGATGAAAGTTATAGGTTCTAAAAATTATACAATTAAAAATAACGTCTGACTAACTTTTAAACGTATAAAATACTGCAGAACAAGCACTAATAAAGTGTTTTTAAATAATTTAAATTATTTGATAGATTATAAAACCTTTATAGAGGTTGGTCGAGCATGAGCTCTTGTTGAATAAGTAAATTTAGATTACGTTTTAAAAATAAATAAACAAGTTTTGAATTTGGCCAAATCTATAACCGAGGCAAATAAAAAAGAACAATGCATAGCAATTTTGACATTATGGTTGACAATCCTCACATACAAAAGGTGAGTTCTATAATTATTTTAATCGTGGACAAATCATGAACCCGTGATTGTGAGAGAGTTGTGCATACAGCACAACATTTCCTTGCGGTGCTTCGGTTCATGGTATTTGCACATGGGGTGCATTGTTTTCATGAGCGCATCTTTTGCACCTAATATGCTGGCCCTCAATTAATTTTTCGATGGACCCAGTAAACATGGCTATTAAAAATGTCAGTGTTGCGTGTAAAGATCGAGACAGGTTGGTCTCAAGACACTATTTGAAAATTTAAAGAACGTAAAAGATTGGGTTATTTTCATTTATGGTCACCAAACTTATAGTGAAACTTTAATTGGGTAACTCAACTATTAATTTATCTCAATTAAAATTTTAATTTAATAAAGTAACATCCATATGCTACTTGTACTTTAAATTTTGACAAATAATCTAATGTGTCTTGTACTTTCATGTAAATATACAACATAATCAAGTCTTGACTGCTAGATTTCAAAATAATTTAAAGTTGAGTGTTCCCGTTGAGATTTTACTAAAAATTCAATGATCAAAAATGAATTAAACCATAAAGGATTCCATGTGTTAACCAGTTGAGCCACGGGAGGTTGACATGCAATATAATAACTCAATATTATTACTTTAAGCAATCATTGATATTTTTTAGTATTTTTTTTTTTTAATTCGCACAGTTAATGTAAATTGTAATAACTTGTCGGGTATGGTTACAAAAATTTGCGTAGTCAGACCTCATAGGTGTACGGCCTCGTGACACCTTAGAAGCCGATAACCAGGATTCAGTGTTCGTGCAATTTTTGGCCAATTTTTTAAGTGCTTGTACATCATAGGTTTATAAAAATGTATGGAAAAAAAAAAAAAAAAACGGTAAGTTGTTTTACGAATGTGATAAAAATAAACTCATAAGCAATTATAAACTATTCAAACACACACTTAAATAGATTAAAGAATGGGAAAAGTTCATAAATGCACTTAAAAAGTTTATGATGACTTCTATAATTAAAATATATTTTATATTTTTACTTATTATTTATTTATTGACTTGCTTAAATTAGAATGATTTTTAATTGTCAAAATATGTGCAAAAAAAGTGTTTAATTGCAAGTCAAAAAAAAAAGGTAAGCCAGTCAATTAAATTAACTGGATGCTACAGGTTAACAAAATCTTGACTACAGTTTTTACAAACCCTAAACGAGGTGCAATTTTTACTTACCTTATAGTAGCATATACAGGAACACATACTTAACATCTTGGATGGGTTTGATTAGTCAAATAATTAAAATAAGGAAAAATTATTTTAATTAAATAAAATTTTCCTTGATTTAATTATTGATCATATCAAACATATTTCTATATTATTCTTACAGTGAAAAACTTTCATATTTTAAATGAGGCACATTCGTGCCTTGGAGAAGCCTCTACACAAGTAGAAAAAATTATTAAGGGATATTTGAATGTTTTGAGGGTAAACTATTTACATTTGGCAATCCTGCAGCACAAAGTTAAAGTGTCTTTAGACCTTCTCCATTGAGTTTTGACCGGCTAATATTTCAATGAAGTATTTTGGAACAAAAAATTGTTTTCTTCAATTATAATTGAAGAGAACATTCCTGAGCATGAATAATATAATCCTACTCAAAGATTAGGATGCTTCGTATGAATTAAGATCGACGAATCTTAATCCAAGTAGTGGTTGCGATAAAATACAATAGTAAAGTGACAATAAAATCAACACCAGAGGGTTTGATTCGACTTCTTGAACAAGTCAAAACAAATAGTAAAATAAGGGAGTTGTTCTTTATTTACTTTTGATTGTTTAGTTAATTTTATGAAATTACTAAATTGAAACTATTGTATTTTTGAATTTTTGATAATGGATTATTTTACCCGTAGCATGGGGTTCCGTGGATGTTTCCCTTGAGGATTTACCGAGTTATATTTGATGTTCATTGTTATTTATTTTCGCAATAAATTATAACACGTAGAAAGTTAATCTATTAATCTTTTTCAGTTAGAACTGTGCTTAAAAGTGCCTGAAGGAAGTTCTGACTGACTGGAAAAATCTGCCAAGTACGTGTAATTGAGACACATTGATTAATAAACTGGGTTTTAGTATTTACAATTAGTATCATAGAGGGTTCACTTTTAAAAAGATAGATCTGCATCAATCCTAGTAATTGACGTAGCACCGTTTAAACCTCATGTCTTAGGTGAGACTAATTATTTGCATTGAAAAATTAGAATGCAAGTCTATGTCCAATCATTAGATGAGAAAGCAATGGCAATTGATTGTGTATGGCTATAAAACTCCCCCGATTATTAAAAAGGATGTAGAAAGAGATAAACGAGCAGATGAGTGGGTGAAGTTTTCTAAACTCCAAATGTTGATATTTGAATTTGAGTAATTGGCTATGAGAGATGATGACCACTTTTAAGACCTCTATGCCGAATTAAGTGACATTGCCAACTCAGCTTACACCTTTGAAAAATAATAAAATTGTGAAAAAGATCTCAGATCATCGAGTAGAGAGCATGAAGGTTGAAGAATTGATAGGATCTTTGATGACCTATGTGCTATACCTTCAGACAAGTAAGAAGGAAAAAAAAAGGATCTAAAACAACTTTTAAAGCTAAGGAGGTTGAGATAGAGGAAGAGGGTGATGAAAGTGAGAGTGATGATCAGATGACGAGGCTCTCTAAATCAATTAGAGAGAAAGAAACCCAAAAATGCCACCACCTCCAAAGAAGAAGATTTTCAATGACTCTAGGTAAAATCCTATCTCTTACGGTGAAAAGACTCAAATTTTGTTCAATGTCATCAGTGCGAAGGTTCAGGCACATAACAGCTGAGTGTACAAAAGCTTTAAAGAAGTCTCGGGGCAAGAAAGCTATTAACATAACCAAGATCGAAGATGAAGAAGATGAATCAAATTCAAATGAAAAGGATAGAATCGACTACAATCAAGTAATCTCTTTAACTATTAACCTTTGATCTTATATTAATACACCTCATCTGTCTTCAAGAGGTTAGAACCTACTAAATACTAATTCATTTGGGACTAGCAAAGCATGTTCAAAATGTAAGTCTCTGAAAATATATTTGGAATCTAAACAAGAAAAATATGTTACCCTCCTTGCAATAATGGAATATATTGAAGAAGAAAGAGCTGTAGTAACCCAAAGTGAAGCCCTAGTCAAAGCCATTAATGAGAACAAAAATCAATTCCTGAGACTTCAATTTTAATTAGATAATACGAAAGAAAGAGTTGGACGGTTGATAATTGGATCTGTCCACTTTAGCAAAGTACTAAGCTATGGAAGAACTTCAAATGACAAAATAGGTCTCAAGTATGAAGGTAAAAGAAAGGGAAAAGAAACTACTCAACTGATGTTCATTAAAGCAGGACTGCAAATAGACCTACCACCAGCTAGACTGCACCAAGGATAGACACCCCATAGCAAGTTCTAACTATCTTGAAAAACCTTGTTTAAAACACTGGATTAGGTAAAAAGATGGAATATCGAACAGGTAAAGCACAACATACTATCAAATGTAATATGTGTAATCAGTATGGACGCAACTCGCACCACTGTTTAACACAAAAAATTGAAGCAAACTAAGAAAGTTAACTTGCTCACTAACACTTTAAAGTATAATTCGAAGACTAGAATGAGGCAAGTTTCAATACATAAAAATGATCTTAGGTGCTGTGTGGTTAATATTGCTTATAAATCTATTGTGCTTAACTCTTGGTACTTTGATAGTGGCTATTTTACACAAATGACAAGTAATCAGTCTATATGACAAATGACAATTTATTATTTACATGTTCATCAAATGGATGTCAAGACAACATACTTAAATGGAGATCTCAAAGTGGAGGTCTATATGAAACAACCTAAAATGTTTGTTCTACTAAGAAATGAACATAAAGTGTACAAATTAATCAAATCCTTATATGAATTAAAACAAGCCCCTAAAAATTAGCAGGAGAAATTTGATTCTAAAATAATATCAAAATGGTTTTAATCATAACTTTGTAGACAAATGTCTTTACACTAAGTAAATAATAGTGTAATTACTTTAATATGTCTATACATTGATGATATACTTATTATCAACAACAATATAGATGAGATCAAAGAAACGAAGAGATTTTTGTCCTCCACATTCAAAATTAAATATCTTGGACAAGTGGATACCATCCTTGGTATCAAAATTATAAAGGATACTGGGGGGTTTTACATTGAATCAATCACATTATATTGAAAATGTGATAAATAAGTTCAAACACTTGAACGTCAAAGAAGCTAATACCCCTTTGGATCCAAGTATCAAGTTGATAAAAATGATGGAAGAGGCATAGTTTAAATAGAGTATGCAAGTGACATTGGAAGTCTTATGTATGCAGCACAATATACAAGACTATATGTTGCATTTGCTATGGGTAAACTAAGTCAGTTTACTACCAACCTAAGTTTCGAATAATGGAAGGCCATCGATAGTGTTCTTGGTTACCTAAAGAAAACAAAAAACTTTGGGCTACAATATACAAAGTTCCCTAAAATCTTAGAAGGATATACTAACGCCAGTTGGATATCAAATGCACGAGAAAATAAGTCCACTTCAAGTTAGGTATTTACTCCTAACGGAGGTGCAGTTTTTCGGAAGTCTAAGAAACAAACATGCATTACTCACTCAACAATAGAGTCGAAGTTTGTAACATTGGTCGAAACTGTAAAGGAGCTAAGTTGCTAAGAGATCTATTATATGAAATTCCTTTAGATATAAAGGATATTTCTTCAATACCTATCTTGTGTGATAGTCAAGCTACTCTTGCTCAAGCATTTAACGAAGTGTATAATGGAAAGTCTAGACGCATGAGTCACAAGTATGCAAGAAAATTATTCAAGCATGGAATAATTTCTCTTACACGTATTAAGTCCAGTGAGAACTTAGCTGGTTCGTTTACCAAACCTCTTACGAGAGAGTTAGTAAGATCGACATCAAATAGGATTAGGTTGAGACTCCTCAAATAGATTCATCAATGATAGCAACCTTTCCAAAAGTATACCAAACAAGTATACTTAGGTTCAATGGGTAATAGCAAGTCATTTGATAAGTGGATGGATTTCAACATTATTTAACTATTAAACCCTATTTTTGATAAACAGTGTTAGTTGTTATCGTTGAAAGAGATGAGTTATAAGAAAACTCTTAATGAAGTTCAATACAAGGTACAAGTATCTCTAGAAGTAACAAAGATATTGAAAGAACTCCACATATATAAACTTCGAGGTGGTGCCGCCTCGTTAGAGAATTGGAGTTATCTCTCTCTGAAAGTTCAAAGAAAAATGATAAGTGCAATGCCTTATTAGCACTAAGTGAGTAAGAGGAACTTGTGAAAAATGAATACTTGTGTGTGTGATATTTCATTGGTATTGTCTAAAGGAATAACTGATTCAAAGTGTTATAGCTACCTGAAATTTCGATAATGCTTTATGAGATTTACATTATGGTTAGATTCAAATCAAAAGATATCTAATTCTTATGCATGAGTGTTGATATTTGATTATGTTATTAACATTGATTTTGAACAAGTGGGAGATTGTTGGAATCTTGTTGTTCAAAATCTTGAATGAATGAATTAAAAGAAACAAAAAGATAAATGAATGTGATGTGATCCAAGGAGTGAAAAAAACTTAGAAAGATCTGGCACAACTTGAAGAGAAACAAAAGAAAAGATTAAGAGTTACGATGGATGGATCAAGAGCTACGAAGAATCAAGGAAGCCATAAAATGTGTTATCTAAGATGCGGAGGCCAAGAGTTCGAGTGCAACAAGCCAAATAATAACTTCCATGTTGGACATGAAGGTAAGATCAAGTTTGGTGCATTGGATTCAAGCTTTGGAAGATATATGAGAAAAACGAGCAGCATGGATAAAAATGAGCATGACTTTTAGCTCGAGTGTCGGATTTTTGCTCATGAGTACAATTTGAAATCGTCACAAAATTCTGCATAAGGAAAAAAAGTGTCAAATTTAAAACTATACGACCACATAGACTATTTTCGAGACAAAAATGAATGCTGACAAATGTTCTATACGACTGCATTGAAATGAACTATGCTATCACATAGTACATTCCTGGGACGCAAATTTCCTTTTTCGCAAATTTTTCTAATTTATCAAAACTTTATTTTTTTGGTATCTTTATAATCTTCCAGAATTTATTCCATTTTTAACTAGGTTTTAGGGTTTAGTATAAATAGCTTTCACTCCATTCATTGTAAACAACTTTTGATATTATATTCCATTGAAAGGCAAATTTACTTTCATTCCTTTGTAAGATTGAGCAACAATTTATGAACTTATCAAGACTAATTTTTGTAACGTTCAAACAAATGGGTGAGATTCACAAATCTTGTGATCAAGAGGTCAATACATCATAGACGATTGGTTGGTTGCTTGATTTATTATTTTTGGGTCAAATCTAAAACTTTGATTTATTTAGCTTTCGTGGGTTTGATTCAATCTCGTCTGCATTTTGTAGCTTCATTTGCTAAGTGGGTTCACATTAGTTGGTATCAATGTTTGGGCTCCAAAATTAAAATTTTATCCTTTTTTCTTCTTGTCGAGTCTTTTGTTTTCCTATCTCTTTCATTCTTCATGTTCTTTATTCTTTTTGAGTCTTTAATCCCGGAAAGTTTCAACAAAAGTTCAAAATTTGTTTTTGTACTAATTTAGCTTCCAAATCAACTTCCATTTCTTTTGCTAGTATCGTAGTCAAATTTCTGAGCAAAAAAAGTCAAAACAATAATCCGAAATTTTTTTTAAAAAAATCTTCTTATTGTTATTATTTGATTTATTTTTGAAATTACTAGCATTCCATTATTCTTTTTGAGTCAAAATTTTATTAATGTCTGGTCCAACCAAAATTTAAGAACCACTTTCTTGAATTACAATAGTTCTCATTCCAAATTGTCAAATTCTTTCCTTTATTTCTTGAGTATTCTAAGGTTATAATTTTCACCCACATCCCAGTTTGAATTCTATAATAATAATTCCTGGTTCAGTTTGAAATTGTTCTTTGAAGCACTAGGCGAAAACATTGAGTGGAAAAAGGTTGAGTGATGAGACTATTAGAAGGTAAAAGTCAAATTGAGTGGTATAGAAGAGTACATATGTGAGGCAGATAATAAATTAGATTTATGATTTATGACAATGAAGATTCAACCTCAAGCAAGACCATAATCAAGTCAACATGTCGGATAAGGTGATACAGGGGTTTAAAATATTGTTTGAAGATGTGTGGGATAGGTTGGATAGATAGGAGGCATGGATGGAAATGCAAGATCTAGTGCTTGCCAATCTACGAAGGGAAACACCCAATGCAATGAGGTAAGGTAGGCGAGAGCCTAGGGTGGAGACTTGGGTAGAATATGATGACGATAGTGACTTAGATAAAGAAGCATTACTTAAGGCTAAAACATGGAGAATGAGGAATAGAGGAGCTACGTTTGAAAGAAGGAATCAAAATCTTGTTGGAGACGAAGTGGATAGAATTATGGGTAACATTAAAATGACATTTTCGTCATTCAAGGGTAGCAGTGATCCAAAAGCTTTACCTAGAATGGAAGAAAATGGTGGAATTGATTTTTGATTGCCACAATTATTCTGAGGAAAAGAAGGTGAAAATTGCAGTCCTTGAATTCACCGATTATGCAATAACTTGGTGGGATCAAGTGGTGACATCAAGGAAGAGGAACCATGATGATTAACACATGGGAGAAATTGAAGGATATCATACGGAAAAGGTTTATGCCTAGTCACTATTATAGGAAGCTTCATCAAAAGTTACAAGGCCTCTACCAAGGTTCTGTAAGTGTGAGGATTATCACAAGGAGATGGAGATGTTGATGATAACAGCAAATATGGAGGAGGATTGGGAAGCCGCAATGGCTAGGTTTTTGAATGGATTGATAGAGAAATAGCTAATGTAGTGGAATTTCAACACCATGTGGAGTTGGAGGATATGCTACATATGGCTATGAAGATGGAGAGACAATTGAAGAGGAAGGGGATAGCTAACTACCCATCGGGTTCTAACACTTCGTAAAAGCCAAAGTGGGATGGTAATGGAGGTGATATGGCTATTTCCAATCGTAAGACTGAACCACCAAGGAAAAATGAGGAAGTTGCTAGTATTGCTACACCTAAGGAGGATTCCCAGCCTTCTAAAAGTCGGGATATCAAATACTTTAAGTTCGTACCTTGTCGAAGAGGAAGCACTTGAGGTGATGCGTGCTCTCAATACACAAACCAAAGTGGATGATGAGGAACAACAACTAGAGAACATCTTTCATACTAGATGCCATGTCAAAAATAAGGTATGTAGTTTGATTATTAATAGGATAGTTGTACTAATATTGCTAGTACCATATTTGTTGAGGAATTAGGATTGACTATGACAAAACATCCCAAGCCTTATAAATTACAGTGGTTAGATGTTTGTGAAGAAGTTAAGGTGAATAGGAGAGTACTAGTAAATTTCTCTATTGGGAAGTATAGTGATGAAGTACTAAGTGACGTAGTTCCTATGCTTGCTGGGCATATTTTTATGGGTAGATCATGGAAATATGATATGAAGGTGAAGTATGATGAATTCAAGAATAGGTACAACTTTACCTTTAACACTACAACAAGTCTATGAGGGCCAATTGAGGTTGAGAGGTGAGGAAGAAAAGAAAAGCAAAGAGATACAACATGAGAGTAGGAGAGAAGAAAGAGAGTCTCCTGAGATTATAGAAAAATTCAAAGTGAGTTTCTATGTAAAAAAGAGTGAGATTGAGAGTGCTTTGATGAGACTAACAAATCCCTCACCAATTTGAATATTTCTTTGATATAGGAATTCAAAAACTTATCCCGTGAAAACTTAACTAGTGGCATACCAACCATTGAATACTCAATTAGATATGTGTAAGTGGAGAATTTGATAAGCTTTGAAGGAAAAGCATTGAACTATGATATGGAGATTGAATTATATACATCTCAAGGTAGCAAATGGAAAAGAAGTAAAGTATTCAAACCAGGTGATTGGGGTCGGGTTCGTAGACAAAAAGGGCGTTTTCAAATGCAAAAAAGATCAAGGTTTCATCCTAGAGGAGATGGGTCATTTCATATCATTATCCTGATTGAGGACAATGGCTATAACTTAGATCTTCAAGGTATGGATTCAAGGTCAAATCCTTTCGAAGAGAGGGGGGATGATGTGATCTGGGGAAGGTAACAAACTTACAAATGGGAACCAAATACAAGTTTAAGGGTTACGGAGGATAGATCAAGAGCTATAAATGTTTCCTCTACCTTCCAGAGGCCTCATTACTAAAACATAGGACTTTTCCTCCATACCTAATGTTTCTTCTAAGTAAATGGCTTCATCATTGGAACATGAGACTTCAACTTTACAACTACAATTTCCCAAGTGTAGGTGTCTCGCTCTTAGAATGAGACTTCGCCTCTGCATTAACACCTTTGTCGTGCAAGTCCTTATCCTAATTTTAAAATTTTGTCTCTATGCTTGGTACACATGCCTCATCAGCATTCCAAGCCTACACATTTTATAAGTATTCGTGCTAGAACTTAGATAAATAAGGACCACTATAAAATGTCCAACGCATTGATAAATATAAAAAACTGTATGCCAAAGCATCACCATTTTTCCAACCTCAATCACTTCATCACCTCAGCTAGGTTAAACATCAGAGGCAGTTCATAGACACTTCCTTATTATGTACTCTCTCTCTCTCTCTCTCTCTCTTCGTACCAAAGTCCATGCCTTGTACGAATATTTACGTCTAGACTTGGGGGCACAATTTTTACACCTTACCCTAAGAGGATCCAACCATCGGCTACATGGCAGCCAACTAAAAAGTCACCTCAAACTACACTCCATGAGAAATCTTTCATAGCTTCGCCTCATCCATGAGATCCTTCATATAAGATTTTTCGTACAATTAATTGATACGATCTCTCTGCAATAGACATCCCTTAGTTAACTCGTTAGCCTACTTTTTTAGATGTCAGACCTAGATGATAAGACCACTTTTCATAATCATTAAATGCCCTATGAACCTAGGATGCAAAAGTGACACCTAAGGAGATGACGCGTCGATATTGAGATGAGACCACATATCTTTCGTCCACCGGTAATTACTTCACTCTTCTACTATAAAAGCTCATATTTAATGTCATTTACAGGTAATGGTATTTTATACTTTTAACTTGTAACTTAGCTCATTCTTTCCTATCTACAACCATGCCCTTACGAACTTTTATAGCTTACGTCTTATGTTCATTACGTATCCAACGCTCACCTCTATAGTTGACTGACTTAATCATCAAAGTATTCGTGGTCGCCTCTCCTATCTCCGAAGAAGGTTACATGCTTCCTACGGTTTGTATTGTGTATAAAAGACTTAAACGTAGACGTGAGTGGAGTCAAATCAATTGGCCATGCGCTACAAAAAAAATGCGGCTTCAGAGACGAAAAATATCGACGCTAATGCCATGAATTCCGTTGGTAATGAGTTTTACCAATAGATATTCTCCGTCAGTAAATCTAAGACTGAAATTGGCACCGCTAATTTACCTACGAAATTCAATGACCATCGATAATTTAACGACAAAAAAATTTTGTTGATGTTTATCGAAGACTATTGTCGTAGCTAATTAGCAACAACAAATTGCCGTCACAAAATACCTACTGATTAAAAATCCATCAATAATTAGCAACGAACTTCCGTTGTTAATTCTATCGCGAATTTGAATTTAAAATTTAAAAAAAAAAATTATGCTTATTAGCATGAAAGTCACACAAAAACACAATAGACTCAAGTAAACAAGAATTTTGAGTTTCTTCTAGATTTATGGAAACAAGTTCACAAGATTTTTTTAAAATCAAACAACTGAAACTAAATCAAATTTATAAATGTCATCAAGATCATAAGAAAACTACTCATTTTTTACTAAGAAAAACATCAAAACACAAATCCTCATTTGAGTAGCTACATAATGTACTTAAATCGAAAAAAAAAATGAATTGGTTCGGTTAACTAGCACCTAATGAAAAGTAATATATGCACCAGAAATTCAACATATCTATAAGCTATGTAATCCATAAAGAGAGGGGTAATACAACAAAACCTTCACATAAGGAATACATGAGATCAAGTCCACAAAAATAGATCACAACATTCCTTCAGTGGGGAGACGAGCATCACAACAGCCCCTTTACACACTTGCAATAGAAGAATTAAGCATTACATGAAGGAGAACATAAATTTCAATGTCATCATAATTCTTACTTCAGTGCAACTTACTACTCATCACCATTCAAATGCAATAAAATGACTTGGACATCATAAAATCAAGAACAGATGTCATTTCAGATAGATATAAATCCAAGAAAGGTGGATACCTATAACCAAATAAAGTTGGTGCAAAAAACTTAAGAAACTTAAGGCAATAAATGTTGTAGATCACAAAATTTGACAGCAATATACATGGCCAATGCATTAATTTGACTGGATATTAGTGTCCAAAAAATAAATGGACAAAGATCCAAAAAAAAATCTTCCAAATAATTCAATCTTAAATGATAACATAACTTGCAATTGTTGAATCAATACTCTAATACAATACAGTGTAAAATATGATAATGCATATATGATGGTGAAACACACTATTAAGCCAAGACGCCAAGTCTAATCAATAGTCTTCAGTGGATTATAAGGGTGTACAGTTCGCGACAAACTCAAAGTAAGAAAGAATAGAAAAGTGTCAGCATTTCTAACATAACAATATGCAACACCAACTTCTTTAGTGGGAAAATTATCACAAGCACATTATATCTTTTAAAGAATGAAAAATTACATATTTATTGAACAATATATATCTAAATGCATTTTCTATTAAAAAATGTAAAGACTTTTCATTCTTTGATTAAGCCCCATGCCACTATACTGCCTATCCCTTCTTCAGTAGCAATGTTCACTACTACTGCTGTTGCGGAGCACCTGCCCTGGTCTCGAATGTGGCTCATTGTATTCCCTCACTTAGTCCAGCTAAGCTCTACTATTAACTAATGAGACTAGCAAATCTTGGTTTTCGTTTTCTTGTGATGGACCTGGAAGAGAGGGTACATGTCAAGCCATCAGCCAGGTTTATTCATTTTGGATGAATCCCCTGAAGCTTTGAGGCCATTGCTGATCATTTCTTAGCATGTACCTGCAGTAACATTCAAGTAATGCCCTTTGATTTCACCTGACAAAAGGATCGAGATTCAGAAGAATAAACAGAATCCACAGAGTCGACTGGATGTAACTGTTAAGATTTTCTCTTGAATAAATCTTTCTCTTAATAGATCTCTTCTTGGCCTCTTACTATGAATAGACAAACGTTCATAATTCTTAGAAGGTGGGAGGGAATACTTACTTCAAAGTAATTATAAAATCGTAACAAAAAAATTGGCATATTTGGTAAGGAGTGATTTTTAGGAGCAAAGATATGATCTCTTATCGAATCTCCACTCTCCAAATCTTCCATATTTTAGTTCATCCTGAGCATATCAACAGCCTCATAATTTCTCTACAAAACTAGTCAATATTACAGGGTAAAGTGAAAGTACGCTATTCTCAATAATTCACAAAAAGAAAATGGAAAAGCAGCGTTCACAAGCGTTATATGAACTTCTCAATTATAATGCTATAAGAAAATAGAAACACAAGTTTACCTTCATGTTGTAGTCACTTCCATAAGTAAAATGGAGGATAAATTTCTTTCTAGTTTCAACATTCGATAGGGGCTGAAATTTGACATGGTAAATTATTAAACATTAGCTTCAAATTACATATGCCATTGAACTGTGAAAACGAGATTATACATTGTTCGTAACAGTTCGGATATCGAACCTGCAACATAAAGTCCTTGAAGAGAATATGCTGCACTCCATGAAAAGTAGAGGCCGCAGCATATGCATACCATTGTTTGGTCAATAAAAAGAGAAGGTTAGAGAAGCTTTTTACTTGTTGATGCAAGTTTTGACACATAAGAAATAGAACACTTTCAGATCTTCTCACATTTCTAGCATCCATCCAAAAGTATTCTGTCTTTGGGTCATTTTTCATTTTCAGAGAAACATTCATCCAGATAGGTGCAATTTTCTCCAGGAAGCCCTGAATAAGTCAATTGAAAAATGGTGTAAACTTTCTTAAGAGATAACGAATCAATAAATCAGAAATGTAAAGATGATATAAAATCTTTATCTCAAAATAAATCGTGCACGTTCTTAGTAAATGCAAAAGCATGACTAGATTTACCATTTTTATTATGATTGGAGAATTGCCAATTGGATTGATATTTGTAACATGACCCTTCTCCTCAAGAAGATAATTATGATTTTTTTCCTGTTCAATGATTTGATGTAGAAGAAGAAGTAGCAGGATATCCTCCACGAGCCAAATTAGCCAGCAAATTTATGAATATATCTCTGGGTTCTCCAATAATTATTCCCTCCCACCTTCAAAATATCCATGGAAGTAAAAAAACAAAAATAGAACATGAAATCTGCAAAAATCTTTAGAGGGGATGGGAATACTTACCTAAGAGTGATAATGGATATGCGATTGGGGCCACAAAATGGGCCATGATATCGATGATAATGGAGATTGAAATTTGAGGTTCCTTTACTCTGAATGTGCTCGAAGAGAGAGACGGAGGCGGCACACTTTAGAAGAGAGGAAGTTACGAATTTGAGGTTGGGGTTTTGGAATATGACTAAGGGCTTGTTCGATAGTGATTTTGAGAATTGATATTTTGATCGTTAGAGAGAAATGTAGCTTCTATCCGTGAGAGAAAAAGTCAAAAATAAAAGTTGTAATAGTGAAATAATGGTTAAAAATTGATTTTTTGGATAGAAAAAACACTACGAATCATGCACTAAGCTTTGAACTAAAAAACCTCGTGGGCAAGTGAAAAGTGTTGGGAAAATGAAAAATTTGAATACCAAAAGGAATTTTTTAGAGCCAAATGAAATATTTGTAAAATTAGTCACAGATAGTTTCTGTAGGAAAATCGACAGATATAGATATTTTTTTTCAAAATTTTCAAACAGAATTTTTTCCATAGGTAACTATTTAATTATTTTTAATTTCTTCATAAGTTCACCAACAAATTTTTTTTTTTCCGTTGGTAATTATTTTACTCTTTTATCTAGTTTTTAACGAAATAATTCATTTTAAAATCCATTGAAAAAATATTTAATTTTTTTTTAAATTTTTTTACCTACGAATTAGAAATGGAATTGTAGTAATAGGAAGTCTTACATTTGGTAATTCTGATGGTGATTTAATATATATTTTGTAAACATAATAAAATAATAATCTGTTGTTGATTGGTTGTACATCCGTCGTTAATAGCAACACTAGTCATCCGTTGCTAAAATTCTGTCCCTATTGCCGCTCTTTCTAATAGTGATAATGTCCAACCGTAAATCAAGGTCAACAGAAACTATAAGAATTTAATATTTTTTGCTTAAATTATATAGTTTTCTCTGATAAAGGCTCTCTGCAAACCATGGTCCCTACGACCTAAACAACTTTACGGTTAATTGCATATACCCTCCTAAGTTATAATCTTTTCTTAGAAATATCGAGAATACAAGTATATTATATACAATAGGATGAAGAAATATATGATCCAAGCCCCCCGGGGCATAGCTCAACTGGTGGATCAATCAACATTGTCTTGCTTCCAGCGGCAAGATGGAAGTTCGAATTCTAGTGGGAACCTGCGGCCAGATTTATTTGGTATGGGGCAATCACTTTGGAGGAGGATCTCTTGTGCGCAAAAGTGTATAGGCAGTGGGGGGGGGAACCTGTGATCCAGTTGAGGCATAACCCGCGATTTACCCCCTCCAAGGTCCTAGGAGCAAGGGTCTTGGGGGTCCAGGATTTTCTCTAGTGTAAGCTGGGATATCTGAATAAAAAAAAAAAAAAAAAAGAAGGAAATATATGATCCAAAAATCTTACTCCTCCTTTACATTTTAACCACATTTTATTGGGCGTTGCAAATTAACATATTCCATATGAAAACTCTCTCTAATTTATGTCCCTTCCCATTTTCTATGCATCTTCTCTCAATCGTCTTCTTTTATTATTTTTTACCTCTCCCTTTCTATCTGTATGATTTCTTCCAATGGGTTGCGGCATTTCCAGATTCCACCTGCATGATGAAGATGATGGCCCCCTCAACTGGAAATACAATGAATCACCAAAGACAAATCCCGGTTCCGTCCATTCCCTCGTCAAAAGTGGAGATAAAATGGAAAACCAGACTCACGCAAAAGAAGAGATTATTAATGAAAACGTGGGGAACAAAAAATTAGTAGGAGAGGATAAAGACAGAGAGATTAATTATAAGGGGAATATAGAAGAGGAGAAGTTCAGAATACATAATGACGAGGAAGAAGAAGAAGAATATGATGAACGAGAGGGTGGAAGAATTTCAGATATCGATGGATGGGTTGGATCACCAAGTTTTCGGGAGTA
>NC_036250.1:13470633-13481907 GCF_002742605.1 Olea europaea var. sylvestris | reverse complement strand
TATTCTCTTGGAGTAAGGTGTTAATGATTTTGTTTGGGAGCCGCTACTTCTATTCAACATTATTATATATCTATCTCTCTCTACATTCATCCTTACTAAAATTTTAAAATTTAAGATTAAAATACTATTTCATCCGATGACATTTCAATAATATCTTAATTAAATTCATTCATTTGAACACTAGACATTCACACTATTTCTAAATATCTATCACATCATATTTCCTTCAATCATTTCATACATCTATCCACACCATTTTTATATATTTTTTACATCGGGTTAATAGCACAAAACGTTCCTATATTTAATTTTTTTGCATTTTCGTCTTTATTTCAATGTTTCATGGCTAAAAATGTCCTTTTCACCATTTTTGAATGTAAAATGATCAAAATACCCTCATATTAAAATAAAATGCAAAAAAAGAAAAGAAAAATAAATAATAAATTATAACCTTACTCCTAAATATTTTAAAAAGTGCAAGTGAGTTCAAATAATTATTAAAATGCCTAATAGCACAAAACGTCCCTACGTTTGGTCTATAGTGTGCAAAATGTCTTTACGTTTCAAATTGATGAAATGACATTTTCCGTAATGAAACGTGAAAATATGGATGAAAATGTAAAAAAAATAAAAAAATGAAACGCATGGACGTTCTCTGCAAGAAGTGTCAAAGGTATGAACGTTTTTCGCAAAAAGTGTCAACGTAGGAGTGTTTTATGCTATTAGGCTTTATTAAAATTGAAATCATTGCCAAACCGATTAACCTCCATACCATTTCCAAAATACCATCACCCAAACTCCGGCGGCACCACCTATTCCGGAGATATCCATGTTATTTCCAATACACCAATCGACTATGCTCACCAGGGCGCTTCTCTTCATGGTTTCTTCTTCTCCAAATGGGACTACCACCTTAGAAATGAAAAAACTTCGACCAACCATCACCCAAATTGTCGAACTTCGATACTGCTGAACTATATGTTATTGTTTTAAAACTATGAAGAGAAGTGTTCTAGTGAGTATAGTCGATTGATGTGTTAGAAATGACGTGGATCTCTTCGGAACAGGTGGTGCCATCGGAGTTTGGGTGATGATATTTTTGAAATGGTATAGAGGTTCGGCGGTTTGGCAATGGTTTCAATTTTAATAAGGTTTAATAGCACAAAACGTCCCTACGTTTGACATTTCTTGCGAAAAAAGCCCATACGTTTCAATTTTTTTTTTTTTTTTTTTTTTTTTTTTTTTTTTTTTCCCTTTTTTTAAGTTTTTTTCCCCCTTTTTTTTTTTTTTTTTTTTTTCATGTTTCATTGCGAAAAATGTCATTTTCATCAATTTGAAACGTAGGGACGTTTTGCACATTATAGGCCAAACGTAGGGACATTTTGTACTATTATGCCTTTTAATTATTATTTCGATTTACTTGCACTTTTTAAAACATTTAGGAGTAAAATTACAATTTATTCTTTATTTTTCTTTTCTTTTTTTGGTTTTATTTAAATAGGAGGATATTTTAGTCATTTTACATTCAAAAATGGTGAAAATGACAATCAAACGTTTAAATAAGAACGAAAATGAAAAAAAAATGAAACGTAGGGACGTTTTCCACAACAAATATTAAACGTAGTGACGTTTTGTGCTATTAACCCTTTTACATCCTTACCATTTTCATTTATCTATCCTACCACTTTTATATCTATTCCATCGTAATTCTTTTACAATCCTTTCATATTTTCAATCATTGTCATCAATACACATTATCAAATTTCTTTACTTGTTTTGATAATCCTAGCAGACTAGCTAGCAATCATTTGTATTCAAGAAATTAAGCAAAAAATTGATAATTCTAGAAGAATGCTCAAATTCATGTTTTGATAATCCTAGCAAAAAATTATAGCTATCAATGTTTTCAATTCAAAAAAATCAATAAAAGAAAAGATAATCCTAATAGAAAACTCAAATATTTCGAAATTCCATTTTTTACTGATACTACTTGAATTCAAAAGATACATTACAAAATAATCCAAACAAAAATCAAGAATCATTCACATACTAAATTCATCAAACCCACGATAAAAGGTAATCCTTAATTTTTCAAATTCTTCTTCGTATATTGATATGCTTTATTTACTTGCTCTAATAGTGTCTTTTCTATCATTGTTTAGGCTTTAGTTGAACAAAATATTTATGAATATTAGAGTTTTAATTAAACATAAATTCTAAAAGAATATAAAAAAGTTCCAAAAGAATTTAATGAAAAATAAATATTAGTGAATTAATTTAGAGTAATATACTTTTATTTAATTTTATATATGTCTATTTAAGTTAATTTACATAATGTTAAAAATATAATATTGCGAGTTCCAGTGTATGGTTCGATCGAGGTTCAACTAAGGCTAATTGTGAGCTCCGGTGCCGTGGGACTGCTTCAATTTACATGCTGATTGCACACGAATCCCAATGCCATATATTGATTGGAGGCTTTTTTATGATGTTTGCCCATGGTTAATAACGCCATGGTGTGTGGAATGGGCCGGTTGGTAGCTAACATGGGTGTGTGGCCGGAAGAAGTGTTGCCGCCAAGTTGAGGGTCTGTCGATTGTGGGGAGAAATGCAGAAGTTTGGCCTTGGGGAGGGAGGAGGTGGGGATAAGGTGGGGTATAGTATTAATGGTGGGTGGGTGATGGTGTAGTGGGTGATAAACCTGGGACATGAAGTTAGGTTATTCTTAACCCTTTGATTGATTTGCATTAATGGATGAGATTATTTGTCAAAAAGGTTTGTACTAGGAACGCTCTCCTAGTTAATGATATGCAATTTATGAGATTAGTAGAGGCTACGAAGGAAAAATATTAGTGGTCATGACATTACTAGCATTTCAAGTTGTCACTCAATGTTATTTATTTTTAATTGGTTACTCAACTTACATTTGATTTTAGCATTGATCTCTCCCACTCTTGTTTATAAAATTACAAAAATATCCTCTGCATATTCTTATTAGCATACACATTATTTGCCCCATAGAGTGACACGTAAAAATTTACAAGACAGAAAAAAATAAAAATAAAGTGATCAAGAAAAATTTATGAATTAGTAAGACTTTTCACTTTATGAAAAAATATATATCAGAATCATATATAATTCCACTCATCCAAACTCCTCAAATATTATAGAAAAAATAATAGGGAGTTGCTATTTTCATTAACCATTCTCTTCATATATTACATTTTTAACTTTGTGTAAATTTACTAAGAATAAAACCAAATAGAATTCATATACCCACCTCAATAAAACAGGATGCAGAGAAAACCAAGATGAAAGAACGTAGATCTGCTACTAAGTTTCTTGCCTTAAAACTGTCAAAATATAAAAAGAACATTTATTCAATCACGAAAATCACATCGAAGGGACAAAAATGAAAGAAAACCAAAATTACCTTGTATGATTTTCAAAATTGCGTCCCACTTCTCGGTCTCACCCTCTAATTGGATACGGTGGTCTCCCTCCTCTTTTTTCTGTGCAATCTTTTTTGTTGACTTAACAATTTTGCCATGTTGTGTACCTCATAATAGTCATCCAATTGTGATCCTTAGAGCAGTGAATTTGGCGGAACTTCACGTTCTGAATTTTAGGAGAGATATGTGATTCACCCATGTCTAGTGGAGGGTTTGAAGATATCGCATGCACCTTACATCTGGATTCATCATAGCACAGATACTGTTGTTGGAAATTGGTTTAAAATTAAGCAAAATTTGGTTGTGTTAAAAACCAAAATTGGAAAAGTGACTTTCATGTGAACTTCAACCAAATATTCGGTTTGATTCGATGGTCAAACTACATATGTAAATAGATCATCTTGTTCTACTTGTCGAATAGATCGTCATAGTATATTTGAAATCTCAAAATCAAATCCGAATGAATGAGAAATTATAGTCCAAATCTAAGGAGAAAAATAAAGGAAAAGATGTACTCGAGCGACGATCTAGCGAAAAGCAGCAAAAAAGTCTCTTAAAAATTTTGAGCGAGAGTCGAGCGGAAAGCTAGCGATGAAAGGTTGCAAGGTTTGGCCTGCATCACTTCGTCCACAACCCCTTATCCTCTATAAATAGGACCCCTTGGACGTCATTTTTGCACACCATATCATACTTGCATTGAGCATATCATAAATCTCTTGCAAAATCTCTCCCAAATTCATTCAAAAACCTTTTTCTTAGAGTAGATGGAAACTCCGTCGAAAGTTCATTGTAACTTGTGGTTTGAAGTTCTTCTACCACAAGTTGAATCCATTGTATCTTGAAAGACAAGTGCCATGATCCGTGATTACCAGTGCGGGGAAATTTTGTCTTAAGAAAAGAGTGAAATTCACTTGTCTCGGATCATTCTATATTTTTTCTCCTTTCTTGGTTTTACTTCCGGTTTTATTTGTTTTAATCCATTTTCAACCCTATATAAATTGTGCTTAATTACGCTCCTTTGGATTAAACTTTGTCTTTTTTGCCCTATATTCAAACAACCCTTTACCGCATGCATATAAAGCCCAAAACAACAATCTTAAGACAAAATCTTGTATCTGTGGTTTTTTGTGAAGAAACCCGTCACGTTCATTCATTTTGAAAAGTGCTTTGTGTGCTATTCTTCACTTCATTTGTTGTTTCGTTAAACTTCTGTTTGTGTAACAGAAATGACTACCATTGAGACTACTTCAAGTCAAAATGGTACTAACAATGTGGTTCCGCCGTTGGCTGTACCACTACAAAATACTGCAATCCCACATGGGGAAAAATCAAAAAATTTTGGAGGCGTAAACTTTAAGAAATGACAGCAAAAAATGTTGTTTTATCTCAATACTCTAAACTTTGCTAAGTTTATAAAAAACATTGTACCTACCGTACAAGAAGGAGAGAATAATTGTGAATCGATTATTGGTTTGAACACATAGAAGCATTTAAACTTCCTATGTAAACATTATATTTTGAATGGATTGGACAATACACTTTATGGAGTGTATAATTTTGAAGAACTCGACCAAGGATTTATGGGATTCATTGGAAAAAAAGTACAAGACTGAGGAAGCTGAAACAAAGAAATTCACAAATTTTTGGATTACAAGATAATGGATTCGAAAATGGTAATTAGTTAAGTGCAAGAACTTTAAGTTCTACTACATAACATCCATGCCAAGAAGATGGAACTTCCTCCTATGTGGAGAGATTTCAAAAACTATCTCAAGCACAAACGCAAAGAAATGAACTTGAAAGAGTTGATAATCTGATTAAGGATTGAAGAAGACAATAGAAAAATCAAGAAAAGGCCTATTGCCCAACTTGGAGCGAAATTGTTGAAACAGATCAAAGAATTGTCAACAAGAAACGAAAGATCTCCGGAGATGCACCTTATAGAGATAACTCCAAGAAATCATGAAGTTCAAAGGGAACAGCTACAATTGTGAAAAGGCCGACACCATTTTTGAAGGAATGCAGGAGATGAATCTATCTACAGTAGTGCTCGAGTGCAACATGGTTGGAAACTCGAAGGAATGGTGGGCTGACATTGGTGCTAACCATCATGTATGTGCAATCAAAGCAATGTTTTTAAACTATCAAGAGCTAAATGGAAAACAACTTTTCATGTGAAAACCCACATGATTTGCATGTAAATCACCTTTACTCTGTGACTTGTCGCAATCTTTCTTAATGTGTTTTTTCCTCTTGCAGTAATAACAATACACATTGTTGTACCTCACCTTCGATCTATCCCTCTGTTGATCACTTTGAGTAATTAGAGCATCTCCACCCCTAGATGTAAGATCTCAACTAATAGGTCCATCTTCTTTTTTGAGAACAGAGCGTCATATATCTCCTCAATGGTCAGTATGTCACGACTATACAATGTAGTATCACGAAACAATGAAAAAGAACTGGGTAGCGAACACAACATATTTTACCTCCAACGTCTCTAAATCTACGACAATCTCCTTGAACACAGTAAGATGGTCCTGCAGTGACCCTCCTTCCACCATGCAATGGGAATACAACTTCTACTTTAGAGCTAGTTTGCTCGCTAGACTCTTTGTCATGCACAACTGCTCCAGCTTAAGCCACAAAGCAGTCATCGTCTTCTCCTTCAAGACATCCTACAGAATATTGTTGGTTAAGTAAAGATGAATCTGTGCTAGAGCCTTTCGATCCCTCCGTTGTTTCTCTTCAATAGACAAATTTGCTGGCATCCTCTCAAAACCTAGCAAAGCATCGTTAAGATCAATCTGTGTCAACACAGCCCTCACCTTTACTTGCCACAGCAAAAATCTTGTATTGTGATCCAACAGCGAAATTTCATACTTCAACGAATTCATCCTTGAAAAATCTCAATCAAATCACGAAAAACCTGCAACCCATGCTCTGATACCACTTGTTAATCCCAAAAGTGATGTAAGATTGAAATTTAATGGCAATAATGAAATATTTAAGATCGCACCACGAAAACAAGATTAAAATAAAGTAAAAAAAAAAAAACTAAGTAGATGAACGATGAAATTTATTAAACGGACAATATGGAGAGAATTACAATGATATTGCAATTTGGCTTAAACTAAACTGAAAGAGAAGCAACATATTTATGATACACGAGTCAAACCCTAAAACTAGGCTAAAATATGGAAATTAAGAAAAACCACGTAAAAGATAGGAATATGGCGCCCAAATATTATTTCCTTAATTTTGGATGCAATTGATTTCTTTCCCTTTTCACTTGGCTCCAATAATTCTTTCCTAAACCAAGACAACAACCAATCTTCCAATCTTTGACCAAATTTTGAGGCACCTAATTAACAACATCTTGTTTGAATGGTTGGTTGACCCTTTCGAGAAGTGCTGAAGTACGGGTTCTTTGGCCTTCTCGACTCCATATAAATGTAACTATCTTACAATCACATCATCACCTTTCTTTGGATTTTTTTTGCTAATAGGGAATCCGATTTGGTAAGCTGCTTTTGTAAAATTCAAATACACCATTATTGTTCTTAAAGAGAAATGTGGTTTGAACAACTCACATACACAATTTCATATAAACACAACCTAATAAGAAGTTAAACCAAATGCATGTTGAACCGGGACATGCAACTATTGAGAAAAAAAAAAAAAACATTTCAAAATTTAATAGCTATGCGCTTAAGAATTTGTATATATTGGCAGTTGATCCAATTAATGAGTACAATTAAAAGTGGAGGCGATTCCTGCAGAGTGATTGTTTGCCTGGTCATGGTAACAATTTCCTCCTACATAATCACTATGAATCTCTTCATTTTTTGTCAAATGAGCTGTATTAAGCCTCAAAGGGAAAGAATCAATCCATATTATGCAAGATTATAGGATTCCCTTAATTTGTTCTTTGTAATAATATATTTCCTTGTATAGTCATTAGTTTGTTCTATATAACATATGTATCAATGCATATTCAATAATAAGAAGAAATATTATTTTCTTTCTCTCCAATTCAAACATGGTATCAGAGCCATAAATCATCTTTGCCTCTTGACCTAACCATAGCTAATTTCTGAAGACTTCAGAAATCAGCTTTGTTTTTTTTTTCTTTTTTTTTTCCTGCTCTTTATCTCAACAGTCTCCATCATGACTGGAGAAGATAAAGCTAATGATTCAGTATCAAATTCATCCCAAAATGCTGGTGAATTTAATTTACCCACCCAGATTGTCACCATCCAAGGAGATAATTCCAACTTCTCAATTGGAATCAAATTGGATGCGTCAATATTCCAGGAGATTTCAATATCTTGCTGATGATGAAAGAGAAACTTCCCCTCCTAGGATGGAGGAATCAGCAACGAAGATCGTCGGAAGAAAAAGAGAATCCGGCCTTAGCTTAATAGGAAGCCTTTCTACAGTGTCAAGTCTCAAGGAAGAAAACCTGACTTTGGGGACTTCTCCCGCCGAAGGGAATCTAGGGTGGCAGCATCTTAACCAGGTCCAACTGGGAGACTTTCTATCGTGAGAAATTGATCTCCAAACTTTGCATCCAATAGTTAATTTAATCCCCACACTTGGACTTTGTCCTTTTTCACCATTTTTTTTGCTTATTTCTTCACTTCTTCGTCCAAACACGAGTTTTACCTAAGCAAAATAATACAATACAATTTTGGTCATATTTTGTCAAAAAGAACAGTAAAATTCCGTAGTTTAATGTCCCAAACAAGTGTAAAAAATACACTTATCAAACCCCCAAACTTGAATCTTTGTTTGTCCTCAAACAAAACTATTGACCTTAGACAAGTTTTTAAATTTCAAAATGTGTCTTGATTAGTACAACGCCCCTTTTCACACACCTATTCAAGCAAATCGACCTCCAATTTAAGACTTTCTCGCCCAATTTCATCCTATTGACCTTAGACAATCCCCATAATATTTTTAATTTCACACATGGAATCTCCATTTATCTCAACATCTTTCTACAACAGTGAAATCTCCTCCAAACTGTTCTACATTTGGTCTAAGAATGTAAAATATAGTGGTTTTAGGTATAGCATCTATGGTCCACTATTTCAACCTATCCAATTATGAAATCAATTTATTCCTACACATTGCTTAACTTAATTCACGAGCTCAATATATATCAAACTTCACATGAAAAAGCAAAAATTAACTTAAGCATGCAACCTATTCACCATTCATAAATCAATTCATAATTCAATATATACATCATTGCCAGCCAAGTTAACTAACTCATACAAGCACACAAAAAGAAAATATTTTTAAAAAATTTCAATTTTTTTATTTTTTTGTATTTTTCTAATATTTAAAACAATAAAACATGCATAAAAAACACAAAATGAAGAAAATGAAGAGAAGACTCCCCTGATATGGCGTAGAATTCCATGGTTAGTTTTTCAATGTCTCCCGTTGTTTCATTTGTAATAGTTGGTTCAAATGTTCCACGACGTCATGTTCTTGCACAATGTGGATAAATAAAGCATTAAGGCACAAAAATTCTGGAACAAGTGTTACTTGGCTCGAACATCAATAAATAAATAAAAGAAAAATAAATAAAAGGGATGGAAAGATTGGGTTGCCTCCCAACAAGCGCTTAATTTATAGTCTTTAGCTAGACCTTGTCGTCCTGGCTTCTTTGCATTATCAAGTGGCACGGTTGTTTTCTCACTAGAGTAGTTACCTCCCCAATAAGCTTTCAACCGTTGTCCATTTACTTTGAACCTTCTTTGTTGATCTTGAGACACCACTTCCACAGCACCATGTGGAAACACAGCTACTACTATGAATGGACTCGACCACCTAGACTTTAGCTTTCCCAAAAAAAGCTTGAGGCGTGAATTGAACATCAATACTTGCTGACCAACCTCAAACTCCTTCTCCCTTATATGCCTATCATGCCATCTCTTGATCTTTTCCTTGTAAATCTTTGCATTCTCATACGAATCCAAACGAAACTCATCTAGCTCATGAAGTTGTAGAACCCTCTTTTCTACTGCTGCTCTCATATTGAAATTGAGCAAGTGTGTCGCCCAGTATGCTTTATGCTCTAACTCAACCGGCAGATGACAAGTCTTTCCAAATATCGATCGATATGGAGACATGCCAATTGGAGTCTTAAATGTTGTTCTATATGCCCAAAGTGCATCGTCTAGTTTCTTAGCCCAATCTTCACGTGATGCATTGACCGTAGCATCGAGAATCTTCTTTAACTCTCTATTGAAGATTTCCACCTGCCCACTAGTCTAAGGATGGTATGGAGTTGAGACATGATGTTTCACTCCATATTTGGCCAACAGCGAAGCAAATAGGCAGTTACAAAAATGCTTTCCACCATCACTAATAATCGTCCTCGGGGTACCGTATCTCGTGAAAATGTTTTTCTTCAAGAATTGAGTTACCACTCGATCGTCGTTAGTTGGTAAAGCTATAGCTTCAACCCACTTAGACACGTAGTCCACTGCCACCAGTATATATTGTTGACCATAGGGTGGAGGAAATGGTCCCATGAATTCAATGCCCCAAACGTTGAATATTTCAACCTCCAAAATACTGTTCAAAGGCATCTAGTTCCTCCTTGAAATATATCCAGTCCTTTGGCACTTATCACAATGTTTCACCATATAATGGGCATCTTTGAACAATGTAGGCCAATAAAAACCCAATTGCAGTACCTTTGCTACTGTCTTGGTTGCTGCGAAATGGCCCCCATACGGTGCAGAGTGACATGACTCTAATACTTGATGCTGCTCTACCTCTGGCACACAACGGCGTATGATCTGATCTGGACCCCTTCTGTAAAGAATTGGATCATCCCAAAAGTAGTGTTTTAGGTCACTGAAGAATTTCTTCTTTTGGTGACTCGAGTAGTCTGGTGGGATGATGGAGCGAGCCAAATAATAGACATAATCGGTGTAACATGGTGTAGTGATAATCTGAAAGAGCATTTCATCATGAAAGGCTTCATTGATCTCCAATGTAGGATTTGACTCATGTGATTCAAGGCGTGAGAGGTGATCTGCCACAACATTCTCACTCTTCTTTTTATCTCTAATTTCCAGATCAAACTCTTGTAATAGGAGTATCCAACGAATAAGTCTCGGCTTTGCATCCTTCTGACTCATTAGATATTTTAACGCTGAATGATCTGTATAAACAATCACTTTTGAACCAATCAAATATGACCTGAATTCATCAACAGCGAACACCACTGCCAAAAGCTCTTTCTCTGTAGTAGCATAATTCATTTGAGCCTTATCTAAAGTCTTACTAGCATAGTGGATAACATGAGAAATCTTCCCCTTACGTTGACCCAACACTGCCCCCACTACATGATCACTGGCATCACACATAAGCTCAAACGGATAATCCCAGTCCGGAGGAGCCAACACTGGAGTAGAAACCAATTTTTCCTTTAAAGTGTTGAAAGCAGTCAAGCACTCCTCAAAAAAGTGAAATGAAGCTCCTTTTTCCAATAGATTGCATAATGGCTTCGAGATTTTGGAAAAATCTTTGATGAAGTGACGGTAGAACCTTGCATGACCTAAGAAACTTGTGACTCCCTTCACTGTTACCGACGGTGTTTTTTGATGACTTGTATCTTAGCTTTATCCACCTCAATACCTTGTGATGAAATCAGATGCCCTAACACAATCCCTTCTTGAACCATGAAATGACATTTTTTCTCAATTTAATACAAGGTTTGTGTTTTCACACCGCTATAACACTTTTTCTAAATGTTCAAGGCACTCCTTAAATGATTTTCCAAATACTGAGAAAT
>NC_036250.1:13326864-13470499 GCF_002742605.1 Olea europaea var. sylvestris | reverse complement strand
GGGATGAGCTCATTGTTTTCATTTGGAACCACCGTGATCCCTCACTTTTTTGGTACGACCTGTACTAGATTAACACAATGGCTGTCTGATATGGGATAGATGATCTCGGCATCCAAAAGCTTTAATACTTCTTTTCTTACAACTTCCTGCATAGTCGGATTTAATCTGCATTGATGCTCAATTGAAGCTTTGTAATCATCTTCCATCAGTATCTTATGCATGCAAAGTGAAGGGCTGATCCCTTTTATATCCGATATCGTCCATCCTATTGCTGTCTCATGCTTTCGAAGCACCCTCAGCAACCGATCCTCCTCCACTTCTGTAAGATTGTTTGAGATAATTACTGGAAGTGAATTCTTTTCCCCTAAGTATGCATAACGAAGATGAGTTAGCAGTTGTTTGAGTTCAAGAACTGGAGCTTGTTCTATAGATGGTAAAGGTGTTGTGGGTCTTTCACCGAGCTCCAGTCGTGGTTGCTTGAAGAATGGTGGTATGGCTACCAAATAACTTTTACATTCTTCTGCTTCCTCCTTTTCTGATGGTAGATCCTGAGAATGCACTAAACACAACTCAAGCAGATCTTGAGGGTGATCTAGTTTAAATGTCTCTGACACCGCTTCTTTTATTACATCAATCTGCATGCAAGAATCCGGTTCGCTTTGAAATCTGAAAGCTCTAAACACGTTGATTGTCAGTTCTTCTTCATTTAATCTCAGTATTAACTAACCTTTTTGCACATCTATCATAATCCTTCCCGTAGCCAAAAATGGGCGACCCAATATGAGGGGGACATCCCTATCTTCCTCCATATCCAGAATAATGAAGTCTGCTGGGAAGATAAACTTATCGACCTTCACCAAAATATCTTCACAAATACCACGAGGGTGCTTGATCGACCTGTCAGCCAACTGCAGTGAAACTGTTGTTGATTTTGCTTCCCCCAAACCTAGTTTCCTAAAAAGAGATAAATGCATTAAATTAATGCTAGCTCTTAAATCATACAATGCCTCATCTATATACAAATTACCAATGTTACAAGGAATAGTAAAACTCTCTGGGTCTTTTAGTTTCAGTGGTAATTTGTGTTGGAGAATTGCGCTACCCTCCTCAGTAAACATGATTGTTTCATTATCCTCCAGCTTTCTCTTATTTGATAGAATATCTTTCATGAACTTGGCGTAGCTGGGCATTTGAGCTAAAGTTTCAGTAAATGGTATATTAATGTGTAGCTTCTTGAACACATTCAAAAATTTCTGAAATTGCTTATCGAGCTTATGTTTTTGCAATCTCTATGGAAATGGGATTGGAGGAACGTATGCTTTGACATGGGCGGTTGCCTTCACCTGTGGACTATCTGATGACTCAACTTGATTTTCCTTTGTGGCTTCATCTGATTCATCCACTTGCTCCTCGCCCGTGGTAGGTACATTTTCTATGATAGTTGCTGGCCGCTTTACATGTATTTCTGGTAACTGGACGCCACTACGTGTAGTGATTGCTTTGACCTGCTCTTTAGGATTTGTTTCAGCATTGCTAGGCAATGTCCCTTGAGCTCTACCTGATAGTGCGACTGCAATTTGTCCAACCTGTTGTTCTAAATTCTTGATTGAGGCTTGTTGGTTTTGAAAGTTGGTCTCAATTTTAGTAATGTATTGAGCCAACGATGGCTTTCTCCCTTGCTGTTGTTACTATTGGAACCCTGGTGGTTTATTTTGATTGTTTCCTCCTTGTTCTTGTACCTGATTATTGGATCAAGAAAATTTTGGATGGTTCCTCCAACCCAGATTATATGTGTTGGAGAAAAGATTATTTTGCTGTCTCTGAAAGTTCTGCTCGTAGCTTACTTCTTCGGATTGATTGACATGTGTTGATGCCAAAGGGCAGCGTGTACTAGCATGATCTGCTCCACAGCTTTCGCAAACAGGTGGCGATTGGTGTACCATATTAATTGATTTAGACAGATTGTCCATTTTGATTGTAAGAACTTCCATTTGCGCGGCCAATGCGGTTACTGCATCCATGTTGTGTAACCCTAATATTTTCCTTGGAGCTTCCCTATCGATTAGCCACATCGATTGATTCTCAGCTATTTTTTTATACAAATCATAGGCCTCATTGACATCAAGTTTCATAACTGATCCTCCCGCTGAAGCATCTATTATATTTCTGAACTCCTGTTTTAGACCGTGGTAGAAGAGCTATTGTTGAGCCTGCTTAGGAATGTCAAGGTTGGGGCATTTTCTGAAAAAAAAATTTGAACCTCTCTCATGCCTCAAGATAGCTCTCTAAATCTTTTTGCTTGAAAGTGTGGACGTCATTCCTAATTTGGTGAACTCGAGAAGGTGGAAAGAATTTCATCGTGAATTTTTGAACCATATCGTTCCATGATTGAATGCTCCCTGGTGGTAAACAAATAAACCATTCTCTAGCAGCATCCTTCAAGGTGTGAGAAAATAATCGCATTCGAAATGCATCAGCTGATATCCCTTCGTGACTAATTATTTCACATAACATGAGAAAAGCAGAAATATGCTCATGAGGATTTTCCGTGGCTTTCCCAAAGAACCTGATGTCTTGGTGATTTTGAAACAGATTGATGACATCTGGTCTGAGTTGGAAATTAGGTTGTTCGAAAGGAGGATATACCACAGCTGGTTGCACTGGTGCAGGAATTGGATTGACATAATCTCCAACTAAGATAAGAGCTCCATTCTGGATGGCTCTTTGTTGATTTGGCTGTGGTATTTGCTCTTGAAACTGAACCTGATTCTGCTGTTGATTTTGATTATCAGTCATTCTCCTTGCTAGACGTTGTACTCTTCTACGATTTTTAAATGTCCTTTCAATTTCGTGGTCTATTGGTAATAGATCTGGCTTGTCGGGATTTTGCATAAACTAGAATCGCCTAAAAAGTATAATGGTAGCCTAAAAACGACGACTAAATAATAATAATAATAACGAATCTAATATAAACTACTAAACTAAAATTAAATCCGTTATTCCACGGCAACGACGTCAAAAACTTGTTCGTGTGAAACCCGCAAGCACACGGGATCGTTGACAAGTAATATAAGTGAGTTAAGAGTTTATCGTCCCACGAGGAATAAAATTTAATATCGAATTTGATAGAAACTATCGAACTAGACATTAAACCTTATTCCCCGACAACGGCGCCAAAAATTTGTTCGTGTGAAACCCGCAAGTGCACTGGATCGTTGACAAGTAATAATAAGTGAGTTAAGAATTTATCGTCCCACGAGGAATAAGGTTTAATGTCTAGTTCGATAGTTTCTATCAAATTCGATATTAACGTAACACAAAAGAAAGTTTAATATTTTTCTATACTAATCCTAATATAAGAAAGCGATTAAAATGTAGTAAATTGATATGTGAATGAGTGTAGTGGAATCTCGAATCCCCCTATTGCCATTTATTTCAATTCTTAATTTGTAATTTAAATAATTTCATGCATTCAAGACAATCGACAATTCACTTTTATTCAATATTCTTTTCCAAGATATATTAAACATATGTTTAACACGACCCGATCATATTCCTAGTCCGAATTCATATGAAAAATATACATTGATTCACAGGATTTATCATACATGATTGCACATGCTATAGAGATTATTCTTAATACATATTGCCCATGTGTTGATTTTACCGCGTTCTAGACTTATTGTGAGTATTCCTACACTTTAACAAGTAACTTACTATATAATTGGTGATCAAACAATTAAATTGTTCGATAAAAATACAAAACCAATCACTTATTATTACTTGTCAACGATTCCGTGCCCTTGTGGGTTTTACACGAACACCGTCAAATTCCTCACTCTTCCTTGACCACAAGGGAAATGCTTGGGAAACACAGAAACCCCACAATAGGTGGGTGTCCCTTTTTTCTTTTTTCTTTTTGTGTGCAGGACCCCCTATTTTTGGTGTTTCCCTGACAGACCGCCTGTTTTCCAAGCATTTCCCTTGACCACAATTCCATTTCTTAGTGCTCCAAAAAGAAAAGGACTATTGATTTTTCCTCCACCAGAACTTGTTCCATCACCACTGCTAACTTATACATATTGACTTCACTCCTTACTTCAATTACGTCACGGCCTGTGATTTACAGTGTGCAACATAGGTTTGTGCCAACCCCAATTTTTCTTTCTTGCAGTAAATATCGAGTTTGATTTTCATTTTGTTCATCACAAAATTCAACTCCTAACAACTTTTTGAGTTTTTAAACCACAGCCCAAGATTGGTAGACACGTTACGAGAAATAATATGTGAGCATTCATATCTTTGGGTTTTTCATCCAGCGATCCAAAGTCATATATTTTGTTAGATACAGACTTCAGTTTGCCCATCAACGAGATGAAAAAGGTCCAGACCAGACACCAAATACGTGTGAACTGTTAATGGTACACATACTGTCGTAGATTACCAACTCCTGTACAGAAGTAGAAACATTGTAGACCACCTATACTCTTCAAGTTTGAAGAAAACATTCAGAAAGAATCATTGTTGTACCAATTCTGGAATCAGTTTAAGCAGAAACGTCAATTCCGTTTGTGAAAATTGAGGTTTTCCTTGTCCTGGAATTTGTCCCTCTCCAGATACTGCTTCCTCAGATGGCTTCATCATATTGGAAACAGTCTCTGTTATTTCTCGAACTAAATCCACAATTACTCCGTCGATGCCCATTAAATGTTGCATATACACGGCTTCAGGCACATTGCTGAGATAAATGAAGCAAATTATCAGTATTCAAAGACTTCAAATATTTACAGTAATAACAAGGATACAAGTATCACTTACTTTAATTTTCCGTATGTCAGGAGAGAGAGCTTTGATTCTTTGATCTTTGTCACAGTCCCAGGATTTGTAAATATGCCTCGGACTTCCGAAACAATTCCCTGCAAACCACCCTCTAAGCATAGTTTGATGGCCTCCTCCAATGAATTCCTTCTTACATCATAGTAAATCTCGTTTCCTCCGTTTGTGAGGAAAAATACCTGACACATTTACTGTAAGTCAGCATCCTACCCCATTGTAAATACATCCGTAAACGATATAGTGATTAAGATCCATAGAACACTCTCCAGTAAAAGAAATCAATGGAATCCAATTAGCGTACTCACAGGGTATGTGTTCTGAAGTTTTTTCATAAGCAAAGCAGCATCTGGTTGAAACGTGGAAAAGATAACTGGTCTTTCCTTCGCATTTTCATATGTAACTTGCAAAATCGCTTGGAGTACACTGACTAGATATTCTTCTTGATACACAATGTGATCATCAAACTTCAATTCGATGTTGAATCCGAGAGAAGGATTAACTTTATGAAAGGCTTCTTGTAGAGTGCAAGAAGAATCATCGTCTTCGACATTCCACCCAACAATCTTCCCATCCTTTGTTTTCCTTAACAAAGTTTTCCCGACCATGCCCGATTCTCCTTGGACCCCATAGGTAAGGAATTCCCATAGATTCAATTCTGTAACTCGCTTTTCGTATACTGTACCCTGAAAATTTAGAATTCCATAGCCCTCAGAACCAATTGCTAAAACAGGTGCAAATATTTTAACAGAGTTTGGTAACAGAACAGAAATCAAAACTCACGTTTTCTTCGGATAAAATGAAGTTGTCGTGGAAAATGATCGGACAGCCATCTTTTGTCACCTACAAGAATGGAATCAAATGGGTTTTTTAACTCAAACCCTCAAGAAAATTATGTAAAGGGATTCTATCCTGTAAGTAAAATGTAAATTTAATTTTTCAAATTAGTATAAAAAGATTTGGTTTCTAATAGATGAGGACAAAATATTTATGACCTCTTCTGGGTAATTTCCTATTTTCCAAGTTTGGCGTATGCGGCGACGGTATGACGAGGCGACAATAAAACTTCAAGAGAGTCAAAAGCGTTCACTTCTTTTTCTTTGTTCTTTTTGAAAAAAAAGGTAAAATCCTTCGCAGCTTAAAAAAATCACCAGATTATATTTACCTGAACATCAAACTCGACGAAATCAACGGGGAAACTTCCGGCGGTATTGAAAGAGAGAATTGTATTCTCTTTAACGGCCTTCATTCTCCGATCGGTGGACTGTAATAAATTCATCCCATTTCCCCGGTGCCCAATCACCAGAAATTTTGGTCGCTTAAAGGAAGCTCTCCCAACATCCGCTCCTGAGCCACTCGCCGACAAAACACAATAAATAAAAAAATCCACCAAAATTTTGAAAAAATAACAATGAAAAATCAAAGAAATAAACACATAAATTCATAAAATACTATCTACCTTTGGAAAATCTTGAGGAGTAAAGGGAGAAAGATGAATTTTCCGGGACATGATCAAATTTTGGGACGTCAGAAACATGCACGGCCTTAAGAGCCATGTTAAAGAGAGACGGTAAACAGAGTGTTTAGAAAGAGAGGCTAAGATTGGAATTCTTGAATTTTTGAAGAAGAAGGAATTTGTGAGGATGTATTTAAGCAGCATTGGATCGTTCAAGAAGATCATCCCAGTGGAATATTCCTTTGCCTGAACTCGTCATATGCTTTTGGATATTCTTCTACTGTTTTACTTTCCAATTTAACGTGCTGACGGTGCCGTTACCGTCCAACTATTACGTCCCAACCTTCGTTAGTTACGGTTTGGAGAAAACTTCACCTTAGCTCATTCAATTTATAGATTTATTTTATGTTGATTGTGAAAATCTATTTTCTTAACTTATTTTGTATATTAATTTGACTATTTTGTATGTAATTATTATCGAATTTGATGGAATTTATGACCTAACTAATAAAATTCGTGACCGTTTAATCAAATATGTGATATTGAATTATTTGCACGCGTATCATTTGTCATTGTAAAATACTTATTTTTCTAAAATAAAATATATTTATGTTTTTTTAGTACTCGTGACATCAATGCTACGTTAGACTTATTGGTTAAAATAAGAGGGGGAAAAAGGAAGAAAGAACGAAGCTACTAACTACTAAGATGAAACAATATTTCTTTCCTTGTTGATGGATGGTCTTTATATTGCATGATTGGCAAAAGTTTAAATTTTTTTGAGCACTTATAAATTGTAATTTCTATATAATGTGTTGATAATATATATTTCTGTATAATTTTTTCAAGCGCTTATAAATTGATAATTTCTGTATAGTAAGTAGTGAATCATATTAAGTGTATAGATAAAAAGGTATGTTTTATTATCTTATAAAAAAAAAAATTAACTACAACAAATATACATTTAATTTTGTTGCATGAGTTTTTAAAGCCAATATCTACAAAATCGATAGAGGAATTTTTCTATTGTCTCCACTCTACTTGCTTTCTACACCTTTTCCTTAAGTAATACACATCAATTAGGGTCTGTTTGATTGGAGTGAATTCTATGGAAAATTCATTTTCTACTTTAACTATTTGATACGAAAGTGGAAATGAAGTTTGAATTCCAAAGTACAAACACTCAAAGCGTTTTTTGGTCAATTTCATGGGAAATGCATTCCTTTAATTTTGGTGGTTTTTTATTTTCTATCTTACATGGCATTTGTTTGCTTTTTTCACCTTTGTAATCAAACGAATCCTTAGTAATTTCCAATTGGATGTTGATCAGGTTTTTGAATTCGGACAATTACGGATATAAACATAATGATCAAATTGAATAAAAATGTGGGAGTTGATACAAATTGAATTTAAGTGACTAACATAAAATAGAACTATAAATTGAGTTGAGTTAGTAAAAAAAATTTCCAAATAAACGCGTCTTGGCGTCTTGCGTTTCGGTCTTTTTTGGTTTGGAAATTTTACTTTTTTATGTTTGACTCTAAGCGTTTATTAATATTTTTAAAAACGTCTAACAGTTTGAATATGTCAGTTGAGAACATCAACAGAATATGCTTTGGAATATCTAACACTTATTTTGCAAGAATTTAGAAAGGAGGGGCGCTCCATTTGGTTTTTCCTTCAGAAAGTTGCCCTCAGTAAAAGGATTCGGCCAGCTATGTAACTACGTATTTACCGTTGATGGAGAGGGCCGTGTAATCGTCTTAGGCTTAATTTGTATAATCTATACGTCTCTAATTATAATATAATTATTATATTATATGGATAGGTAAAATAGTACTTCTACCATTGTAAAAGTAATATTATTATGTATTAAATTATTGTCGTGACATTTATACGTAATTTAATTCAACGATAAACTTAAGTTCACATGTAATCTTAAGCCGAAGAACTCAACACTTCACTGAAAGCATCACTTATGAAGTAAAATTCGATTTTATATATGAGGACAAATTTAAGGCTGTGTTTGATTACACCCCAATTCCATGGAAAATAAAAATCAAATTCCATCTTTCCAATTTTTTGTTGTTTGATTGGCAAAAATTTCCATAGAATTCGAATTTCACATTTTATGCCACCTAATCTAATTTTCATGTTTTCCTTGAATTCCAATTCTCAAATGGTGAGAATTGGAATTCTCGGTTACTGTAGCCCTTTTTTTTCGATTTTTTATTTATTTTTGGTTGGCAATAGAAACAAATTCTAAGAATTATTGTAAAAAAATATTTTCCTTTAAATGACAATTTTCATGTAAAACAAAGCCAAACGAACACAAAAAGATAAATGATTTTATTGAATTTTTTGTTTTTTTGTTTTTTTTTTTTTGTGTTGGCAATGGAAACAAATGTTATCCACAATACCAGTAAAATCGATCTCTTTAATTGACAATTTTTATGTAAAACGAAACTAAAAGGAGATTAAAAAACACTTTTATTTCAACATTTTCCACATGAAAAATTATCTCAATCAAATACAATAATTTACAATTCTCAGGAAAATAATTTTTAGACAATTCAATTCCTTGAAATTCGTTTTCAATTCAATTCAGTTCCATTTTTGCAATCAAATGGACCCTAAAATATTTAGCAACACTAAAATGTTCGTACAAGGTTACATTTTTGAAGTTAGAGCTATAACTAATTACCGACACATGCGAGATTAAACCAGTTCTCTTGCATGCAATTATTTAATCTACGAAGTGTTAAGATATAAGTTTGCTTAGATTGCTACGCTATATGCAAATCCTATCTTTTTCAAGTCATTTCAAATACAGGCTTGAGTATCCAATAAAGAAACTTTTGTACTCAAAAATATAAAATAGAAAATTGAGAAAATGTGTAACCTACGAGGATAGATCTGGAATGGTGGAGTCTGTCCGTCTTACAAATTTTTAATTTTATCTATTTGCTGTTGACGTGGATCCACTGCGACTGGTCGGCACCTGTTAGCCTTTGTCCTGCGCAAACTCGAATATTAGGTACATTGAATTAAATAAATTATGAAGATATTTTTGTGTTGTTTTGTTTGAGTCCCATTTGAAACCCGTTAAAAAGAGATTTTTTTTTTTTTTTTCTCTTTTGAGGAAATTGAATTTTAAAATAGTGATTTTTTAAGAAATGTATGATTAAGAAGTAGAATAAAATTAAGAATGTGTAATTGCAAATAAATTTTAAAAAAATGAAAAAAGAAAAATGAAAAAGAGAGCTTTTTGAAAAATGGCAGACAAACCGGGACAAATGTTGGACACTTATGTTAATTGTTTGACATATCACATCCTAACTCTTTGCATATTGCTTAAATACAAGTACTGCTAATTAAAAAGTAGAAGATATAATTTTTATATTTTTGGTGTTTGTTTATATTTAGTGAAATATTATTAAAAAAAAAAATTAAAAGAATGGGCCTTCATGAACATAGAAACCTCGAGTTGTTATAACAATCGAAATAAGTAAATAGCAGCATTATTGGTAACTAACTATTCTCTACGTCTACACGTACGAGTTCTCAAGTAATTTTTTTTTGTCAAGCTTCATCCTTCTGCAAAATCTTCTTTTTATCATAATTAAATAAAAATTCATAATTTATTTTCATGTCAATAAAATGTTGACACTTAAAAGTTGTAGTGAGGTTTAATGTGTTTCTACATCATAAAACCATGACACCTCAAAATTACAAAATTTTGTTGGCGAGAGAGAACTGATTTGAACTAATAATCAAAATCCAATTTAACAAAATGATATGCAACACCACAAACTTGTAGACGTTAAAATCGTAGTGGGCCAATGTTTGTCTAATTAGATGGCCCACACGAAAGGATTTATGAGCTCCACAGAGTTGGAAGTTGTGGGCCATCAAAACTATAATATAAAGTCCACATAAAATTTCTTGGCAAAAACAACAATACATATTTGGGAAAAAATCATATATCAATCTTAAAGTATAGACCAATTTAATTTCAAAAGAACAAGTTTAAAATTTCAAAATCCAGGTAATAAATAACTAATTAAAAATATTTTTTCTTAATTAAATATATTAAGGTCACAATCACATACTTATAGGTTACAATTAATTTGATGATATTATTTATTAATCACATATCATCAAATTAATTGATTAGCAATTATTTCTCGACCACAATTCAAAAAAATTATAGGTCACAATTTATTTAACGATATAAATCACCAATTTTAAATGTCACAATGGTCACAAATTATCAAATTAGTAAGTTACTAGTTATTTCTTAGTCACAAATTAGTGAATTACCATTGGTAACAAATTATCGATTTTTTAGATAATATATAAACTAGTTGATCAAAATTAACAGAATAGTTGGTTAGAAACACTCTTCACCCTACCTCACTAATGACACCAATAGCTAGGTAGAAATTAACTAAATAATTGATCACAATTACAAAAGTAGTTGTCACAAATTAACAAAAACCCTATCCCCACCCTAAAATCTCACCATCGTCTACAATACTTGTTTACGAATCAACCAAGGTCACAAATCAACCAAATAGTTCACAAACTCTTCAACACATCTCACACAATAGTTGGTATCAAACTTTTCAACACATCCCACACCAACTGAACACTTTGCTACCTCACCACTGTTGTCACCAACAACACCACCTCCATTTGTGACCATCACCATCACCACCACTGTCGTTGTCACCACCTCCACGGTCAAACCATCACCTCACCACCAACACCATAGCAACCACCACTTAGATCGCCGCACGTTGAGATTGCCATTGAGCGACGCTCTTAGTGTCACACGCAGCTGCGAACTAAGTGTCGACGGCACAAAGGCGATAGTGCGGACGCCAATGAAAAAGGAAAAAAAGCTAGCTTGGCATAAGCAAGAAGCCCGGAAGAACACCACGACCTCCTCACCGTGAACACGTACAAGACCAAAGTGTATGGCAGTTTTGCCAGTATTGCAATGGCTCGATGGTGTCACTGGCATAGTCAATGTGTGAAAGAGAGATGAGTGATGTGGTTAGCTCAGTAATGGTCTTCGATAGCATTTGCGGTGATGTCGAATTAGTGTGAGGTGGAGAGGAGAGGGAAATGACTTTTAGAGTTTGGTAAGAAAATGTATTGGAATGGAATGATGTGAGGTTTGGGTGGGGTGGGTAGATTTTATAATATTACTATTAATATTAATAGTTGAATTATACCTAATTTATGAATAAGTAAACTTTATATCTGATTTTTGAACCATAATCTTTAAAAACCCATCTCAGTGTAATTTCCACTACAAATTTTCACATTTACCAAAGGTTCGATAAAAGGGAAATTGTTAAAACTAAATTTCAACAAACTTTTGGTGAAACGGAGTTGAGCCAAGTTTGGATTTGTTTTATTTTTATACACTTGATAAATTAGAGTGCTTGAATAAAATTTAAACTCAATAAATAATTTATTTTTTTCGCTAGAAATTAATGATGAAATTTCGGCCTCGATTCACTAGAGAACATCCTCGGTAGAAATAGAAACTTTAGTCTTCATATTCTTTTAATCACTCAATTAACAATCAGATTATGTCGATCAAAAACCAAAACACGGATTGCATGTTAACAAAAAGTTTATATGTTCAATATGCAGAAACTAACATACAATCACAATACATAATTGAAACAAGTAAATAAAAAGAAAAGATTTTAATGGGAAGCCTCAATGGCCATCCGAACTGCGGAAAAGCCACCAAGAACAAGAATTACGATTGTTGTTTGGAGTTGCAATGCAAACGATTCCCTAATTAATATCAAAATTTTATCCAATATTTTATATTTTGATCTATATTTCGATATTAAGAATGTAAAATTTATTATTTAATATGTCTCTACAAGATGATGACTCATTGAACAGAAACTCTCTTTCTCTATTTCTGCCAAAGTGAGAGTACAACTAATTTGACAGCCTTGATTATAGGACACTCTCCAATTGTACAACACAATACGACACGCTTCAATTTTATTTTTAACCAAATTGTTATTCTTCTTTATGGATTTATCTTGATCCCTAATGCTTTCTTGAGCAAACTCAATCTACTACCGGCTTATTCACCAATTAAAATGAAGGTGGTCTACTACAAACTCTAGCTTCCACTCGATTTTAGTATCAAGTAATTATTCTAGACCAGGATTGTTCCTAACATAGAACATGAACTTTTAAAAATTATGATATTCAATTTTATATAGTAGGAAATATGAGTAAATATGAGTGTAAAGTTTCATTACTCACCTAACATATATTATGTACATGATTTACTCATCAAATTTCAAAGTGCTTTCAAATGGTTACTCATCTTTGAGACATTACACTCCATCCATAATTAGTTGAACTCTAACCCTCTCGTTGTTAATGTGTCGTATGAAATTATCACATAACAAGTAATAACTGTTAAAAAAAAAATTACAACTCATTCAAAACATGCAAATTGTTTCAAACTAGATAGAGAAAAAGAGAGAACAAAAGAGAAAAGATAATAAACTTGTGTATATTTTATTGAGAAACCATAGCCATATATTTATAAGGAAATATTAAGGATATAATGATAATATTTACTAGAATTGTAGGGGTATAATTGTTGTTTACTAATAAAAGTATTATTTAAATATTTTCTCTTAAATGACACATTGCAAAATATCTGTTTCATTAAAACCTTGTTAAAAAAATCAATTAGACAAAACTTGATCGAAGAAAAAAGAGTCTAGTTTCTCCTTTTGATCTCGATTCTTGTATCAATCAATTCACATTTTGTGTGTCAATATCTTCAATATTGTAATCTATGGTAAAGTACCTCTCTTGTTGTCTTATATAATCTTTAAATAACACTATTTTTATACGAGATATTTATCAACCTTTGATACTATATTAAAATTATGATTCGAAAAGTAGTTTTTGTTGATTTCTTTGGGAGTCTTATTGTTATCTGAATATTATTTTGAGGGTAAAAGTCTTTTAAGTTATGGACAACCCCTATTTTAGCTAGTGATGATCAATTTTCGATAAAAAGAACAAATTAATAAATAGGACTTCATTGAATTGAAAAATCTTTATGTTCTTCATTAAATGTTAATTTGAATTCTCATTTTTGCATTCATTAACGATGGTCTAATTAGACATGCCAACAATAATGTTGTTAGTAATTGAACTTTTGGTTCAATACATTATTTAATTGTACTAACATATAATATCAATGAATGAAACATATTTTAAAAACTTAATACGTTCATTTTTTCTAATTTAATAAAGAACTAATTACTAGTAGTAGTAAAGTTTATCCTTACCTATAATATAAAATTAGCTCTTTTGAAGCTTTCAATCAGATCTACAAAATTTAATATTGTATTAATATAATCATTATCATTTTTGTCTTTCTCCTTTAGGGAGTTGTGATAAATTTAACTAGATACTTGATGTAAGTTATGTACTAAAAATAGTTGAAATGGAATTTTTTTTTTTTAATATATAACACTAATCAATTGTTTAATGACATCCATTTAGCATGTTCATAATATCTATTAAGAATTAATTTTAGTCGATAACTGATGTTTAAATCAATGATATGAAACAGTCCAAAGAAATTTAGATACTTATATGAATCACAATTAAATTTTCAATTTTGAGAAAAAATCAGTAATGTAAATAACATGATTTTAATATTCATAGTTTAGATTCAAAACTTTGACTTTAAGGCCCTGTTTGATTGCACGAAATTTTCCATGGAACTTGGAATTCGAATTCCAACTTTCACTTTTGGTCTGTTTGATTGACAAAATTTTTCAGAGAATTGATTTTCCATGAATTTCTAGATACAACACCTTAAAACATGATTTTCCACCTTTTATTTTCCTAGGGGTAGGTGGTTTTTGGTTTTCCACCTTTTTTTATTTTTTTTTAATTGTTGGTAATGGAAACAAATTCTAGGAACAATTGTAAAAAATGATATCCCTGAAATTGACAAATTTTATGTAAAACAAAGACAAACTAACACCAAAATATAGCTGATTTTTTTTTATCTTTTTTTCCTTTTTTTTTTGTTGGCAATGAAAACAAATTCTAAGAACAATGGTAGAAGTAGATATCCCTTAAATTGACAATTTTCATATAAAACAAAGCCAAACGAACACCAAAAAACACTTTTACTTCAACATTTTCCACGTAAAAAATTATACCAATCAAACACAATAATTTACAATTTTTAGGAAAATAATTTCTAGATAATTCAATTCTCTGAAATTCATTTTTTTTCCACCCAAATTTCATCTTCGCAATCAAACAGACCCTAAGTTTTTCTTGTAAATCGTGAAAAAATAAATATGAACTTATCAAAGTAAACTTTTAAATATAAGCATACCACATATTCAAATTTCATATTCTCAATTCTCAATATATATATATATATATATATATATATGAGGTGGATAGACGAATTAACTGAAGCAAAATAACTGGACGATATTAACGATGGTAAGTAGGATATGAGATAATAAGTGCCATTTTTTCAATTGAAATGAATGTATAAATGTCGTTTTATCTAAATTATGCACCATATGTGAGACAATCCGCACCAGAATAGATATTAAGGGGAACTTGAATTTGAATAAATAAGATTGAGAAATTCAAGTTTAATATCTTTATCAATTTGAAAATTATTAATCTTACTTTTAAGGGGACACTTATTTGAATAATGCCCTGGTTTTCTGCATTTCCAACAAGTAACATTATTCTTTTTTGAAAATTTTCTTTTAGAATAATTTTTTGAATAAAAAGATTTTTGAAAATTCTTTTCTTTATGAAAAACTTTTTCTTTTAGATTTTGAAGGAGGGATAATTTCTCAAATCCATATTATTCATAGAAAGATCCTAGTTCTTTTCGATCGTCTAGTCCTTTTGATTGCAATTTGAATTTAAATTTAATTTCATTACAGGGAGCTAATCCATCTCTGTTAATGAAACTGATTAATTCTCCATATGTATGAATATCACAAGGAATATTACTGTCATAATCCTTTCTTATTGAATTTTTAACTCTTTTTGAAAATAATTTTGGAAATCCAAATAAAAAATTTTCTTTCCAATAAGCTTGATTACAATCTTTTCTTAAAAATACACGTGTTAAAAATATATCTTTGTACCAGCGAAAATCTTGTACACTTTAACAAGTTAAAGTCATTAAAATATTTGAATTTTTTTCTGAAACATCTGTTGGAGATTCAATAAAATGTTTGATAATACTAAAAACTAAAGTATTAAAACTATTGTCTGAACCATCAGGTTTTATGGCATGAGTTTGGATTTTTTCTTGTTCACTAATATAATTGAACCATCAATTATTAGTTTATCCAGCAAAACCTTGATTTATTTTATTTGTTGCTTCAAGAGCAAAATTACCTTCTTGAACATAGGTATTAAAGCAAGCACCCATACTTTCAAAAGTTTCAAATATTTGATATTCAGTTAAACCGTCAATATCCCAAACAGTTATACCATTGCCAAAAAATGTTGTGGGGATTTTGGACTTTTGTTTAAAAAGTAAATCAGGAGCAATGTTTTTTGGATAATGAGGAACTTTTGAAAATTGAAATTTTTTGTTTTGAAGTTATTTATATGAAAAATTTCATCATTAATAAATTGAGATTAGAGATCATTAATAATATTGATATTATTTGAAGTAGAAGATAGTTTTGATAACAGAGTTACTCGTTCTTTTATAACATTGATTTCAGCTTTAAGAGAATTTTTTAGAGTAGCCTCATGCCTGTTAATTAAAATTGGCTCTATTGGCTTAATAGATTTTGAAGAGGATGGTTTCTCAGTTTCAGAATTTAATTCAATTCTATTGAGTTGAGAACACATATATTGAAGAAATGTATTAGTGTAGTTATTTTGTGATTGAATATTTTTGAATTATTTAGCAACAACTTGAGATTCATCAAATCATTCTTGAGATATCTTTTTGAAAGGAAAAGCAAGAATTTCAACGTTTCTATGTGGAAGTACTATCTCCTGCAAAGAAGGATGAGAAGATCGAATAGATTATTTGGAAGAAGTTCTCCAAATCTTTTTTGGAATATTTGTATTTTGAATGATTTTTTCTTCTTTGAAATGGTATTTTTCTTGTAAACTTTAAAATATGCTCATTCAAAAAAAACTTAAATATTCAGGAAACTCATAAAATTCTTCCCCAAAAAAAAATTCTCTTTCTTCTTTTAAAAATATTTGTCAAAAAAAATATTTCTAAAATTTTTTACATTAGTAGACTAATCAGTTTTAAATTTATTTCTTCTATTAATATTAGATGAAATAACATTATATTCATGATCAAGTCTCTCATTTTGAGGAGGGACCATATTAGATAAAATTGGAGAATCGGGTTGTTTTGATTCATTTTCTTTATCTTTGTATTGAGGTTTTGGAATGTTGGGATTGAAATCAATACCTGAAAGGGAAGATGTTGAAAATCTAATTGATTGAAAAGAAGTTCTAGGCTTATCTTCAAATCTAGAAGAGTAAGATCTTTGAAACCTAGAAAAAGATCCTTTGAAAATCATTTCAACATTTCCATCAGGAAAAGTAATAATTTGATTAGGAATTGTTTGGATAGGAGTAGGAATAGGAGTTTGAATATTTTCAAAATTCCATTCAAGTCCTCTAAGTTGAAGATTCCAAGGAACTCTTTTAGGAATTGTATTTGAATGAAAGGGATTCATTTCAACCAAAAGACTTTTATTTTTTGGAAATGAACGAAAAGCGCCAATATTGAGCTAAGTATTCATGTGCTTACAGTAAAAGAATTTGAACGATCATCAAAATCGAGATTTTTTGTTTGAATACGAAAATTTAGAATATTAAGAATAGCTCCATCATTTAGATTGATAGAAAAAATTGGGTAACAATTTAAATAAACAGGATCACTTTTTAGATTTGATTCTAGAATAGATAATAATAAGTTTTCAAATTTGAAAAGTCTCTTATCTCTAAAAGTTAAAAGAATTGGAATGTCTAAACCAAGTCGAAACAACGGTTTGACAGCAATTTGAACTAATCTAACATGAAGATATTTAAATTTCTTCCTGTGAGCTTCAATGGATTCTTTTGAAAATAAATTGATAAGTACATTTTGATTTTTAAAGGATAATGTTTGTTCAAAAGTTTTGATAACATAATTTTAAGTAAAATCAAATATTCCTATTTCATAGATAGGTTTTTTCTGTACTTTTTGAATAGTCCAACTACGCAATCTTTCTTCAATTTGAACAATTTGAAGTTCATGATTATTAAAATCATTTGATGTAGATGTAGATGCTTGATCTAATTTTATAACCTCACCTCACTCTTTTATGGTTTGATACCAAATAGGCCCAGGTGATATAGAGTAGAAGTGGAAATAGACAAATGTTCAAATGAAGAAATATTTTTATTGAAATATAAAAATTGATATTACAAAATTGAAATAGAACTTTTGAATTACAAGATTGAAAATTAAAAGAAAGTTTAAGAATACAAGGTTTTTTCAAACTATCTTGAGGCTGATTTATCAATGCTAAATGTGCTCTGCAAATCCTTGAAGTATTAATCTGCTTATATACTTGAATTCTTGAGCTTTGGAGTTAAAATTTTCTTCAATTTGAAAAGGAATCTTGAATTATTGCACCATTTTTATTTTTGCAACGTCTTTTCGAAGGTTTCAATCAACTTTTATCTTTGTCACCATTTGTCTTCATAATTGAGTCTCCTATTAAAATTTTACCATCTTTGAAGAAAACTTTATTACATTAACTTTAATAAAGTTATTTCTTTTTTATAGTGGGTAAAGCTAGTAAAAACAATTTGTTTGGTGGCAGACAAAGCTTGAATAGAATTTCTTTTGATTTTAGGGTCTTCGAAATTCATTTGAATAACTGGGTCAATATAGTCATTTTGAATTCTTTTGGGTCTCTTAATTAATTAAATCATCAATATTTGGTCCTTCATACATATCTTCATTACTATATGCATGATTTGATATTGATCCAGATTGAGAAGATTCATCTTGAACGGATTTTGATTTCTTTGATGCAATTTCGTCCAGAGAAGAAATTTTTTTGCAATAATTACAAGTTCTTTTGGCATCTTGCACTGATTGAACATTGCCATTAATTTTGATTTTTCTGTGAGAGAATATCCATTTTTCTCAAAGTCTTTTTTTGAAACTTTTGGAACACCAATATTCCTTTGTTCTTAAATATATGATTGTACTGCCTTTGGACAGCAATTTATTTCATGGAATTTTGACCGCCATTTGACTTTGAATCTCTGAATAATTTTTTGAATAAAATATTCAGAGTTTGGATATTGAAAAATGAAGAAGTCCCAACAGAGTATCCGTGATACTCTTAGGTTGAATGAAAAATGTAACAAAAGATTTTCGTGAGGTTTCAAAAAGAGTTTTACCTCTCTTTTGAAGTGTTCAAATCCTTGAAGAGTTAGACTGGGTAAAATCTTCTCTTCAATACCAAAACATTCGAACTAGTTTTGAAACCATTTTGGAACATTTGGATTGCAATTTTGATTAAAACAATGAATCAAGAATCAGTCACTGGTCTAAAGTAAACAAACATTATACTAAGCATCCTTATAACCAAAATAATTGAAACGAGATACAAATGATTCTCCTTCAGAAAGGTTCATTCGTTTCGCATCCCAAGGATTATGTCTCCAGTCTTCATATGACAACACACTAAGAATATTTATTTTTGAAAAATAAATTTCATTTTTATATTGTTCATTTGGGGTATAAGAAATTATGGAGGATTCTGTGTTCTTAAGGATAGTTTCATAATATTTCAGCATTTTTTGATATTGGTGGGCATGAAATAGAAAGTTTTTGGAAAAAGGCTTAAAAGATAGTCATCAAGAGATGTATATCTGTTTAGCCAAGATGTTTCCATTTCAAAGATTGGTTCATAGGCTGCTTTGAAAAAATTTGAAAAGTTGGAAGAAGGTTTATTTGAGAAAGTTTACTAGAACCTTGAACTGCTTTTTTGTAATTTGAAGCTTTCTTTTGCTTTGGTTTTGAAGGATTTTTTTAATTTTTTATTTATTTATTTTTTAAAACAAGAGTAGAAAGGGTAGTATTTTGAGAAGAGGAAGAAGCATCTTGTGTTTCAAATTTTGAAGATGGTCCTTTAAAGAGGTCATCAATTGTAAATAATGGAGTAAAATTTTTCTTCCTACTACTTTTCTTTTGAAAAGGATTTTGAGCTTCAAAGGAAGCCATTAAAAATTTCTCTTTTGAATATTTTTTTCTCTACTTGCTCTGCGCAACTCATAAATAATTTTCTTTCAATTTTGAATTCTTATTGCTCTCTCTCTCTCTTCTGTATGACTTCTCTTGTGAGGAAGTTTGCAAGAACGTTTGACTTTTCCTTGTATATATAGGATTTCAAAATCAAAACAGGACAAAATAACTTGTCATCTTACAAAAACTTGTTTTGAAACAAGATTTTTTACATCTTTTTGTAAAACATCTTTTGGATGCTTTATAATCAGTTTTCAAGATAAAATTTTTAATAGTAGAATAATTTTTTTGAGGGCCGATCCACACACCACTATGATATCTAACAAGCTGTTCTTGATTTGACTCTTCTAGAATCTATTTTAAAACTCTACCATATCTAATATCAGATGCATCAGTCTCAACAATAATAGAGGTAGTGTGGTCAAGAATTGAGAGACATGGAATATTTTTTTACTGCGTTTTTGATATTTTGGATCGCTACAGTATGCTCATGACTCCATGGGTTAGGATTCTTTTGTAACCTTTTGAAAAATGGAGAACATATTTGACGTATATTTTTGACAAAAATCAACAACATAATTGACACAGCTTAAAAATAACTGTAAACTAGACTTGTCTAAATTTCATCTAAAATTTTATTAGTAAATTCTAGACTTCTTTGAATTTGAGAACCTAACTTTTGTTTGACATAAAATAATTTTCTTAGCAGAAACTGGTAAGCTAATTTTCTTGACAACATGAATAAATGTATTTAAATGTTTGAAATGTTTTTCTATACTTTCAGAAAATATAAAAATACAACAATAATAAAATTGAAAATGACTAAAAATATCATTCATAAACTTTTGAAATTCAAAAAGAGCATTTTTTAGACCCAATGGCATAACATTCCATTTATATTGATCAAAAGGAACATTAAAAGCAGTTTCATATTGATCATTAATTTGAATTTGCCGAAAACCTGATTTCATATCAAATTTTAAGAAGATAACAATTTTGAATAACCTATTTAATATACCTGTCTTTTGAGGTAATGGATATCTAATCCATTGAAGAACTTTATTAAGAGGTTTATAATTGATAACCAAATGAGAAATACCTCGTTCAATTTTAGCTGAATTATTGACATAAAATGCAGAGCAAATCTAAAGAGACTTGCTCGGCCGAATAAGACCTTCGTCAAATAAATCTTTGATTTCCTTGATACAATGATCTAGGACTTCTTTATTCATTTGAATAGGACGAGATTTAGAAAGAATATTTGATTCATGAAAAATCAGAATTGTAAGGAAGAGAAATAATATGTTTCTTCCTATCCTAGAAACCATTTGGAGTAGTTGAACAAAAAAAATTTTCAATTCATTTTTGAAATTTTGAATTTTTTACTTGAATTGAAGGATTTTGTAATTATTCTTTAATTATTTGAAATTTAATTTCTTCTTTAAGAAATTTAATATGATTCTTTTTTAGATTTATTTTATTAATGATTTTTGAAATATATCGATGCCTTCTTTAAAGAATCTACATCTTTATACAAATGAGGATTAGTAAATCTAAAACAAATTTCTTGATCAAAAATATTTGTAGAGCCTTTTGAATTGGGTTGAAAATGATAATTTGAACAACAAAAGGAATACCAAGAATTACCTCTTGATCCAAATTTTTTATAAGATAAAATATATTATTAAAATAAATATTTGAATTACAAACATGAACTTTTGAAAGTTTATACTTAATATTGAGTCTTTTACCACTAGCACCATAAAGACGCCAAGTAATTTTTTCAAAATATTTTGTAGGGAGAAGTCGTTCCCTAATATAATTTTGATCAGCTTCAAAATCAATAAGTACTCTAGAAGAAAATTTAAATTCTTTGTTGATTACTATAATCATATTACAGTACCATTTCTGAAGTTGAATACGATTAATAATATTAATCATTTCTTCTTCAGATTGAGGATATGAAGGAATAAATTCTTCATCAGAAGAATTGGAAGATGAAGAGGAAGAAGAGATTTTTTACTTTTGCTTTAAATCTTAAGTCTTAAGAAGAGCAACTTTTATTCGGACATTTTTCACTTGTTGTTCAAGAATAGAAATGTAGGATTTCATAGAACTGATCTCTAATTTTAAATCAGTATTGGAAGATTTTGAAGTTTCAAAACGTTTTAAAACATTTTGTATATTGAAAGGTTCAGCTTTTGAATTTGAAGGTAAAAAGGAATTAAACTTATTTTTGAATTGTAGATCTTCAATTTGATCAATAATCTCTTTAATAAATTCTTATTGTTTGGTGAGAACATTTATAGCTTAACAACCACAAAGTTCTTTGCTTTGATTGGAAGGAGAAGAAGAATTTGAACTGGATTCAAAATCAGAATCTTTTTGATGTTGATAAACAAGTTCTAAATCAGAAATGTTTTCTTCATTAGAATTAGAATTTGAATCAATTAGATTGAGGAGTTTAAGTTTAATATCTTCACCAATTTAAAAATTATTAATCTTGTTTTTTAAGGGGACACTTATTCTCAATATATAGGATTTCTCGTGGGCTCAAAATATTTATCGTAACACAAATTTAATACTAGAAATTTAGTACGAGGAACATACATGCCACTTGATCTTAATTTGTGACCACCAAATTATATTTTATTATTAATTTTTTGTTTCTCAATCAAATTCTATGACCACAAGTTTCAAATATATAATTCTTTTTCCTTATGAACGCACTCAAAAGAATACAACTAATTCATGGCATTTGCACCAAATATAATAATATAATAAAAAATAATAAAAATCAACACAAAATGAATGACAGAATTTCCATATAATCTAAGCTTTTTTTTAAGGCTATGAACTGAGAATTCGCAATTACTTTTTATTAAAATGACTAAGGTAGATTAACTTAATAAAGAACCTAGAACACACAAAAATACATACTATTTAACTTATGATATTTCTCGAAATTTGTACTACTTTGAGAGCACAAAATGATATTATTCGAGAATTAAAACTTATAAATTTATACTCTATAGGAAAAATAATATAATATTTTTCAGCATATTGTATTGTCATAATTTGTGCTTTTTCATGAGCAACAAAAATAAATCCTTCTGGAATAATAAAAAAATGATCTAATATTCTTTTTGGATATATTTGTAATTGGGTTGTGTTTTTCCATAAACATTAATATATTTGTTCATATTAAGTTTTACTTTCTTCAGGAACATAATGAGATTAATAATCTTCAAGAATAAAAGTACGACAGTCTTATGAAATATAGACATTGATGATTCGTTCTATCTTTTGAGTTAAATAATAGAATACCAAAATTTATGCTCTACTAAAGCAATAGTGCAATATTCTGTTGGAATATTTTTATAATGCCGGTTATGTTTCTTCAAAAATATCAAAACCATATTCGTTTATAATAAATATAATTTAAATCATGCTTCTTCAAGAGTATTGAGTCAATTTTTTTTTGAAATATTGAAATTTTAATTATATACCCTTTTGGAGCATATGATATTCTATGAGACATGCTATTTCCAGAACATACTATATTTTACTATAGTTTTCCAAGAGTAATATATCAATATTTTTTAAAATATTAGAATTTTAATGTCATACTCTTTAGGAGCAATAACGTATTATTATTTATAATATAAATTATATAAAATCTTTACTCTTATAGGGAGCGATGACATAATTTATTTAGAAATTATAATATCATACTTTTTTGGAGTAATTAATATTCTTTTAGAACATTTACAATATTATGATACTTTAGGAGTACTAAACAAACTATTATTTAAAAAATTAACTCTTCAAAATGTTGTTTTATAATAAAATATTAATATTTACATGTTGTGCTTCTTCAAAAGCAACAATATGATACATTATGAATTAAAATTTGCACAACAAAGTATCATTAATGTAAACATTAATAATTTTCATGTATAATAATTAAAACGTAGTTTGAAAATTATATCATTAAATTGGCACATAATGATTGTCCTTGACTGTTCAAATAATCACATTATGTAATATACTATTGACAGGCACATATGTCGAAATCAGTTCAAATCATTGGAATATAAAATTGTTAAAAAAAGTTACACGCACAAGTAATATTGCAATCATAATTGTAATAAATAAAAGTTTTACTATAAATATAGGATAATGATGGCACAATCTGTTTCAAAATGATGAGCCTACCATAGAATATTCATTTTATTCCTATCTTTGAATCTTGTACGCGGCATCACTGTTCAAACTTTGAATCGAAAGTAAGATGGCCGACATGTTTTATAAACCCAAAGTAACTTCAAACTGTGTTTCTTCCAATGTTTTGAAAATCGATCCGATCATTAATTCGAAGAAGCTAAAGGGTTAATAGTCGAACGGCTAAACCGAGGTCAACCCAGAAATTAAAATAATTAAATAATTAATTTTTATATAAATTTATAAATATATTTAAAAACTTTATTAATATTTTAATTCGAAAATCTATTAGTTAGCCCTCGTTAGATTGTCATTCTTTTAAGAATGAGAATAAAAAATATAGTTATTATGAGACCTATATAAAAAAGAGGAAGTCAAATATAGTGGCTTGATTTAATGGATAACGGTCATATTTTTCATTTTTAAGGTCAAAGAATGACAAACAAACGAGGCCTTTAATAAATAAAACTTGAGATACAATTAAGTTATAAATAAATTGGCCTAAAATTACTTTCAAATGCGTAAAAAGCCCATCTAAATAAAGTCCAAACCTATATTCTAGGGCTGCCTCATTTCTCTTCATTTTTTGGTAAAATGCCGTTTTCTTCTTCTTCTCATTATCGATATCTGCCACCGACGTCTGCTCTTATTTCTCACGCTATCGTGCATACAAATTCTTTTGTGTGTGTATATGTATGTGTGTGTGTATATATATACATATTGTGCCTTTTCCTTTTCTACTTTCATTATGTATTTATATATTTTCATATTTTGTAAAATTTAGTTTGGATTTTAAATATTTGGAATAAAATAAAGTATGAAGGTTTCACGGTTGAGATGGTGGGACACCGGTGACTACTGACCAAGGAGACGGAAGCTTTGTTATCTACTACACCATTTTTTTTTTTTTTGGGACAAATATCAATCTTCAAACTCGCAAAACCCACTTACGGTTCATGGGTTTTGGTTGAACCGAACGGTTCACCAGATTTTTTGTCTGTTTCTTTTCATTCGATTTTTTCTCTATAACCGGAACGAATTTCCGCTCGGTTCCTGATTTTTCAAGTCAAATCGGCCGGTCCGATCCGGTTTTCAAAACACTTGTTTCTTCATGTGAAAGACGTGTAGAATTATTTACTATGAAAGGCAATATAGACATTAATTCTTGGAAGTTTGAAACCACTTTTCAAATCCCTTTTGATGGATTGAATCGTGGTTTAAATTTTTTTTAGCAATTTTGATTAAATTTTTTGAGCAATCATACCGATAACATGTTATAAACTAAAGAGAGAAAATTAGAGAACAAAAGAGAAAATCAATAAACTCAACTTGTTTATATTTTATTGAGAACCAAAGCCCATATATAAAGAAGAATTAGAGATACAATGATAAAAATGACAAGAACTATAGAAGTATAATTCTTATTCACTAATAAATAAATTATTTACAACACAAATAAAATATTTCATTACACACACAATTTATACTATAGTCATGGTTTATTCATCAAGATCAAATCAAATCGTATAATATGGAAAGAATGCAAGTTACTCCTCAAAAAGGAACTGAAAAGGGCTACTAAACCGCCGAAGTCAAATGGTGTTCATTAATTCAATGGACTGTAAAAAGAAATTGACAATCAAATAACAAAGAGATCTCACTAAAGAATTCGTTTGATACCTATTTGTTGTTCATTTGAAAAAACCATCTAACAAAGGTAATCATTAATTAAATAGGGATGCGATTGGAGCTGGAAGATTAGTAAAGGCGAGAAGACGAGATAATAATTACGACACGCACTAATATAAGAGAGAATCCCTTTTTGCTACAAGGACTTGAGAGAAAATATATGGACGAAATGAATTAAAATTATGTAATCCTCTAGCTTTTTTCTTGATTTCTAAAAAGGCTTAAAATTATAGTCAAAAATAAATTTTTATCATGTTTAAAAAGGTTTAAACAAACTCCCTCACTTGAAAAAATAAATAACCTACTTAACTTAAAGGATTACTTTTTCATCATTTGAACATGGAATCCAGAATAAAGAGACTAAGAGTATTAAAAATACTAAGCGTTAAAATTTTTTGAACAACAATTTATTTAATAAAATATTACATATCTTTTGAAGAAATTAAATGCTTACTATATGTTTCCTCTTTTATGCCTTGTCTGAAAATAAAGTAAAAGAAAGTTATAAAGCAAACGGAAGTAATGAAAACTTACTTTATTTGAAGAATTTTTACTAAACTAGTTTACAAGAGTTGAGTATTTTTTTGGTATAAGTGCTTTATCGTGTGTTGTATTTATTATTATTATTATTATTATTATTTTTTTTTTTTACGTACATTGATATTTCTAACTTCTAATAAAAATGGGAAGGATGGTCTACTATTCATGCAATAGTAAATTAATCCAATTTTACTATACATGATGTCATTTTTTTATTTTCCATTTTGTTTATGTCAAACAAATGTTCTTCCACATATCATCTCATTAGCATTAAAAAAATAATACTAATTTTAGTAAATATAAACTGCCATGAGTAAAAAAAAAAAAAAAAAAAAAAAAAAAAAAAAAAAAAAAAAAAAAAAAAAAAAAAAAAAAAAAAAAAAAAAAAAAAAAACTCTTTGCACATGAGTTTTAAAAAAAAAACTCTCCACACAGTGCGAAAAGATGACAAACCATGTGCGAAGTAAAAAAAGAAAAAAAAACTCTCCGCATAATGCGGAGAGATGGCAACCCATGTGCTCTCCGTACAGTGCGAAGTAAAAAAAAATCTCTCCGCACAATGCGGAGAGATGGCATTCTGTGCGGACTCTCCGTACAGTGTGGAGTAAAAAGAGCCAAAAAAAAAACTTCGCACAATCCGGAGAGTTGGCAAACTCTTTGTACAGTGCGAAATTTTAAAAAAAAAACTCTCATCACAGTGACTGTTACGTGCGTTGCACGAATTTTGCATTTATCGTATTTTTATTAGTATATGAATTTTAGTTTTTTAGAAAGTTTTTGAAACAATATCTAGAAATATTTTCATGATATAAGAAAATAATTGTAAATTATTTTTACAATTGCATAACAGTATTGTGTCATCTAGAAAAAAATATACTTGTATATTTCATACTTGAATAAGAAATATACGAGATTATACAAATTATTTTGCTTGTATTCTTTGATAGTGTTAATATGATTGAGTTGAATATGAAAATTATATTTCTAAATTTTGTTTAATTAAATATTGGAAAATTGAAAATTGAGTATCATATTCATATACATTTATATTTTGTGCTTTATATATATTTAATATATATTTTATACTTATGTTGAAAAAATAAAAATCTGGAAATTTTTTTGAAATTCAGTTTGGTAAGTGAATGTACGGTATTTTGCATTCTCGGTATTTGTAAGTGCAAAAATCGGTATATAAAAATACAGTAAACTGCAAATACGATAAGTTGCAAATACGGTAGGTAGCATATACGATAACTGAAAATACAGTAAGTTGTTTGCAAATACGGTAGGCTATAAATACGGTAAATTGCAAATACGGTAGATAGCATATATGGTAAGGTGCAAATTTGGTAGGTTGTTCGCAAATACTGTAGGCAGCATATACGGTAAGCTGCCTGTAAATACGGTAAGCTGCATATATGGATTTATAATTTGTTATAAATGTATAAAATTTATTTAATATTGAATTTCTTAAGTATTAAATGTTGTTATTCAATATTGTTTCCTTTTTTATAATTGTATTTTCGAGAATTTCGACAAAAAAGGGTAGTTACGAAATTACTAATTTTTAAATGTGTTTTTTTGTTGAAGATAAAAATGATTTTTTATGTTATTTGTAAAAAAAAATTTATTGTAGTTTTATTAGTGTAATAAGAAGATTTATTATACATTTTTATTTTTTACATTTTGTGAAGAATTTTGTTTATGGTGATTAATAAAGATTCTTCCACACACGCATCATACCAACAACATAAAAAAATAATAATAATTTTAGTATATAAAAACTCCATGAGAAAAAAAATCTCCGCACATTAGAAAAAAAGACTCCGCAAAGTGCGGAGAGATGACAAACTATCTCTCTGCACAGTGTGAAGAGAAAAACAAAAACTCTCGGGACTTTATCTGCAAGTTCCAAGAGATATTTTCTCAAACAACTTTTGAACAATGCATTGAACGCTTTAATTCTTGACCTACAACCCGAAAGTATAATTTCATTGAAAATTGTATCCGCTTCTAATGTCCAAGAGTTGTTATCAAGCAAGTGTTTATATTGAATTTGGGTGGTACCCTAGAGCCTCCATTTGTGAAAGCAATGTCGTGGTATTATCAATATCACATTTTTTGCACAACTCACATATTGTTTCATTGTATAAATCACGAGAAAACTCATTTTCAATACCGTAAATATGATTTGCATGCTCAGAAATTGAGCTGTGACTGGAATTTAAAGAAGACATAATTGATTTTGAGCCATGTTTTTCAACTCTGTTTCGTTGTATATAAGAAAAATTTACAATCTTGAAATTTGACTTATAATTAAGGAATTTAAAAACAACTCTACGCACCATGCGGAGAGTTTTTTCTCTCTATACTGTGTGGAAAGCTGGTTTGTCATATCTCCGCACTGTACAGAGAGTTTTTTTTATTTTGCACTGTGCGAAGAGTTTGTCAACTCTCCACACATGGTTCAACTCTCTCCGCAATGTGCGGAGATGTTTTTTTCTTTCCGTACTTTTTTTTTACTTCGCACATGGTTCAACTCTCTACACACTGTGCGGAGAGTTTTTTTTCTCTCCGCATATTTTTTTGTTTTTACTCCGCACTTGGTTCAACTTTATCCGCACTGTGCGGAAATTTTTTTTTTCAATTTTACAATATTGAATTACACAAAATTTAAAAATATAATCTTCACATTCAATTCAATCATATTAACACTATCAAATAATACAAAAAAAAATTTGTATATTTCTTATTCGAGTATGAAATATACAAGCATATTTTTTCTAGATATTATATTGTTATGCAATTGTAAAAATAATTTACAATTATTTTCTTATATCATAGAAATATTTTTAAATATTGCTTCAAAAACATTCCAAAAAAATTAAAATTCATACACTAATAAAAATACGATAAGTACAAAATTCTTGTAACGCATATGATAGCGACTAGGAACGAGACGATGGAAGCCCTCAAAATTGGGCTTCAACCTCTAGGAGTTACTACGCCATCGTCCTTAGATAGTATATTGTACTTGAATTACTGTACATTGTCTTTGAATCTCTGCACCATTGATGATTGTGTTTAGATTACTGTAATGATTTCTGTCCTTTCGATGTATGTTTCCTCAATATCAGTATCAATTCATTATTGTTACTTTCATTTGATATGTACTTTTGTTTTGTATCTGACTAATTTTCTGATGGTTCACCATCTATGTTTTGAAAAGTCATTAAAAATAGGTATAATTGCAGTAACAATTCCAAACCTATTTATTTTTCTTGGACTTTACTTCAACTTTCATCTTCTATCATCCATAATTTCGAATTTTTTATTTCGTTGCAGTACAAGGACATTTCATCCGTTTGACCATTAGCTGACAAAAAAAAAAAAAAAGGTCGAATTTTGACCTAATTAAAAAGAGTCAAAGGCATATTTATATATTTTTTTTTCAAATATTAACTATTAGAATAATTAAATTAAAAAGAAAAAGAAAAAGAAAGGAAATCTGCTCCCAATCCCCCACATCTCTCTACTCCATCTTTTTCTCTTTCAATTGCACTTTTGCCCCTACCACATCTTCTTCACTACCAAATTAAAACTAAACCCACACCCATAACCACACACGCCCAAATCTCTGATGAAGAATTCCTTCTTCGTCGTCACGAAATTGATACTCAAATCTTCAAAACCCATTCCCAAATTAGCATTTCCACTCTCTCGATTGTACTTCACAGCCTCATTTCGTAATCAATTTCTCTTCTTAAAAACCCATCTAATTCTGATTTCAAAAATTAAGAATTTAAACAATAAATTGAAAAAGGGAATATATGTGTGTGTGTGTTTAAGATCATTAATTCAATTAATTCCTAGGTTTAAACTATCTAAAACATCAAAGTAGTAAATAAATAAATAGCACCAAATATGAGCATGGAGGAAAATTCCTTGAAAAACTCTAGGTATCGAAAACCTCCGGGCGAATTTACCATTAAAATCCACTAGAAAAATTAACTTACAATTAGTCTAGATATCGCTAAACCTTAGGTGGCTTAGCTGACTCTAGCCATCTAGCTTGTAAATCACCAAGGAACTCTTCTGATAGTGGACTTCCACACTTCTCAAAACTTTGAGCTACTTTTCTCTTCATGTGTATCGACAAGAACAAACCTCATCCTTGAGCATTGAAACTCCAAGCACCTCTTCCCAAAACTCTAGAACTCTAATGGCTAATTAGCAAAGGTAGGATTTCGTTTTGATGTTTGATCAAAGGATCTTTTGTGTTTTCTGTAGGCCGATGCAAGATTTATTGGAATGTGTATTTCGATTTTAAAGGATAATCTCTTGACTTATAACAAGGTTTTCCCAATAATATAATGTGTTTTGGGATGAATTTATAATCAATGATCATGGGTTGAATCAAGAGATCTTTGGAATATGTTTTGGATCTTAAAGAATGTGATCTCTAAAGTATACTAATGATTCAATACTCTTTGGAACGGACATGTGATTTTATATTTATTGTAGGAAGTGTTTAGGATATAATGGGTTTCAAAATCAGCACTAAAATCAAAACAGAATTTTGGCCAGATAATACTGTCCCTTGAGCGCTAGGTAGATGCCAAGTGAATGATAGCCCGCCACTCAAGCTGGCAGGTGGCGCCAAGCAAGTGCCAGTGTTCGACTTCAAATTTCTCTTCAGTGCTCGAGCGCGAGTCCAGGTAGTTATCTATTGGTCGACGCTCTGTTTCTTGAATGTCTCTGATTTCTCTTATGACTCTACTAGCCCCAAATCTTTTTATGTCAATTACCACTCAAATAGCCTAGATTTTGGATACGAATAAAATCAATTACAAATAGAATCCAAACAAACTTCCCCTTTTAACAATCTGTGACAAAAATTTTTATTTCAAAGTCATAACTAAAAACAACCTAACAACAAACTACCCAAAGTCTCAATTACTTTAACATCTTGTCGACCTATTTCTTGAAACACTTGAAAATAACAATACCATGTGAAAAGTAAAAGAAAATTGACAAGTACTAAAATATAACTAGAACTCAAAACTAATCGACAAAACAACAAATTACACATTATATCCATATGGAAAAAATTGCTAGATCAAAAATTCATATTATTCAACTTCTCGCCCTAACTCAAATCCAATAATCACATCAAATTGTTCAAAAATTTCTCCCCATAACTCATATACTCAACTCCTTGAAATAAATTACTATATCTCCCCCATTTTTGTAATGAATAACAAAGGAAAACTAGTAATAAAAACATGAGTGAAAAATTAAGCAAACGTGTGGGAGAATAAAATAAAGATTTCTTTCCTTTAAGATGATTTTTTTATGGATTTTTAAAATATAACATCATAAATAGTTATTTGTTTACTAATACATATATAATTCATAAAAAGATTGTAAAAGTTATTCATATGTAAATTGTAACACCCCGACCTGCATGGATCAAAACGTCAATAGATTAATTGTACTTGTAGTCGTAAATTAATTAACTATATTTTTAGTGGAATGTATAAAGATTAAATTTTAGAATTTAATTCAAGATTTTTTTAAAATAATTCAATACTAAAAGAAAAAAATTTCAAAAATATTTTTAGAATGGGTTCCATGTATGTAATGATTATTAACGTGAAATTCTTGGCAAAACTTTAAAAGTAATGTTGCTGTTTTAATTTTTATCTCAACGGTAATTGACAAAATAAATTCGTTTGTATAATTATCGACCTCGAAACTTCATCAAATTTTAATGTAAAGTAGAAAACTTCTCATAATGTGACATAGTCAAAACTTAGCTTCCATCGACAACATATGAAGTATTAAAATATTTTTCAAAACCCAGCAGCAACCTTCTTCAAAGGTAAACCGGTCCAATTTACTTAAAATGACATATAAAATTTCACCGACATCAAATCCATATTATATCAAATTTATTTAGTAGCTAATCTATGAGACTATCAAATTCAATTGGTTTCATCCAGAAATTCTAAGTAACGATCGAGTTATGAATTTTTGAAGTCAATGCAGAAGCTGAAAAACAGCAACACAAGCCAGTGCAATTTACCTTAAGTGACACATAAAATTCTACCGACATCGGATTGATATGATTTCAAGTTTATTCAGTAACTAACTTATGAGCCTATCCAACACCACTAGATTTGTATAAAAATGTCAAGTAACGAAAGACTCACAAAAATTTTAAAGTCAAGCTAGAAATTGAATTTTTAAAGAAACAGCTAACTTTAAATCGCTAACACTATTTTTTTTTTAAATATTTTTGGTAAATGGTGATTGGAAAATAAATTTTTAGAATATATATATACTTTAAAACATAACTTATTCGTAAAGAATGTTCGTAGAATAGATCTACACACGACATCCATAGGAATCCAATTTAAAGAAAACGCAAATATTTCATAATCAAACTAAAGCTATTAAATTACCGGTTTCTCCATGGCATGTTGCATCTCTATCTACCATCATTCATGCCCCCAAGCAAGTCAAATCAATCTGTAAAAAGGGAATTAACCCATAAGTTTGAAACTCAATAGATGTCATCAGTGCATTTCGTTATCAAACTAGAAATTTTGAACTATTAATTCATGTCGTCGCATGTAGATAGATTTTCGGCAAAATCTAATTACTATAGCATTATCATAATACGTAGAGTCGGAGAATGATCATTGAAACTGTTATAGTGCAGAAGCACTGTGCCCGAAGGTACCATTTCATTCACATATTTAATCGAAAAATCATAATTTGAAAACGAAATAAACACATGAACCTTTACCTACCTTGATTTTTCTTGGATATAAAGGAACAAAACGTGTAGAAAGCCCTTCTTCTTCTCACCCTTGTTATTCCCTTAACTTAACTTGACATGAAATATTTTTTTGAGAGAAAATAAGAGTAAATTCGAATTTGAGGAGGGGTGTAGTGAGAAAATGACCTTCCACTTCTTGTAAGTTTTATTTTTAATGAAAAACTAAATTGGGGAGTTGTATTATTATTAAATTTGGCCTTTAATTAAGAATTTGAAGAGTCTCTAAACCATAAAAAAACTCATATAAAAGTTTTATAAAAATATCTACATAGTAATTCGAATCTAGATTGCCTATATGAAATATCATGTAGATGACTATTAAGGCAACCTTGTTATTCATTAAATTTTTGTAATCAAATTTACTAAAACTTAATTTCTTAAATTTTTGGGCTTTTAATTAACTTATGGCTTGGGCTTTCATAATTTTAAATAGATTGAGCTTCCATAACTTGTTTCTTAAATGGGCTAGACTCGTGGTGCTAGATTATCACAAAATAATAGCCTAATTTTATTTTATTTCTCTGGCTTCTGCATAAAAAGTATTATTTAACTCATGTAAGCAAGTCTGAAAACCTTAAATTTGTGAGAAAGGACATGTAAAGAATTACTATGAATAAAATTACTCTTCAGATTATGAAGGCAAACTCAGTGTTACTAGAATCTTTTAAATTAAAAGCTCTTGTTTAGTTGTATAAAATTATTCTTTCTCCCCATATTTGTGAACAAATATATTTTTCTTTTATTTTCAAATCTTGCCCTTGTTTGAGCGCCATTCTTGTTTAAAAAAATGCATTCTTGAATAGTGTATGATGAAAAATGCGTGGTTAAAAAATAAAGAAAAGTCATGAATTTGTGTATAATATTATTTTATTGAATAATGTGTGGTTGAAGGGGGCCAAATCACTGTTAAAAATGTATTTTGATAGAAAAATGGGGCTCAAACAAGGGCTCATGTCCAGTGGCAAGCACAAAAATTTTGAATTAGTGGGGCACAATCCCGGATATGAGATTGGGCTGGGCTGTAGCCCAGTCCTCCTCCCCAGCTCACTTAATAGTTTTTAGGGCCAAAAAAAAAATAAAAATAAATAATAAGTAAAAAAAAATTATGTGTACATTTAATTTTTTTACATGTTAGCCCATTTTGTTATGTATTAGTTTGATTTGTAATCCGAATCTAGATCCGTCCCTGACACAATCAAAATTGAAAAAATGTTGTAAAAAATAAAAATAAAAAACATTCGATATGCAATAGAATGGTTTAATACAATGCTTGAAAAATAAAAATAAAATGTTTGAAAAAAAATTATCAATATATATGGATAACCAAGATAACCAAAACATCTTCATTCGACTACTCTAGATCATCACTATTGAATTTAGACATGAAAAATAAAATTTTATGAAATGAAATGAAGTCACACAACTTTGATCATCAAAGACCACTATCCAATATTTTATTATTTTACTCCCCCAAATGCCAAATGAAATTTTCTCATTCCAATAAAACACAAAGTGGCATACTGGCTTCTTTGACTTTCTAGTTTATTCACTCACCACTTTCTCTCTCCTCTCTGTGTTTCATCCTTTACCCTCTCTTTCCACTTCTCTCACTTTCTTTTTACATGATAATTATATACACAATACAATACACATTTCTCTGAACGATAGCCAAATAATTCAATACCTATGTGTGTCATGTCCAAAAATCTTTGCCCAACTCAGTTTCTGAATTGTGATATCACCAATTACAGACGGATTCACTATGGGAATTTTTTTTTAAATACATAAACAATACACACAATTAAACACATTTATAGTATGCTATGTCGGTGGAAGAGTGTTCATCAACATAAGAAAAAGAAGAATGGGTTTTGATTTTCCAAGGGATGGGTTTCGATTTTTCCATTTGGACACTGGAGTCTTCTTTTGGGTTCTGCTGAAGAGGACTGAAGGCCAAAAAAAAAAAAAATATCAATTTCTGGAAGTTAGTGGGTCACGTGACCCACTAGGACTCACTGTGGGTCCGCCTCTACTCATGTCTAGACTCTTCTTCATTAAATTTTCTACATTATCCCTGCAATAAACTTTAGACCGATGACTCAAAAGTTAAATGACTTATGAGCAACAGGTTTCAAGATATCCTGTAGGCTTAGTCACTCAAATCATATAGCCTACGAAGAAAAGTATAATATTGTCTTATAATACTTTCTCTAATTTAAATATTTTTCTTCAAAATTTAATAATAATCTTTCTTTTAAGTAAATATACAAGAGTTTAGGTCAACAAGTTTAAACGTCATTTCATATTTAAAGTCAACCCACTACGCAAATAACCGCCATCCCAAATTTCACTTACAATATAATTAATGTGTGTAGCATAGATGATACATACAATAACCTATTCAAAGTATTACGAATAAGTTCTAAATAAAGTTAATGAAAACTTTATTCACTAATCATTAATTATACTGGTACTTGATCACAAATTAACATGTCCAAAAATATTATTTAAAAGTGCTATGACTTCGAAAATTATTTTTTCTTTTTCATTTTTTTCATTTTTTTTAGATTTTTTAATAAAAAATAATGTACATAAAAAGAGGAAAAAAAGTATAGAGTTCATGCATGAATAAGTAGATGTCATGAAAAAAGCAGATGCATATACCTAAATGTCTAATCAATGAGGTATAGAAAAGCTCTTAACATGAAGAAAAGTGCGAACAATACTGCAACTAATATCATTATTTTAATCTATGAGTTCACTTTTCTTGACCCAAACATTTTTAGATGAAGATGTAATTTTAGTCATTAATTCAGTTAAGTGACTCACTTGATTAGTCAAGAATCTAACATGCGCAGTTAGATCTTGTTTGTGGTTTTTAATCAAGGGCTTACAATACTTAGGTCTAATGTGACCTAAAACGCTACAATTATGGCATGTGGGAATGATCCTATGACCAACTTTAGGTAAAGGAACCTTATGTTGCACAAGTACTCTAGGTCCAGGTAGCTAGATTTAACAGAAGTAAGAGCTAACTTGGTTTTAGAAGATGAAGTAGCATTGGCATTAGGTTTCAATCCTAATATATTATCAATCTTCTTAGAATCACTAGTATAGGATTGAAGTGGGGCACTAAATTTCTTAAGATCACTAGTAAGATTTTTAACTTTAACTTCTAATGACTCTTTATCTACACTTAACTCATTCAATCTATGACTAGTCACCATGAATTTGTCTTATAAACTCTCATTTTCTAACTCAAGTTTATACAATATTTTAGAGGTAGAGCTATTCAACTTTTTCAACTTACGGCACTCCTCAAATAATTCATCAAAGGTCCCAAAAATGTCAGGCTAATCTTTTGATTCTTCATTTGAAGAGTCGAATTTTCTATTTTTTTCAAGTGACTCACTATTGACCAAACAAGTCAATGCCATATAATTTTCCCCTTATCCAGATTGAAGTTCTTACTTTAATTATTCGAGTTAGACTTGTCACCAGTGAGAGTGATATTCATAAAATTACCTAGGGTTTTCTTTTTTACTTGGACACTTAGATTTAACATGATGAAAATCTTGGAACCTCTTCAAGTTATCTCTAGCGCCGCTCTTCTTCTTTTTTATTTTTCCCAGGTGTAATATATTTTTTTTTACCTTTAAACTTATAAGAAGGTCTCTTACTATTCTTAAGGAATTTCTTAAATTTCTTAGTAAGGTAAGTAAGTTCATCATCCTGAAGTTCGTTATCACAAGTGGTGTCACAATTGGCTTCCCTAACAATTTTAAGGGCTAAAGGCTTATTTTCTTAGGATATGATAGGCTAAGTTAATATGTTTGGAGAGAGTATACAATCACTTCAATCTTGAGTGCATCTAGGTCCTTCATTACTTTTCTCAATAACAGTACCTTAGGTCTAAATCTCTTAAGTAGGGATTACATAATCTTTCTCACAATCTTAGCCTCAGGATTCTCTCACAAAAGTTGAAATTAAAATTGACTATATCATTCAAATTAGCATAGAAATTATCAAAAGACTCATCGTCTTTCATTTTAATTTCCTCAAATCTAGTAGTCAAAATCTGCAATTTAGAGTTTAACGGTTTTGGTTCCCTCACTTGTGGTTTCTAGGATATCCCAAGCTTCTTTCACTTCTCATGTAGACACTCATCTAAACTCTTCAGGACATAACCATAAATATGTCAAGTAAATCCTTAATATTCTAGTTACACTCGCCTTAAGTCATCATTAGACCAAGTGGAAATCTCAACACTGGTAACTACTTCTACAATAGTTGTAGATGGGCGATCCAATCATTTCTATACTAACCCCATAAACTTAAGAAATACAACTCATTTATTAATTGCTTTCTAGATGATAAAAGTAATTAATTCAATTAATTCCTATGTTTAGACCTTGTTTGACGGGGATTAAAATAAGATTTTTAGTATATTTTGATAGAAGTTGATAAAATGTGTAGTTGAAAAATTATGAGACTCATAAAATATGTGATTAATATTAATTGTTAAAATTGATTTAGACTAAAATCTCCTATGTTTAGCCCTTGTTTGATAGGGATTGAAATAAGATTTTTAGTATATTTAAATAGAAGTTGATGAAATGTGTAGTTGAAAAGTTGTGAGACCCATAAAATATGTGATAAACATTAATTTTTAAATTTGATCTAGACTAAAATCTAGATTATAATTCTTACCAAACAAGGGTTTATACAGTCACAAACATTCAGATCAATATAGTAAATAAATATATACCACCAAATATGATCACAAAGGAAATTTTTTTTGAAGAACTCTTCACAAATGAATAAAAATCCCTTTGGAAAACTTACAAGTAAAATCCACTAGAAATGTTAACTTATGATTAGTTAAGAAGCTATTAAATTTTAGCTCACTCAGGCAACCTTACTTGTAAATCACCAAGGAATTCTTTTGGTTGAGAACACCTTCACTCCTCAGAACTCTGAGTTACTTTTCTCTTCGCGTGGATTAACAAGAATGAACCTTCTCCTTGAGCATGAGAACTCCAAGTGCCTCTTTCCGAAACTCTAGAATTCTGAAGGCTAATTGGCAAAAGTAGAGTTTTATTTTAGTGTTTGATCAAATGATCTTTTATTTTTTGATTTGTACGATGATGCAAGAGATATTGAAATATGTATTTGGATTTCGAAAGATAATCTCTTGACTTATAACAAGGCTCTACCAATAATATAATATGTTTTGGATGAATTTATAAATCACGAGTTGAATCAAGAGATCTTTGGAATATGATTTGGATCTTCAAGAATGAGATCTCTAAAGTATAATAATGATTCAACACTCTTTGGGATGGACCTAAGATTTTATATTTATAATAGGTAGTGTTTGGAATATAATGGGATTGAAATTTAGCATTAAAATTAAAACAAGTTCTTTACACAGAATAATGTCGCTTTGTGCCTACCTTGTCACTAGAGCACTAGGTAGGCGCCAAGCGAGCGCTAGCATTCTGCTTCAATTTTCTCTTTAGCATTCAAGCGTGAATTAGAGCGATTAATTAGTGATCAACACTCCGTTTCTTGAATGTTTTCGAATACTCTTAGGAATCTACTAGCCACAATACTTTATCTTCAATTACAATTCAAATAAACTAAAATTTGGATACAAATAAAGCCAATTACAAGTATAATCCTAACAAAATATACCTATGAAGAAGTGGGATTTGTTTGTGTAAAAATAAGTGATATGGGTTGATATGATCTGGGTTGCGCCGCAGATTATCAAGAACTTGGTGATTGATTGGAAGAAGCAAAAGCCACGTTCGAGACCTCGAATGGGCAATACAAGTCACAAAGTTGTTGGTCAAGCTATAGAGTTCACATGGTTGAAGATGACATGCCAATGAGCAATATTGGTGTTGGAGATGAAGACCGGAATGGATGGGAGGCACTTGATTCACGAGGCCAAGTTTGGAGCCAAGACTGGCGGGACCAAAGTTGCAATTTTTGACGAGTTTCCTATTTTGAGTAGAATTCTAATCTTTTATTATTTTAAAGATTATTTGAACGTATTTTTACCTTTTTAATTAGATCCTAGGATTTCATATAAATAGGACTTTATTTTCATTGTAGTGGAACTTTTGACATTTGAAAGATTAATACAAGGGGCTATTTTGCTTCCAATTTTATTGTTCTTTGAAGAACAATTCGAACTTATCAAGATTTGTTAATCTTGTGACATTCAAAACAAATCCAGATGAGATTTATAAATTGTGTAATTAAGAAGTCGTTAATTTCACATGTTAACAGTTGCTTAATTCATCTTTTGTGAATTAAATCCAAAATCGACGATTCTTGGCTTTCTTGGGATTCGTGTCAATCTAGTTGTGGGTTCCTTAGTGGCCATGCTAATTGAGTTCACATCATAGGCACCCAAGTTTTTTAGGTTCCAACTTCAGAAATCAAGTTTATGGTTTGTTTAGGTGCTAATTCCACATTTTAATAATAATATTTATTATCAATTAAATTATACATCCATCATATCTAAACCCTCTCTATCTCCTCCCTCTTTTTTAATCACTTGATCATCTCTACCCACTACAACCCATCATCTCCATTCCGACAACTGGTGTCACTAACAGAGACACCTTCGCCAACGCCTTGTAGTAAAGTGATGCCTCACATGATGTTGATCTACATGCAGCGTGTATACTGTAGGTTGGTTGGTGGTTGTAACCGTGGCTATTGGAGAGATGTCTGATGTGGGTTATTTAATGGTTGCAACCATCTTTGTTTTTTTTCTTTTTTTTATAGGTAGGTAGTGATGTAGGTGATGGTAGTAGGGTTGGGGTTAGGGCTAGGGCTGGATTGCGGAAGGAGGGTTTATGATCGATGATATAGGTAATTGTGATCTATAAATTGATTGATCTGTAACCAATAAATGATATATGATCAATAAAATAAATAATTTGAGACCAATAAATAATATGTGACCTAAAAAATGTGAGATTGTAATTAAATTTGTAATTAAGTTGTGACTAATTAAATCGAGACTCATAATTTGCTCACAAGTGTTAAGTCATTGTGTATGAGGTCACAGATCAATGTCCAAAGTTTACAAATCAAATAAAATTAGTCACAAATCACTGTTTTATTTTCGCAGGTCACACATTACTGTTCACACGTCATAAATCATATTGTATATGTCACATATCAATGTAACATGTCATGTATAAAAATTAATTGGTCACAGATTAGATGCCCATATCTTTGTGCGCTGATAACAAATGTACATGTATTTGTCCAAGAAAACTGATCATAGGCCATTGAATCAATATCATAGGTAACGATTTACATGTCACATGTCATATATAATAGTTCATATGTCACCGTCATAGTGTATAGGTCATAAATCCATATCAGTAGGTCATACATCATAGAGAATTGGTCATAAGTCATTGGATCAATATCATAGTTAATAATAGATCTTTTTAATTTTTGTCAAAGCAACTCACAACTTATAGGCCAATGGACAATGGAGCTTTTCCATTTTTGTTACAATAACTCTTGATCGGAGTTTCAACACTAATTCGTAAATTTAAAAATATGAGTATCCAACAACGGTACTGTTTGAAGAAAACGGGTCGCCCATGTGGGTTGGCCCGACCCGATTTGCATGGAAATGAATTTTGGAGGGAGGAGTTGAAAATTGAATTTGAAAATTAACCTCCCCACCTCCAATAACTCCCATGCAACTTCCATTATTCATTATTCTAAAAAGCAAACATAAAAATTCGGGTCAAGGGGAGTAGAGTATATATACATGAGGAAAAAGCCTTGATTTTAAAAATATTACATCTCAAAATTGGTTCTTGAATTGTGACTATCAAATTCCTTCCTTGTGATCAAGTTTTTGACCAGAAGAGGAGTATTTGGTGAGCAAACAAGTGGCAAGAAGACAAGTAATTCAACCCCTCATTTTCTCGGGATTTCAAGTAAGTTTTCAATATTTCAAACTCGGTTATAAGTATGCAAACACGTTTTACATTGCTATCAGAGCCTAATTAGGTTGTTTTCTTGTTTAAATACATGCTATAAATGTTTTAGAATGATTGAAATGCATGAATTCTAGTTTTCTTTGAAAGCTTGAATGTTGTTAATGGCAAATTTTGATATACTTCATATAAATTCCTGAAATTTATCTTGTATGTTCATGATATTATGGAGAACACATCTGAAAATTTTCACATTGTTTGGATTTGTATTTTGCGGGAAAAATCGAACCCTAGTTGAGAAACTTAAAACTTTATCGCACGATAATTTCTTGTACGTTAAGTTCCATGATATTTGGATAGATTTTCTTGAGACCTTTCCAACGATATACAGAACATAATTTTTGGCGACAAATTGAAGAAGTTATGACCTTTTGAAGTTTTGACAGAAATCTGAAAATTTTGCCTTTTTTGGGGATGATGAACAGTACCCGAAAAAAACTGACGTAGGAACTGTTGCTGTATTGGTATCAGAAAATTGCATGATTGGTCCCTCAAATATTGCAAGTGCAATTTCAAAAAAATTGCATGTTGGTCCCGACACTTTTGAATGTTGAATGTTCCAAATGCAATTTGAAAAATTGCATGTTGCTCCCCAGACTTTTGAATGTTGAATAGTCCAAATGCAATTTGGAAATGTACATGTTGGTCCCCACACTTTTGAATGTTAAATATTTCAAATGCAATTTGAAAAATTGCATGTTAGTCCCAACACTTTTTGAATGTTGTTTATTCTAATACCAATTTGAAAAGTTGTATGTTGGTCCCAAAATGATTTTTTTTTTTTTTGGAAATAGATTATTCCAAATTCAATATAAAAGATTACAAATTGGTCACTCAAATATTCTTGATTTTTTATGCAATTAAAATAAATTTCTAATAATAAAAAATATTTATATATATATAATTTTTGAACTTGATTAAATTTTGAAACTTTTTTTTTATAAAAATCAAGAATATTTTTGTTAAGTGTTGTTAAGTGGTATTTGCTTAATGGGATTTTTTTAAATGAAAAATACTCTGAAAGTATTTGATATATCACATTTTTTATATGCTCATGAGTAGTGGATCTTGATTAGATTATGTAATCCATTATAAGTAGTTTTTTAATTATTGTGTTTGATTAGATATGGCTAGATCAACACTGTTTTTAGAACCCTTAGAGGAAAAGCTAGTAGAGCACGGGCTGTAGAACGTGTTGAAAAATTATGTGCTTATAGAAACTATGAAACCGATCCGCAACATAACCTAGTATAAGACATAAAATATCTTAAAGTGAGCACGTCTAGAAGTGATACATTTGGGACATCATATATGTGAGATGAAAAGTGGGTATCATCTAATGAGGACACTTCCCAAATATTGGCATGATTTTGCTATTGAAGTTTTGGATAATTCACCACATCTATGCTACAGTTATTTGATCAGGATCTTGAAGAGAAAATGAAATTCGAAAAATGAGAACTTTATGATTAATTTAGATATGCATGGTTAGTTCAAATTTATCGAACAATGTGAAATTTTATTTCTCATATTTAGTATTTGTTTTAAAGATGTTTAATACGATTGAACGTACATATTTGACATTTTGATATTAATGTATATGTTTCATATTTGTCAAATTTACTTAAAATTTCTTGCTTATTTTGTACATGATTAATCTTTTATTTTAATGGTGAGTTCTAACGATGAAAGAGTTTAAGTTATTCTAACTTAGAACCTGTGATTTTGAGCTACAAAATTAATTTTGTGATAATGTAACATTAGGATAATGGATGATGATTGGAAACTTAGTGAAATTTCGACTCCGTGTCTAGTGTAAAATTATTATAACACTAAATTTGCATGAGCACAAAATGATGCGGGCATAAATGGTTATTTATATGGACGTCTCTAAAATTTTGACAGACCATGGCATCAAAGAATATCACAGTTGACCTAAATAAGGGTGACAAATTGAATGGCGATAACTATAACACTTGGCGCCATAAAATTTGGTGTGTGCTAGAGGAACAGGATTACTTTGAGGGTATTAACTACGTGATAGAAGACCCAGGGGTAGGTCAAACTGCGCAACAGAGAAGTGATTAGGAAACTTACCAGACACGGAAAAAGAAAGATTCCACCACTCGTGCAATTTTGGTAAATTCCGTGGTGGACGATTTTATAGATGAGTGCGAGAAGTTCCCGATTGCTCATGACATTTGGATGTATTTGAGAGAAAAGTATGGTGGTACTAGCATAACTAGACTGAGACAACTGACTATTAAACTTGACACTTACAAGAAAATTCCTAATCACAATATTACACAACATGTGAGGATCATGTCTACTATGATTAGGGAACTGAAGTCAGCTGATCACATATTCTCTGATGAGCAAGAAGTTCAGGCTTTGATCCACTCCCTTCCTGATAATTGGGAACATCTAAAAGTCAATCTGACTAACAAAGATAGTATAAAAACACTTACTGATGCAACCCGCCATGTGGAACTAGAGGATGAGCACCTTGGTGTGGATAAATCGGACAGGGACTTAAAGAACAAACACAAGCACAATAAGAAGGGTAAATTGTTTGGAAAGAAGAAAGATAAGAGCAAGATGTTTATTCGGGAATGCTCTGAGCCAAAGAAAGTAGCTCTTATAAATACTTCTTTTAGTGTTGTTTATGTTTCAAGCACTATTATACTAACTAAATCTTATCTTATGTGGATTGTAGATTCAGGAGCGACAGACCATGTAACTAGGGATCGAGAAGCGTTTGAGAAGTTTCGTCGATTTCCAGCTGGTACAAAGTGGATAAATGTCTAAAACGATGATAGAATAGAGGTGAAAGGGATTGGTACATGCAAGTTACATTTGCGTGGGTGGCCGTACTATTCTCCTTCATGATGTCCTATTTGCACCGGAGATATGAAAGAACTTAATTTTCGTTATTGTTCTTTTAAAATTAGGTTTCAGTTTGAACTTTTATGGTAATTCTGTTCATATAAATAATGGAAATGTATTTTATGGTTCTGGACATGTAGAAGGTGACTTTGTAGTGTTGGATTGTGATCCAAACACTTATAATTATTATGTTGATTGTTGTTTTTATGAATGTATCTTCTTCTTCTTCTAAAAATTTGAATGTTGATACATCTGGATGGCATGCTGATCAGGACATATCGGACAAGAGAGAATGAATAGGTTGGCTAAAGAAGGCTTGTTAGGTTCAATATCTAAGGTTTCGTTACCTACTTATGAACATTTTCTAATCGGAAAATCAACACGAAAACCATTCGGTAAAGTTTTAAAAGCCGAACTTCCATTGCAGTTAGTTCATTCAGATATATGTGGCCCGATGAATGTGAGGCAAGACATGAAGCCTTTTATTTAATTACTTTTATGGACGATTTCACTTGGTATAGTTATGTCTATTTGATTTCTCATAAATCGGAGACATTGTAATGCTTTAGACAATTTTTAAACGTGATAGAAAATCAAATAGATAGAAAGGTGAAAGCCTTAAGAACTAACCGATGATGTGAATATCTACTCGAAGAGTTCAAAGAACTATGTGATGATAAGGGAATCATTAGGCAGTTAACTATTCCCAATACACCTCAACACAATGGTGTTGTTGAGAGGATGAATAGAACGTTGCTAGAAATGGAGAGGTTCATGATGGCATAGGCTAACTTATCTATTTCCTATTGGAGAGACGCTTTGTTAACTACGACCTACATTCTGAATGGAGTTCTTTCTGAATCGGTACCTGCTACACCATATCAGCTTTGGACAAGTAGATCTCCTGATTTAAGTTCTCTTAGATCCTAGGGATCAGCTGCCTATATCCATGATTTTTCAAGTAAGTTAGGAAAATTGGATGCTTAAGGCAAGAAGTGTATCTTTATAAGATACTCAGACCAGTCAAAAGGATATATGTTCATAGATGAAAATCAAGATGGGACTATAACTGAGATACAGTCACATGATGTGACATTTCTTGAGAGTTTTTCCTAGTAATGGAGAAATTAAAAACGGAGAACCCTTATATGAATTGGATGATAGAGTTATACTTGATAGATCAACTGAGGTACAAAAGGAAACAATTCCACTTGTCCATTCAAGTGGGAGTAATTTATCTCCAACTCCAAGTGATAGGGTCACATTGGAGCTTTCACTTCGTAAGAGTACTTTATAAATTATGCCTAAACGTCATTTCGAGATTGAAGGGTAAGTTTTTCTAGTATCTCCTAAAGATGGTGAAGAACCAATTTCAATACAAGAAGCTCTATCATGTCCTGCAAAGGAAAAATAGAAGAATGCAATGGAAGAAGTGATACAGTCTATGAAATCAAATTAGGTCTAGAACTTGGTTGATCTTCCATCTGGTCGAAAAGCCATTGGGAACAAATGGGTCCTCAAAATAAAGCGAAGAGCTAATGGGACAATAGAGAGGTATAAGGCTTGCTTGGTGGGAAAAGGTTATACTCAACAGGAGGGTATAGATTATGAAGATACCTTTTTGCCTGGAGTGAGATTTACTTCAATTTGCCTAGTCTTAGTTATCGTGGCACATTTAGATTTAAAATTACATCAAATAGACGTGAAGACTGCATTTCTAAATGATGAATTGGATGAAAAAAATCTACATACAACAACCAATAGGTTTCATTGAATCAGGTTAAGAGAATAAAGTCTTTAAATTGAATAGATGGATCTATGGCTTAAAGGAGTCTTTTAGACAGTGGTCCTTGAGATTTGACAGAGTGATTATCTCGTCTAATTTTGTCATGAGGACAAATATCACTGTATTTATTTGAAAAGGTCCAACGAAAAATTTGTAATTTTATCTCTCTACGTAGATGATATCTTAGTAGTTGGAAATGATAAGGAGTATACTAAAACCATTAAGAAATGATTGTCCTTAAATTTTGAAATGATGAACATGGGTAAAGCAAATTATATATTAGTAGTTAAAACCCATAGAGCTCGTTCAAAGAGGTTTCTTGCTCCGTCACAAGAGCCATATATAAAGAAAATTCTTGAATGTTTCAAAATAAAGAAATACAATCCTATTGACACTTCTGTGTCAAAAGGTGAAACTCTAAGTCTTCGCATGTGTCCTAAACTCTCAAGGAAAAAGAAGAAATATCCAGAGTTCCATATTCCAGTGCAGTTAGGAGCTTGATGTATGCAATGATATATACTCGTCCCGACATTTGTTATGTCGTAGGTCGATCAGCAGGTATCAATCTAATCCTGGAAGAGAGCATTGAAAAGATGTTAAAAGGATATTGAGATACCTGACGGGTACTGCTAATTACTCCATGTGCATCAAGGAAATGATTTGTGTTTAAAAGGATACACAAATGCTGATTGGGATGGGGACCTAGATGAGCGCAAATTAACTTCGGGATATATATTCTTGCTTAATAATGGCACAATTTCTTGGAGTAACAAGAAACATGTATGTATTTTCTGGTCCACAATAGGAGTAAAAATCGTAGTATGTGCTTCAGCGGTACAAGAAGTTGTTTGGTAAAGGAGATTTTTACAGCATCTAAGAGCGTTAGTGGGATATGGGATCTATATTGATCTACTGTGATAGTTAGATAACTATTGCATATACTAAGGATCCTAAGTATCACAGCAAAACTAAATACATTAATACAAAATATAATTTTGTAAGATACATCATAGGTAAGAAGAAGTAAGTTTACAATATATTTCTACACAGCAAATGGTTGTCGATCTACTTACAAAACCTATCCCTAGAGATATTTTTATGACTCATGTTAAATCTCTGGGATTGCGTAGAATTTAAATTGTACACTATGTAAACTTTTTCATATATGTCTATTAATGAACAATGTTTTGAGTTCATATGTTAAGAGTAATCTTTTATTGTGATTTTTAGATTACTATTGCATATGCACACATAAAGTATGTAAAATAGGTTGAGATTGGTTAACTCACATGAACAATCGCCTTAGACACTTTGAGGTGTGCTGAGATGAGACAGAGTGATCATTTTGTGTGTATGATCTAGTCGTCTTGATGAGATACTGGTATGGATTTTTTATGCTATCCATTCCACCTATTTTTTTTATAGCCAGAACGAGTTCTCGATTTGAGATTATTTAAAGAAATAGGTATGAGAAGAACTCAGGTTAGATATCGAAAAATATCTGAACTATGATCTGTACGATGTATTTAAGTTGCAAGATTAGGCATATGCCTTAAGAAAGGGAAAAGACATTATAACACGTGTTTCATACTACTTGTGCTTTAACGACTAATGAGAAATGAAAGAATTGATCCTTGCTTCTTCATTGTGTGAGTCTCTGATACATATTTGACCTCACTTATATACCCTTATGACTTTTGATTGTTTCTTAGAAATTTATTTCAGCGTTTCTCAAAATAGTTTTTTTTTTTTTTCGAAATCTCATTAAAATGGAAACCAAACAAGGGCTTTGCATGTATTAAATCAATGACTAGTCATTTCTACGTAACTTAAGTTATCAAAAAATATATTTTCCTAAAACTCATTTTCAACCATACGTTCTTCAATAAAATAATATTACATATAAATGCCAAACTTTTCCTTATTTTTTAATCACATATTTTCCAAAAATTCACTATTTTAATTTTAGAAACACATTTTCCACCAAAAAATTCATTATAATAGAGTCCAAATATGGGCTTAATTTCACAAGTAATCTTAAGCTGAAAACATCGCTTATGAAGTAGACTTCAATTTTGAAGATCACACTTGTAATAAATTAGAAGACAAATTCAAGATACTTGAAAGTGCTAAAATATTCCTACGAGGTTGCACCTTTGAAGTTAGAGCTCTAACTAATAACTGGATTAAGCTGGTTCTAATACTGTAAAAAATTTCCTTTTGCAAGCAATTAGATATTATGCAATCTATGTACTACGAAGAGATAAGTTTGATTGGATTGCTACTCAATAAGCAAATCCTCTTTTTTTTTAAGCCATGCCAAACACAGCTTTGAGTATCTCATAAAGAAATTTTTGTACTCAAAAAATAATAAAATAGAAAATTGTGAAAATGGATAAGAATTGGCAAATGGGAAATGTGTAACCTATGAAGATGGATTCGTTGACCAAATAAACAAATCGAACGGACCCGGATCCGGAATTGTGGAGTCTATCAGTTCTGCCAATTTTTATTTTTATATATTTGGTGTTGAATTGGATCCACTGCGACTTACAATTATGTGAACTGGTTGGCACCTGTTAGACTTTGTCCTGCCCAAACTCAAATATTAGGTACATTGAATTAAATAAATAATAAAGATATATTTTGTGAAATATTATTAAAAAAAAAAATTGCAATAGAACGGGCCTCGATGAACATAGAAACCTCAATGTGCTATAACGTTCGAAATAAGCAATTTAGCTACATTATTGGTAACTGACTATATTTTACATTATGCGGATAAGTTAGAATAGAAAATTATAAATCAATTAGAAAAGGAAAGAATTAAGAAGGATTTATGAAAATTAACATAACTTTCAGCTCGAGTGTCGAATTTTCACGAGTACAATTCGAAAGCATTTTTCGATTCTGCATATTTTTCTCAGGGTGCTATTTTAAGTCAGTTTAAGGGTATTTTCGTATTTTTCAATATTTTAATTTTATTCAGATTTATTTTGCAATTTCTTAGTTTATTAAAATTTGTTTATCGAATTAGGATTTGTTTGGAGTCTTCTAAATAGTGTTAAGGGTATGAAAACTTTACATTTGTTTGATTATAATAATTCATTTTTTTCGTTAATTGGTGGATTACAATATTTTTTACTTCGTTCGAACGAAATTTCGACTAACACCTGTTCATGTATTATGAACAAGAATCTATCATTAGTATTCACGTTTCCATCTTGCATCACTACATCTACACGTATGAGTTCTCAAGTAACTCTTTCTTGAGCTTCATCCTTTTGCAATTTTTTTTTCTCTAATAATTAAATCAACATTCCTAAGTTATTATCTTGTCAATAAAATTTTGACACCTAAAATGTTGCATTGAGGTTTAACGGGTTTTTACATTACTAAAATTATGACACTTCAAAATTACAAAAATTTTATTAGCAGGAGATAACAATTGGAGAGAACTTATCTGAACTTAGAATCGAAATCCAATTTAACATAATGGGATGCGACATCATAAACTTTTAGACGTTAAAAACGTAGTGGGCCATACTTTGTCTAATTAGATGGCCCACACTGAAGAATTGTATGAACTCCACAGAGTTGGGAGTTGTGGGCCATCCGAAGACTATCATCTGAAAATATAGAGTCCACATAAATTTACTTGGCAAAAACAAGCAATACGTATTTTTAGCACATACACGCCATTTACCAATTGTTCGATGAAAGGGAAATTCAACATTGGGATTAGACTGTTCAAACTAAATTTAAACAAACTTTTGATGATGTTGGGTTTTTTATATCAATAATTCCGGGCGATGATGTTAAATAGTGTCGGATAGTCGGATTAGATTTCATAGGTTTCGGCCGATGATTGAAATATTTATTAACACATTCGATTAATTGGCTCAACCCGAAAAACAACTTGAGAGTCGTTTGAAACAACTTAATATAGTGAATGTTGCTCACGACCTATTTACTTCTTGGATGACTCAATTGTGTTTTGCTCCCTTTAACCATTAGTTGGTCCATGAGCCCACTATATTATTACACCCTAAAACTATATATTGCCCTCGTTTTGTTTAATGAGTCGTGTGTTTTGCAATTGAAAAGAGGCAGCCAACATTTTCTCTAGTTTTCTCTCTTGAGCCTTAAAATTGAATCTGTCTTCCTCTATTCTTGGTGATTCACTGCAGCCTCCATATTGTGTTCTTTGTGAACACATTGACTTGAGCAATCGAAGTAAGAATCCTTGTTTGGTTGGAGCCATTGTTGGGTGTGTTTAATAAGGTTGAGATTGGTGAAACTGAGCCCTAAAAATCCATCATCGAAGATCGATTATTCAACATTTGGTATCATAGCGAGGTTGGGGTGGAATTTCCAGCCAAAATTCGACCAGAAAACCTGCAGAAATCAGAAAATAAAACTGTTTGATTATAATAATTCATTTTTTTTGTTAATTGGAGGAATTATGTCCATAATGCCTCCGTTAAATGAAAGCTCATGCTTGAACCTCCATAACATTATTTTACTAAAAAAAAAAATTCAAAAAAAACATATTACTTTATAAAAATTAATTTTAAAAATTATATTTGATAAATTATGTAATTTTGAAGTACAATCTAACATATTAAGATTAGAATCATTTCATGATAAAAATGAAATGGTAATAAAAACTTATTTTTCGAAAAATAAATATATTCATTTGTTAATATGTTTGGTCTTCATTTTTTAAAATTTATTTTTTTAAATATATTTTCAATCATATATTTATGGAATTCACACTTTTGCTCTTGAATTAGTGTGGAGAAATAGAGAGGCATGACTGTAGCGTATAAAAATGGAGAAAGAGTAAATAAAGCTCTATAATATAATCCTCCACGTCGCATAAATTGATGAAAAGCAATAGAGTCACTGTATCAAATACGTAAGATAAACGACGTCGTTGCTTTCTCTCAATAAAAAAAAAAAAAATTACAGTGAGACAAAATGGAAGAATCTACTGTTCTTTCTACAGTAGTGAAACATTGTTCTTTTTATATAGTAGTGATTAATGACTATATTTGATAGATATTTTTTTGATTCATTTCGACAAAAATAATAAAGTGAGTAAGCTGTTTGTACGAGAGACTTGTACAAACAATTTTACTAGTGCTGCACTAACGTCACTTATATAGTTGATTTCTTTCTTTATTTTTTTTTTATTGAACAGCCAATAAAAAATTATCATATGCATCCTCGTAATATAATCAGTACAAATCCTTTGTACACATAGCACTTCTTACACGTACAATTTCCGTGTATAAAAGTAGACAATCCCTTCTCATAATAGACTATTCGGAGAAATTTTCCGATCCGACGTCGCAAAAACTCGGTTCATGTACGGAGAACATAACACACGGCAGAAATGATATTCATCCCACTCACCACACGTTTCACATTGCCTAAACACAAACCTCCCTTTTCGCACAAACTCTTCCAATAACAACACTTCTAAAATTGCACAAATCCTCACTTCAAGTTTATTTTTGATGAATAAAATCCTTTTTTTTTCCTTAAATTTTGAAGCGTTCATGAGAAAATTGAGCGAGCACTCATTGCCTGACGGGGTAACGCATTCTCTGTAAACAGATTCGTCTACCGCCTTTTTTTTTTTGGAACTGTTGTTTCGTTGCTTGTCTCAACCTAGGGTTCCACTTTCTTGGTTTATTTTGTATATTAATTTTCTAGACAGTTACCTCTTTGCCTTTCTTTTCTTTGTAAGAATGTTTGTTTCTGTTGGAAGAGATATAGTTGGAAATTCAAAATCTAAGTTTTGTTGAAGTAAAAAACTTTAATGAATGAATGAATGAATTTGAAATCAGCTTAATTTTATTCTAGTTGTTTGGAAATTCAAGAGCTTAAGTTTCCTTAATTTTTCTTAATGACAAAAACTTAAAAGAATGAATGAATTTGAATTCTGCTCAATTTTACTCTATTTATTGCGGTTAGAGGCTTTGCTTAAATGGAAAACAAAGGCTATTTGGACTGAAATCTTCAACAAGGCACATGCGGACCTCATTAACCCTATCTGTTTGCATACCTTGTTTGGCTTTATGTTTTTAGTCAAAGAAAGGATTTTCCTGCATTGTTGGCTAAAAAACTTTTGTTAAATTCTTTTTTCCATGCAAGGAGTGAAATTGTGTGCTAAACTACTGCAATAATTAGAAGTGTTCTAAAACTCCAAATCTAGGTTTAGATATCTGGTTCATCTTTCTATGATTACTTATTAGGAAAATCAAATTCCTTGATTTAACCAGTTCTTTGGCATGTGTGCGGACTTCCTAAAAATTTAGTGGTTTATTGGATTCTTCAGGAATCTTGAAAATCACATGGTCAGCATCCATAGTGACGAGGAAACCCCAAGAAAGGCACAATTGTGCTATTTACTCATTGTAACTATTCAAGTAGGCAGATGGGCGATTCTGCTGAAATACTATTACGACGTAAAAAGTTGTGGATCCACGAGACACATTCTAGGGGTGTTATGGATAGCCACATGTTGCGCATGGGTGGGTTGGATGACGTATTGGTGTAACTTAACTATGGAGAACATAGAAAAGATGATGCATTTTAACCCCCCCAAATTTCACATCACTTCACTGGATCATATCAGTATTTTGTGAATTCATATAGGGAGATTGATTTTAATGCAGGGCTGTTTCAAAGTCCAGTTTGACATAAGTCCCACCGTGTAATCATATACATAAGTCCCATCGTAACATATGTTTTCTCACATATTAAACTAATTTTCAGTTCTTCATAGATTTAAAATAAGCAGAAATTTTTTTATCATATAAGTTTGCATTAATACATGTATGTATATGCAAATAGCATGTCTATTTTCTAATATTTTAACACTTATTATGTGGTGTCTTCATCTTATTATACATGATTGAGTCTGTATCCTTGTTTCTTTAATGAAGTAGTGGAAAGTAATATTTTGTTTTCCTTGTTTTTTCCCTATGAAAATGAATCATGATATCCATCCTGGAAAATAGCACAATTACAACCTTCATTAAAAGCATTCTAACGCCTCGAGTTTCCTTAAAAAGATTATCTATTCCTTGGAGCTTCGATGCAGGTGCATTTGCAGAGCTGTTGTGTACTTTAAATTTTTCACAGTTTTCCATAATCCCACGCTTTGTGTTACTCTTGCAAATTGATAAATCTGCTTCAATTCCATGTGGCGCACAAGATCATGACTCCGTATTTACTTTACTTCTTTGGACTCTTTCTCGCATAGGCTATTCAATTTGAGCGGTCTGCCTAGAGACACACTAGCCAGGCAGATTTCGCGCAATTAAATATGGGGAGCAGTTTTAATACACAGATTTTGAGTGATAAGCTGATGAAGCTCAACAGTTCACAGCAGAGCATTGAGAGTATCCTCCTGATGATTACACTTTGCCATATTTACTTCTTTTAAATTGTTACTAGCTGATTTGCACTTATATTGGCATAATGTTCTGTTTTCCACAGTTGAATTTTCCTAGTTGAAAACTTGTTGGAACTACCAGTTCCTGGTAATTGACATTGCCCATTATTTGGGAAACTGTTTCATGTCTCTTAATGGTTTATATCTTGTTAATCTAAAAGATATGATCTTGTAAACTCACTTTTTAAGTTCTTCTGTTCATCCTATGTAATGCATCATAGCTCTTTCGCATTGCCTTTTCATTTTCTTTATTTGATCTCTTGCCCCAGTAAATGAAATCAATGTTATCCTTAATGCGATAAAGCTCTATCGCATTGGAGCATTTTTCACATGAATAATGCAAAACAAGTTGTCGAAAAGTGGGACATGCAGTTTCATTGCTCTCCTCCTGAGCAGCGACTGGCTTTTTTGTATCTTGCAAACAACATTATTCAGAATAGCGGGCGAAAAGGTGTTGAGTTTGTTACAGAGTTTTGGAAGGTTCTTCCAGATGCTCTTCGTGAAGTAATTAAACATGGAGATGAGTTTGGAAAAAATGCTGCATTGCGGCTGGTGTGTCTCTCTTATGCTTTCCTTTATAATAAATGTGGTTAAAAGATTTTTATTTCCTGTTTGCACTCATCGAAAGGTTCTTGTCTTGACATATGAAGAAAGCAATTATTTTGATATTTATACATTTACAATGTATAGTGTAAAAAATTTGGACGAGAAAGATAAAAGCTAATAAAGAAATTATTGATAGGGGCTTTTGTTGCCCTTCAACTAGCGATATTCTTTAAGGTTTTTTCCATGTACAATAAGATACAATAAATCATGCAAAGAAAAAACAATAATGTGCTGGTTCGAAACCTTTTGTTTGAATTCATAATATTGACCTGAATTCCTAAGGATGCCATATGAACCATTTTACTTTTGCATCGCATGAATTTCTCCATTTTCCTCGAGAATTTGCAAATTTATGAGAAATTAGGTTTTAGACTTATATTGCAGGGAATTTTGCAGTGCATTGGAGGATAAGTCTAAATATCAAGTTGCCCTTAAGAAAGCAAGAGAGATATGGTATTAGAAACTAGAGGGATTTTCTATTGAAAAAGAAAGAGATGGCAGAACCGGGAGTTAGAGCTGTCGAGGATAGCTTTTCCCAAAACCCAACCTACGTAAAGTATTGCACTATTTCTATTGGGAAGTACCCGGATGCCATTTGTAATTAATTGCACCTTATGAGAAAACCCTTCTCCAATTTTTTGATTTTGAAATTCCCTGTTGTTGTGCAGAGTGGTACTACTGGTCTATTAGGTTGGATCTACTGCTGTTCTGTGTATTTCTTAGGGCATGTTTAGGTTAAATTTATAGACTAATGGATGCAGTTTCTTTTTATTTATTTTTAAATTTGAAGGAGGCCTTGTTTTATTTTATTTCATTTCACAGTTTTGGGTTTCTTAGATAAATTCCTCTTTTCTTCTTGAGTCGTTTCAAATAATTTCACGCTTCCTTAATATGAATCTTGTTTTGAACTCTTTCCCTGAAGCCAACCCTACTAGATCAATAATGAAAGGGAAGAAAATACAAAACAATATAATCCCAGCTCCAATTTTCAGAACAATTTTCAGAAAAGTGCGTTACAAGCATCCTTGTTGCAAAATTAGTGAATCCCTTTCCCACCCAATTTTAGATTGCAATTTGGGAGGTTCTGTAAGTTGGTTATTTAGGCTTCTGGTGGTGGACACTGAGGTTCAATTCTCCATTTTTTTATTTTTTTTTCCGGGGTTTATTGCATTTTAGTGAAGGGTAAATACTAATTTTGGGTGCTGGTGGCAATGCTATTTTTCTATTCCTTTTGTTTTCAACAGACCGTCCTGTATTGGGATGGGGTTAGGGAAGAGGCATCAGGATTTTGTCAGAATGGAAGATGATGGTTTAATGGTGTTATCTTCCTTTTTCAGTTCATTATTTTGAGTGAAGGGTAAAATTGACAAAAACAATTCTAAGTCATGGATAAATATTAAAATAATGCAAAAAAACTATGCATCAGAACAGTTAAAAGTCAAACCAAGCCATTGAATGTAGTAGTTATTTATTAGTTCTATCTTTAGCGAACACATTGTATGTATCAAAGGCATGTTACTCAAACTCTCCATTGTGGTGGAAGTACCCCGTGTCGACCTGACACGACAAGACAAGGATGAGGGTATGGCATGGATCCTTTAAACTAGAAGGTGATCCTTTATATCGGTTTTGTTATTTGGTATTGAGTTTGAAATGATTTCTAATTTGTAACACACATCTAAATTTGAAATGAAAACTAAATGAACTATTACAATTCGTATTTAATTTGTCTTAAGTTTAGAGTCAAACACATAGTATACATATCCCTAAAAAAATGCATCTGAAATTACCTGTTTATGAATTTCTGAAACATATTTTAGTTTGTTAAACGTATACACTTACCTATGTCTAAATTTCAGATTTTTTTAGCCGTATTGCCATATCCTAGATTTTAGACGTACCCTTATTTGACAGCCAAATCCGAGTCCAAGCAACATTTTTTAAGCTTCTTGTTGAAATAAAATTACAATCATCTGAGATAGAATAAGAGATATCTTGTCTGGTTCTAATTTGTGTAACTGCGGTGCTGATTAATGTATTTTCATCTGCTTTCCAATTACATGCAGATTGGTATTTGGGAGGAGAGGAAGGTATTTGGCTCCAGAGGGCAAATTCTTAAGGAAGAGTTTGTGAAAAACCAACCCAATAATGATAATAAAAATGGGAAGCATGTTGGGTTCAAAATGGTAACCTTATCTGGTGTTGCTGAATGCTTTTTATATGCATTTTTTGTGGTTTTATGAATGTAGTCCAATGATTACCACTTCAATTCCTTCTCTGCAATCAGAAACCTATTGCTAGTAACACATTGGACAAGATAGTTATCAAGTTGTGTATTCTGGTCAACTGGATGAAGATACTGTTTTGAACCACTGTAGCAATGTCATAAGCTCTATTGAGAAAATAAAAAAGGATATTGGAAATGACTACAGAACAGGTAAATTTTTCTCCACTTTCACGGCGCGTCTTTGTGATACTTCCTTCTCATGCTAATTTGTTGTATATCTTATTGAATTAAGTGGCGTTTATGCTTGTGAGATGTTGCTTGCATTTTCCTTTCTAAAATGTATGACTCTGATAGCACACTGAAGCTGTTAGATGCAGATAACTTCCTGTGCTTATATATTTGATCTGAGGTTGACATAAAATTATGTAAAAGGGTGATTGAGCATATATTAAGGTGTAATTTAAAGATAAGAGATTTATTTGGGTTTAAGTTAAAGTAGATCTATAATGGGAGCCATTCCTTCTTTTCAGTGATAAGACAACTGCATGACTGCTGATTGATCTAAACATTGACAAGCACTAAATTCGTAAGTTGTGACTCAATGGCAAATCACTAACTGTCAAGTTTTTTTGTCAAGTAAATGTCCATGAATGAAAATCAATTACTGTAGTGTTCAGTGTTTTTGTTTAACACTATATTGTGGAACTTTTTGTTAATATCACTGGGTGCTTTCTGGATTTGCTTGTATTTCAGAATAACTGCTCAATTTCATGTCCAAAAAAATTGTGGCCCATGTGGATTTGTGCTCACCATTATTCATTTAATTTCTTTTGTTGATTTATTTATTTATCTTACGTTGAGCATTCCCTTTTCTTGTTTCCGACCATCTATGCTTGCATCTCTCTGACTAATGATACTCTTCTCTTTGTCATCTGGGTCCTTTTATCTTTCCATTGAAAAAATATAAGTAGGCCATCTGAATCAATCTGGCATCATGGATGAGCTGAAGGGGAAACATACAATATTGAGGGACTGTATTGAGCAGCTAAGAATTCTTGAATCTTCAAGAACAAAGCTCGTGTCTCTTTTGCGAGAAGCTCTGCAGGAGCAGGTAGAGTGCCTTGAGATTAGCACATGCTACAACTTCAAAATTGTTTTGTTTATACTGCAATTGTTTTCAATTAATTTATTTTTCTTCCTACTTAATTGCTGCTGTGATTTTGTCCTTAGGAATATAATTTGGACCAAGTCTGCAATAAACTTCAGGTAACTTATTCGCTAGTTGCTCACTCCCTTTTAACTTGATAATTAACTGCAAGCCTCTTTAGTTATGATCTGTCATATTGTGTAGTTGCTTGGAACTGACTTGACTTTAATGCATATTGAGTATGTTTGTACATGTTCTACTTCCAGTCACCAACTCCTCCAAAAAATAACTCTTTACAAAGTACACACTCATCAAAATCTCAAAAAGAAGATAAAAAGAGAACAGAAGGAATTTTTCCTCGTAGTGGTGGTGAGTGTTGCCTATAGGGACTGCGGTTTCATCAATGATTTTATACTGGCTCATGATTTACCCATTATTTTGGGTTACTGAAGGGGATCTACAGAGTCCGGCCCCATGCAAATGTTTGTCTCACTTGTACTAGGAATATTTATTTATATTAGATGATAAAATTTCCCCTGCCCCTGGTGCACGCCCCTGATAACGTGTCTGTTGAGGTGTTATTTAAGTTCACTCCAGTTGTCACGAAAAAATTGTTGACTGTTGTCCTCCATCTTTTATTTATTTATTTATATATATATGAGAAATATTTATTCACCAAAAAACTACAAGTGGATCTGCATCATTATTGATATTTGGTATTATCCACACGCATTATTTGTTATCTATAATATTGTAACCACGCATATACATTGTCTTTAGGCTGCTCAGGCACACACGGAAAAGGCAGAAAGTATTTACCAGCAGGCAGTTGATGGCAAAGGTGATGCGCCTAGTCTAGCTGGGCGGAGTCGACAGGAGACTCAAACCAGTCAAACGTATCACGACTTTATGTCCGGAAGTAGAGAACAATCTGCTCCTATAATGTACACATGGCAGGAGCCTTTTACCAAAAAATCTTGCCAAATTGAAGAACATCCTAAACCTGCGGCAGCTGCTGTGGCAGCAAAGCTTACTGCATCAACATCTTCGGCCGAGATGCTGTCATATGTCCCCTCTTCCCTGGCATCGGAGGGTCTCATAAGCAATCAAATAAAAGAATCATCTGATGATTATTCCTCGGAGAAGAGGGCTAAGACTGAAAATGACCATGCTTCTTATGTTCCTCAAAATATCGAGGCACCTGTTCCTCATTTATACCATGCCTCGATACAGCATGATTTGCCAGTCCCCTCTCAGGAGTCGAACCCTGATAATTCTCCCCCTCCTCCTCCATCGTCCCCACCTCCACTACCACCACTACCACCTATGCAGCCATATCCTATTCCCCAATATATGCCGACTGCTGGCCCGGTTCCTAATGTACCATATGGCTATGACACCAGCCAGCACCCGGCACCCCTACCTGGTTATCCTCCATTTTGGCCTCCAATTAATGGGGTTTCTACCTTGGGAGTTCATCCACCGAATGCTTACCAAATGTATCCAACTGAAGGTGGTTTGTATGGGCCCACTCCTGACACCGGTCAGTAGATCCTCTGGTCAATTTGTTGCCTGACAGGTGAACTTCATGTTAACAAGGGCAGTTTTAGAGATTTATGGAGCTTTATTCTCCTTCTTCCATTCAGAGATCATTAACTTTTCTAAGAATAGTCTGATATGCATGCATAATTAGGTATTGAGTATTGTAGATGTTTGTAACTTATTGTTTTCGATTTTAACATATTTGATTACATGGAGTTGGGATAAGTTTCTGTGAGTTGCTTGTGGAAGAAATTGATCTAATTTGGTTTGGCTAAATGCTAATGATATTTTTTGAATTCCTCTGCTTTTATTCATAAAGAGTTTCAAACTTAATAAACACGAGGGTTGCGCTTGTGGATTTAACCCACGGAACGAAGCATATTAGCATTCCAAGCGTCCACACTCCACACTGTTATTGTAACAAAAGTGACATTTTGTAACATGTTTGTGTATTTCTTTATAGAATGAAAGAGCTTTGACTTCAAAGATTGACTAAACTAAGTGTTAGCCATTGATTTCTATTGATTTCAAAAATTGATTTTTGCAGTGATTGGTTTAGATGTTGTCAACTCATAATTTGTAAACGAAGTTTTTCAATCTAATTTGAGCAAGTAACATGATTCGTCAGTCTTAGGTAGTAAAATACAAAAGTTCAGAGCCCCAATGGCAAGGCGTGGCAATCAATATCGAACATGTGTGTTACTATATAGTCCTTTCTTATTATAATACAATGATAACCAAGTGTAGTCAACTAGTTTTTCCAACCTTTTTTTTTTAATTCTATAATTTTCATTATTTTTTTAAGGGGATTTAACAGATCGACGGACTCTTCTCCCAGCCAAGATAATTCCACTCTTTGCGTACAGCCTTTCCCTCACCCTCTCTATACTAATAATCTTTAGGACCATTTCAACTTGTCAAAGAAAAACCATTAAAAAAAGCTCTAACATCAGAAAAATAAATTACTAAAACGGATAATTCTACTTTACCATCCTTTTTGCATGCTTCCCATTTTTCCATCACTTATTTTCCCTTCATTTCCTTAATTCAGTTCTTCATGCCAATAAAACTTCTATGGACACAGAGAAAGAGAAATCCAATATCCCTGAAAAATCCCAGAGTTTTGTGTCTAGAAACAATGAAGATGAAAAAAATGAGGGGTACCAGCATGATTCTGATTTGAAAGATGAAATCACCACCGCTGAAGCTGCGGAACCGCCACCTGATGGTGATGCTGAAGCCAAACAAGACAATGTTGCTGCTGCAGGCTCTGACATGGAGATTAAAGAGGGAGAAGAGTCATGTGATGTAAAGAATTCAGAGTCTTCTCCTTCACCTCCTGATCTGAGTAAAGTCTCGGAAGAGATTGATCAATATATCTTCAACTTGTCAATCTCAAAACGAGATGATTCCAATCCCCCCGATGTGCCTATTTTCGTTGAACAATTCGCCATTCTTGTTGAAGCAAAGATCGAAGACTATGATTCCGATGATTCTCCTGTGAAAAAGTGTTCAGAACAAGATTCAACTTCATTTCTGGATACCATCAATCGAGTTTGCAGGTTATCAACTGCACTTCTTGAATTCTCTTCAGAGTATAAATATGCTTATACAATTAATCGAATTGGTGGCATTCTCCAACGTGCAATGTCATACTTTGAGGAAGAATTCAAATCACTCCTTGATGATCATAAATTGTCCGCTTCAGAACATAATAATAATGATTCAAAGCCGAGGCAATCTACATCATCAAACCCTAATCAAGACGCACCAGAACCTGGCCCTGTGGAGGAAACTAATTCTCCAGCATACTCGGAAGAAAATTTATCAAACTTGATTAGATTATCCAGGGCAATGATTGTAGGAGGACACGAATCCGAATGTCGTTTCGCTTATTTTGTAGCAAGAAGAAATGCATTGGAGGAAAGTTTACATAAGCAAGGATTTGAAAAACATAGCATTGATGATGTGCAGAAAATGAACTGGGAATCACTGGAGAGAGAGATCGTGGCCTGGCTCAAGATTTTCCGGCAATGCGCCACAGTGCATTTTCCGAGTGAGAGGAAACTCTCTGATGCAATTTTCTCCGACTATCCATTGATATCGGAGAGCCTGGTTAGCAGCCTGTCGCGAAACATGGTGATTCAGCTCCTGACTTTCTCCAGGGCTGTTGCAATGACGAAACGTGCTGCTGAAAAACTGTTCAAATTTCTTGATATTTACGAGGTTTTGAGGGATGTCCTTCCGACAATGGAGAGCTTATTGTCAGTGGAGATTATGGATGAGCTTAAAACGGAGACATCGTTGATTCGGAGCTGGTTTGCAGAGTCCATGATTTCCATTTTTGGTGAACTCGAAAACTCGATTAAGGCTGACTCAGGTAAGACGCCGGTTCCAGGTGGTGCAGTTCATCCATTGACTCGTTACACCATGAATTATCTTAAATATGCATGCGAGTACAAGGATTCACTAGAGCAAGTTTTTCGAGAACATCAGAAGATTGATAGAGTCGAGTCCGTGACGGGGTCTGAATTCGAATACAATCCAGAAGCCCAAGTCCAGAATGTTAACAATGATCAGACAGAAAAGCAATCCCCATTCCAACTACAGATGGTGAAGGTGATGGATTTATTGGATGGAAATCTTGATGCTAAATCAAAACTTTACAAGGACATTTCATTGAGCTCCATTTTCATGATGAACAATGGACGGTACATATTGCAGAAGATCAAAGGATCAACCGAAATCAACAGCCTGATGGGAGACACGTGGTACCGAAAAAGATCATCGGATCTCAGGAAATATCACAAATGTTATCAGAGAGAAACGTGGGGAAAATTATTGAGTTGTTTACATCCTGAAGGATTGAATGTTAATGGGAAGGTAGTGAAGCCAGTTCTGAAGGAGAAATTCAACAGTTTCAATAAAATGTTCGACGAAATTCACAAAACACAGAGTTCTTGGGTTGTGAGCGATGAGCAGCTTCAATCCGAGCTTAGAGTTTCGATATCGAACATGGTAATTCCGGCCTATCGGTCGTTTTTAGGCAGGTTCAGTTCTATTTTTACTCCTGGCCGACAAACGGAGAAGTACGTAAAGTACCAGCCGGAAGATATCGAGACGAATATCGATGAACTATTTGATGGAAATGCAGCTCCATCGGGAAAGAGGAGAGTATAAATATATAATGCTGTAATCGAGAAAAAGTTCCTGGAGAAGCCGTTTTTCTTCATGGGATTTGATTTGGTTCAAGGCTGTCCGAAAATTACAAGTATCTTCGCCATGACCTGAAATATGAGCTCATTCCTTTTCTTTTTTCTTTTTAAATAGCTGTAGAAGCTATGCGTTTTCCCCTTTCTTTGTTTACAATTTTTTTTTTTCCTTTTTTCCCAACTTTTTAATTGAGCTGATTAGAACATATGAATATGGTTTATACACAAGCCATCATTGATCGTGCTGTATGTTTTTATAACAATCTGTAGTTGTTTATTTTAGATTTCATTTTTTCTGCCAATAGTTCAGATTTCAGGTTTCATCGGGCAGCACCCCTTCTCCCGATGTTAATATTATGAAACAACTTAGCATACATATTTTTAAGAGAGAATTGCAATCATGGTATCAAACCTTTCATTTTATGGCAAACTTCACTAAAGCCTTTAGTTTGTGCCATTTACAGTTCCAAACCTCTGAAATATGTTATGCTATGAATAAATAACATTTTTGACATTCTTTATTATGACGTGACACACCAAATTTTTGTTCTTTGTATCCTAATCATGGTAGGTCCTGGTTATGGAAGTGAACTTTCAAGAAAACGAGAGATTAAGATTCTTAATCCTACTTTAATTTTGCTTAACAAGGAAGTTAATCAAGTTCAATGGACCAAATTTATTGATGATGGCAAATGTGGTTCCTGGTAATAGGTAATGTATTTAAAGCGTTCATTGAGCATGTTCGGAAAGCATTTATAAACAATTTAATTATAAATAAATAAAAATGAATAATGAATAAGTAGATAGTACTTGTTGACTACTAAAAACATGTTAATAAAAAGTATTTTGAATATTTATAAACCTGAACAAAATATAGGTATTTTCATTTTGTTAATACTACATTCTGAAAAACAAAGAGAGGAAAAGTATGCATTTGCACAAAAACGTGGACTCTGTAATCGACAATACCGAGAATTTGTAAGAAGTAATTTCACCATATATATAGAAAAAAGAGAACAATGAATCGCATAGACGAAGATATCGAGGGTAGATTTTTAAATATGTTGTTTCACACCAACTTAGTGAAATAAAGAATTTTGTTCAATATATAAAACAAAAAAAACATATTTTTATATTCACTAATCTTTAAAGAGATTTCTCAGAAAGAAAGAGAAAATAAATAAAAAAAAATCGAAATCTCTTCTCATAACACCACGTTATGACTCCAATTAAAGTTCTTATTTTCACTCACTTTTTCATATAAATTCCCAACCATTTGTCATAATTTATTGTAAACCTTATTTTAATTAGCAAATCTTGCTCCTCATTAATGTTTATAATATTTTTCCACATTAACATAATACATAAAAGAAAATCTTAATAAAAGATATATGAGGTGTTAATTAATTAAAGTTGATTAAAAAAAAACAGCAAAAATGAAGAAAACAGTTGGAAACATTACTGAAAAATGAGCAAAATTTGCAAACTTTCATGTCAAATAAAATGTAATACAGTCAACATAAACATAAAAAATAATTCAATCAAGAACGATCATTTATAGTCATTTATGAATTTTTATGTTATGCTATGATTGCATATCACCGGGGATACAGTAAAGGACGTTCCAAAGGTCTTATTTATAGAAGGGGAGAGGATGTGAGTGAGATATATTCCAAAACTCACCAGCCTTTATGAAGGGTCACAACCTATCATGTCGCTAGCCCACCATTGGTGCGTCGCAATAGCGCTAGCAGTGTTATTTTATGCAGAGACCTGTTGCTTGAGCGACATTCTCACCATTCAAGATCTTGGCTAGTTTTGATTCATTCTTTTTACTTTGGACTGTAATTTCTCATTCATCCAAAATTGGTTTCGAGATTCTAAATATAACACAATTATCTACTCGTTGAGTAGAATAAGTTAGTGTATTTATTTTCATACTTTGACTATCAAATTAAGTTAAATCATTTGGCCGAAGTTGATACAAAAGTCACTATACCATGGTTTTATACTTGACTAATTCCAACAATCCCCCACATGAATGACAATTCCACAATATGCAACCCACTATGCAAATGATATGCATACTCTAAAAAAAAGGAGTACATACAACAAGCTATAGTATCAAGATATGTGGCTTGTGATTTTGAACCTTCCTTAGTCGAATACAATTGAATTTACTAAGAGCTTGTTTGAGAGTGATCAATATTTGATTTTAATCTAAATCAAAGTCAAACAATCAATATTAATCGGATCTTTCATGGATCCCACAACTTTCAACTACACATTTCAAAAACTTCTATCACAATCTACTCAAAAAATCTAATTTTAATCCCTACAAAACATATACTAAGTTAATTGATGAACTCGATGTCTTGAACCGTTTAGCCATTCATGTAAATTAAAACAATTGCACCAACACCATAACTCATCTAACTACTTCGATTCTCGTGGTTGTGTTAATTTTGGCTTTGAACAACTCTTGGTTTCATAAGTGCTTTAAGAAAATTTAAACTCAAATTTTTGTAGAAGCGGCCCCACTTCACAATTACATAAGTGACCTCCTATAGTATCGTATCATACATATCTTGGTTACTTCCAAGATATAAGAATCATTAAAGGTATAAACTTTTATTCTAGCACTTTAAATCTATATAAATAGGATTAAGTACGTTATATTAAACCTTCCATAACTTACTTGTCCCATTTAATAAAGATCTAGTGATCACCAATCCACAAGGTTGGGATATTGTTATGGTGACTCTGTTTAATAGGCTTTAGGCCCATTTCACTCGAAAGATGGTATATTTGATCTCCTGGAAGCCATTTTGTCAAAGGATCTATTATGTTTTCCTTCGATTTAACACAGTTGATTGAAATTATACAATTCGATATCAATTGTTAATTGTATTATATCAAGATTTACCATTATACATACCATTTTGTGTACTCTCAATTTCCGAATGATTATCACAATGTATAATAATCACAAGTACCAATTTCCCAACATGGAATATCCTCGAGAAATTTACTAAGCCATTTTGCTTCTTTTCCAATTTTGTCTAAGGTAATAAACTCAGATTTTATTATAGATTGATTTATACAAGTTTGTTTAAACAATTTCCAAAACACAGCGCCGCCACTGCTAGTAAACATATAAACACTTGTAGACTTTGAAGCCTTTGTGTCAGATTTGCATCAGTATATCCGTCTACCACTGCAGATATCTTGAGTAGTGTAATCCATAACCATACATGTGTCTTGGGTATCTAAGAACTCTGGTTAATGCCTCCCAATGATCGTTACTTGGATTACATGTAAATTTTACTCAACTTGTTGACTACATATGCTTTACCTAGAATCGTGTAGCTGGTAATGTACACCAAGATGCCTATAATACATGAATATTCTAATTGAGTTATGGGATCACCAGTATTTTTCGCTAAGTGTAAAACTTAAGTCTAATGGTGTCTTATAGTGTTTATCATCTTACGCCTTAAACTTCTAAGTATAGACGCAACATAATGTGATTGAGACAACAACAAACCATCAAGTATCTTAGAGATTTTAATCCGTAATATCACATCAACAACTCTCATATCTTTCATGTTAAAGTGTTTATTAACATTTTCTTAGTTACGGTAATGACATTCGAGTTATTTCACATGATTAACGTATCATCAACTTACAGACATACAATCACGTTTTCCTTATATGTGTTTTTGATGTAAATACATTTATGACATTCATTAATTTGGAAGCCATTTGACAATATAGTTTTGTCAAATTTTTCATGTTATTGCTTCGATGCTTGTTTTAATTCATACAACGATTTTACAAGCTTACACACCTTTTTCATCTTTTCTAGATCAAAAAACCATTCAGGTTATTTCATACATATTTCCTCTTCTAATACATCATTCAAAAATGTAGTCTTGACGTCCATTTGATATATTTCTAGATTATGCAATGCCGCAATTGAAATCAACAATTGAATTGATGAAATCCTTGTAACAAGTGAATAACTATCGAAGAAATCTAGTCATTTCTTTTGTCTATACCCTTTAGCTATTGATCTAACTTTATATATGTCTATTGATCCATTCGACTTCAATTTATTTCTTTTAATGATGCATTTGCAGTCTAAAATTTTGTTTCCCTAAGGGAGTTCAATCAATGCCCAAGCACGATTATGCATAATAGATTTAATTTCATTATTAACTTCTTCTTTCTAGAAAAGGAGTTTTGGGAGTGGACATTGCTTCGTTAAATGTCCTTGGATCATTTTATAGTAAATACGTTAGAAAATCTAGACCAAAGTTCTTTTGAATACTCTGCCTTTTCTAGCACTTGGTTTTCATCTATTTGATGATTACTATCTTCTTGATGGTCTCCATTTGCAGTATCATAAGTTCTTTTATGTGAGCTTACATTTTTTTACAAGAAAATATATTTTTAAAGAAAGCAGTATTTCTTGATTCAATAATAGTAACTACATGTCATCATATACTTCTAATTTGTGAACCACAAATCGATATGCATTACTATTGTTTGCATATCCGATAAAGACAATCTATTATCTTTGGTCCAATATTTACTTGTTTAGTTTAGGTATTTGTACCTTTACTAAAAACCTCACACTTTAAGATATATGTAGAAAGGTTTTCGAGCTATCCATAACTCATAAGATGTTTCCACTTTTGTGTGGTATTTTATTAAGGATATGATTTGCAAAAAGTATAGCTTTGCTTCGCAAATTTTGAGGTAAGCTTGATCTTATCAACATTGCACTCATCATTTCCTTAAATGTTAGATTTTTGTGTTCAGCAAAACCGTTGGATTGAGTTAAGTATGGTACTGTTGTTTGATGAATGATTCCAGATTCTGGACAAAATTCTTCAAACGGTGCAAAATATTCTCCACCTTGATTACTACAAATCGTCTTCATTCATTTTTCAAGTTGATTTTCAACTTTAGTTATATAGTGATTAAACATTTCTAAAGCTTCATCTTTGCTTTTCAACAAGTATACATAATAGTATCTTTTTACCACCTTTTGTTTGAACAAACTTTAAATCACTTATATTTGTGAGTAAGTTCCAAAGGTGTTATGCTTCCTTCAGTCAAATGAAATGGTGACTTTGACTAACTTTGCCTCTAAACAATTTTCGTGTTTTTCATATGTATTAAAATGCATACTTGGTAATAAATTTAAATTCATTACCTTGCATATAGATCTAAAGTTTACATGTTCTAAACTGTGATGCCATAAATTAGACGACTCAAGAATAGAAGCAGAAGAAGACAATCTATTCCTTGAGTTATTCGATACAATAGTAAGGACATTCATCTTATATAATCCATCTTTTACATAGCATTTGCAAACATACATATTGTTCTTAGTAAGTACAAAATTATCAGATACAAAGACTAATTTAAAGTCATTCTTACTTAACAAAGAACCCGACATTAAGTTCTTACAAAAATTCGACACATGAAGAACGTTGTTAAAGCTGAATTCCTTGCTTTGAGTCGTCTTCGAAATTTCTTTGCCTTGTCCTTGAATCTTTGAGCTTGAAAAGTTTTCCATGAACAACTTCTCAGCATCGGTTGAAGTGTAGGATGAAAGCATTTATTTGTCGGCACAAATATGACAGGTAGCACCCGTAACCGCCAACTATTCTATGGTTGTTACATTCTGAAATAAGGGTCAACAAGTTTATATATAATATACCATCAGATATGGCATCAAATTCGATTATATTCGCTTGGGCTTACTTTTTAGGTTCACAATAATCAATAAAGTGATGTTCAGCCTTTCTATAATTATAGCAATTGCCCTTGAAACTTCTTTGCATTCTTGTTGGAGGATTCGATGGAATGCTTCTTCTTCTTGTTCTTGATATTTGATTCCACCACATTAGCCTTAGCTTGCCATATATGACTCCCAACACGGTTGTCCGAATTTCGGTTATCTTCTTCAATTCTCAATCGGACGATGAGCCCTTCAATATTCATTTCCCTGCACTTATAGTTGAGATAATTCTTGAAGTCTTTCCACATGGATGGAAGTTTGTTGATAATTGCAGCCTCTTGATTTACTCAAAGACGAGTTCTTGGCGTGAATGTCATAAAGAATTACCTACAATTTTTGTACTTGACCGATGATCGTCTTTGAATCTACTATTTTGTAATCCAAGAATTTTCTCCCAATGAACTTAGATCTGGCATCTTCAGTCTTGTATTTATTCTTCAAGGATTCCCTTAGTTCCTTTGAAGACTTCATGGAACCATACACATTGTACATGTTTTCCAACCTATTCAGTATGTAATTCTTGTACAAGAAGTTTGAATGTTTCCAAGTATCCAACGCTATTAATGATGCCCTATTATTTTTCCTTCTTGCATAGTAGGAGCATCTTCATTCAAGAACTTCGCCAAGTTCAGGGTAGTGAGATAGATCAACATTTCTGTTGTCATCTCCTGAAATTGACCCCATTAAATTTCTTTCGTTTCTCTCCATGTGTAATGGAGTTTGTGCAAGTAGTAGGAATGACAATGGCAACTGGATGAATCATCACAGTAGGAACCAAGTTGGGAATAACGCTTTTCGAAGTTCCCATACTTGAAGAAGTATGGTATTGTTACGGGTGTAAATGGATTGGATCCATCTAAATTCCATATGATCCTTTAAGAATAATTATCCGATCCAATTCAATTAGATAATCCAATGGATATTTGATTGTTAAATCAACATCTAATTTGCTATGTTATTGGATATTTGATCTAATAACCCAATTTGAAATTGAAAAAATCAGAAAGCTAAAAATTTTATATTACTCAAACTTTAAGCCCAAAAATTAATAGGCCCGTATTGCTTTGTGGAAATTACACAATTCCCTACTTTGAAAATTTACAATTCTAAAATAAGATGGGTAGTTTAACCTTTCAAAGATAAGAGGTTTTATGTTAATAAATATTTTTACTAAATATATATACTCCATTACGCACACAAACCCTAATTAATTCTCAATATTCTCTCTCTACGTTTCTCTCTCGTCTCACTCTCTCTGTGTATTCCCTGATAAAACGTAGTGGTGGAAAATTTGCATGTGGTGGTGGATCTACTGGTGTTGGGGAAGATGTGGTGTAGTGGTTGCATAGTGGTGGCGGATCTGTGAGGTATGGGAGTGTGTGTGGTGTGGTGGTGGTATGGGAAGATGGTGTTTGGTGGGTGGATGTGGTATGGTGGTGGCGGACCTGTGTGGTCGAAATCTACATGGTAATGGCGGATCTGCATTATGGTGGGAAAGATGTGGTGTCGTTGTTGCGTGATGCTGGCGGATCTGCGCGGTGTGAGGGTGTGTGTGGTGTGGCGACGGTGTGGGGGTGTTGTTATAGGGCGATGGTGTGGTGATGTGGCAGTGCGTGGGGTGATGATTTTGTTTGTTGTGGCAGTGATGTGTTGATTTTGTTTGAGAGAGTAGTGTTGCTGTAGGGTAATGGCGGTGGTGGTTCCGACAGCGACGGTGGTGTTGGTGATTTTGGAGGCAGTGGTTGTTTGGTGATTGTTACAGATTAATTAGTTGATTGTGACCATTAAATTGGTTAATTTTTGACCAATGTGACAAAAAAAGAAGAAGATAAAAACAGTGTGTGATCTAAAAAATTAGTAATTTGTGACTGTTTAATAAGTTGTGACCTATAATATTTGTGACTTGCGACCCATAAATAAATTGCGACGTATAAAATTTTTATCTGTGATCGACGAACAAATTTGTGACCTATAGATGTTTTGAATTGTGGTCGTAAAATAATTTGTGACATTTAAAATTCTGATTTGTAACCGAAAAATAATATGTGACTAATTAAACTACAATCTGTGATCAAATTGTATAGATCCGTGACTTTAATATATTAATTAATAAATAAAATAAATAAATAAATTAATTAATTAAATTGTTAACTAAAAATTAACGAATATTTGATTTTTGAAATTTAAATCTTGATTAGGAATCGAGAAACCAATTGAGCCTGTTGGTTCTTGATTCAGATACCCATTCGGGTATTTAACTTAAGAAGAATTGCTCAATTCAATTCAATTCAATTATGTTCAAGTTCGATACAGTTTGAATTTTTTGCCGAGCCTGGGATACCCCCAAAAGTCATCATCTTTCATGAAGGATTGCAACCCATTTGAGCTCTGGGCTATCGATGGATTGAGCAAAATCTCAACTAGTTTTCCCTCTTTTTTTTTTTTATTATTTTTTTTCATCTTTGGGCAGTAATTTGTCATTCATCTGAAATTGGTTTCGAAATTCTAATATGCCACGTTTATTTACTCGTTGAGTGGAATAAGTTAACTATTTATTTTCATAATTTGGTTAACGGATCAAGTCCGAATATTTGGCCAAAGTTGACACGAAAGTCACTATACCATGGTCTTACACTTAACGAATTCCAACAGTTTCACCATTACAAATTTGTGATGTAGATAATACCATTATTTAATATAAAGAATTTGTTTTATTGCTAAAAAATTCATTTTTTGGACCTGGTTAAAAAAAATTATTTTATTAGTAAGCCAATCAATGGTTTTAGTGTTAAGACAAGGGAAACATGTCATTTAATGATAAAAGGACACTGCAAAGGTGGTTTATATGTTCCACCTAGATAATCGGAGTTATTTTTTTCTAATCACTTTTGATCAGGATCAATGGAAATGTTGTACCAATACAACGGTCATCCACATGCATCTTCTTGACAGTTCCAAAATAAAGGCCTCGTGAGGTCATAGGATCTAATACAAATCTTTCATTTGTAATAGTCGTCAGTTACGCAAACTTAGTAGATTGCCTTTTCTTTGTCTAGCCATTCTAATATTTTTCATGAAGTTTATTGTGATTTATGGGACCATTTCTAGTTGTGTCTCTTGAAAATTTCAGATACTATGCTTGTTTAGAGGATGATTTTTGATAAGTGTGTTTTTATACACTTATTTGGCCATAAAACATGACTAATTATTGATCAAATCGTTTGAATTATGACTTAATTCTATACAATTTTGTTTTGTAGGACCATAGTGATGAAGGGGGGGGGGGTCCAAGAGAAAAGAAACTAAAAAGGACCAAAATTGAATAAAATCAAAGTTCAAGGACCAAAATGCAAATAGTTAAAAGATGACCGGGAAGGATAAACAAGAATGTGAAATAGTTAAGAACAAATTTAGTGAGCACTTGAAGTATTGGGAGAAGAAAAAAAGAGAAAATATCTAAAAGAATAAAGAATTAAATTCGGGGATCAAAATGCAACATTTGGAAGTTCTTATAACTGGGCAATAACCCAGTTGTTTTGAGTAGGCGACTACCCAACATCAAGAAATAATTATCGAGGCGAAAACTTTAGAGTGGGCGACTGCTCGAGTTTTGCCTAGGATTAAAAGTGAGCATTGCTTGGGGATTCGTGATTCTAGTGCGTCTCTCATTCATTAATTTCATCAAACTTGCATTCAAATATTATTTTACATTTAATTTTATTTAATTCATTCATAATTGCATGCATAGTTTATTTTCGTTATAATTTCATCATAAGAAACATTCTCATCATTTTTGTTTCGGTTTAAAGCCACGATACTTAAAATTGAACTAAATCAATCCCTGTGAGACGATATTTGAAAATCTAAGTTCCACTTTATTACTTGTTGCGAACTGTACACTTGCAGTGTTTTAAATCGAAATAATATTTTCGTAAACAAGTTTTTGGCTTCATTGTCGGAGATTGAGTTTTAGTTTGATTTTATTTATCTTGGCACTAATTTGAACTTCTACCTGTATTTTTGTATTTTTTGTTCCGTTTCAATTTATTTTTTTCTTTTCTTTTTCAGGAAAAAAGACTAAAAATAGAAGCATAGCAAATGGCTGTAATTGATTTCAATAAAATGCTCGTACACGACTTCATCATAAGACAACGCAACTGGCAACTCAAGAAATTGATAAGGGAGATATGCTTGTGGGAGATTTCATTATAGGACAGTGACTATGAGATATACAAACGGAATGTGAACTAGATGAAACAGTCTTGGGTGACTTGGCTGCTACATTATTTCTCTCACCAAAATTTGACGTAGGTGATTTGCCTGTAGGATTATTTCTTCCACCTATTATTAATGAACAACAATTAAGGGAATCACATCCGCTAGTCTTCCAGCAAATATAGAAAGAGGAGGAGACTTTTCATGAGCATGTCATTGTTTCTTTGCCACAAGTTTCGAATATGGACGTTGAACTCGATAAAACCTCAATTAACGAAGAGGAGCATCAAAAGGCCGAAAAGTTAATCACAATGGACCAAAAAGAGTTAGTAGCATTCAAAGAAGAGAAAATAAGTATGCAATCCCTTGACTTCATCATTTGCTCAAAAATTAAATTTGTGGTTAAACCTTATGAAAAAATTGATGTGTACATTCTCGACTTCGAAATGGGTGATGGCGAAAAGTCACACTATTTGGAGAAGGACAAGGTCAAAATTTAGAGGAAACTTGCAATATAGAACAAATTTGAATTAAGCAAGCTAAGGAGGACATCCAAAGCCATATTCAAAGTGCCGTGAAACGCTTATGCAAAAGTTTAGTTCTAGACTTTAAATTAAGCGCTTAATGTGAGGCAACCCATTTTTTCTATTCCATTTTTTTTTTCATTTTGGTTAGTTATTGCATTACACGTAATTTTAAGGATTGCTTTAATTTAGGAACTCATGCATTTAAATAGTTTGTTTTGAACACATTTTAGGTAGTACTTTAAGACTTGCATTGGTAACTTAGACATTTTTTTCTATTGAGTTCAATTTACTTAAGCTTATCGGTAACATCGTAGCATTATGTTGAGCTTACATTGATGTGATATGCATTTATAAGGTTGTACTTAGATTTCAATCTTCAAACAATTAGAAAAACTTTTCTTCTCCTCGCTATAGAATTTTTGCAGGGACATGCAATCTATTAGATAGTTTTTCTAAAAGTTAGAAGATTAGAATTTTTCATGGTGTGAATTTATTGCAAATATTTAAATCTTATATGCTATGACTAACATTTGTTTTAAATTTTTGGAACAGAAAACTAAAGCCTAGCAGCAAGGAAAAGTGACAATTATCATGACGTTTACCGGTCGGGCCAGCTTGACCCCTCAACTTATCTGCACATACCTTGGCAAGTTTCTGATCCTCTACTTTATTTTTATTGTTTTTAGTCTTATATTAAGGATAAGGGAAAATTGCAGCCGAGATACCAAACCTTTCGTTTATTAGTAGATTTTGCCAAAACCTTTAGTTTGTGCCACTGGAGGTATCAAACCTTTCAAAAATCAGCACCCGAAGTCCAAATGGATGGAAACCGTCCGTTTGACCGTTAGTTGACCAATAAAATTAAACATTGACCAATTTTTGACTAATTGAAAAGGGTAAAAAAGTAAAAGTACTTAACCCTATAATAAAACAATTAAAATAAATAACTAAAACAAAAAAAAATACTATTCATCTCCTTCTTCACCCACCCCACCCTACCCCCACCCCATCCCGAATTTAATTAGAGGGAAGATGAGTGTTTTGCAATATAAAGAAGGCGTGAGTTCTAATGATCTTCAGATATGGAACAATGACGCATTTGATAATGGAGATCTTAAAGAAATTTCAGGGAATAAGCCTTCATGGAGTCCTATAAAGCCCATGTTGTTGAATTCGACAGAGTTGATCATCTCGGATTCTTCGAGCAAAGAGAATGAGGGTCCTCTATTTGAGAACCCAATTTCTTCTGTTTCTTCTTCTCTCAGATCTGTTGTGGCACCCTTCAAGCCGGTTAATGTGAATGGAGCTTCGGAGAATTTGAAAACTAGAGGAATTTCAAAACAGGCTTTTGAAGAGAAGGTGGATTTGAAGAGTTTCGATGAGGAAATCGAGGAGATTGAGATGGAAATTAAAAGATTGACTTCAAGATTAGAGGCTCTGAAACTGGAAAAGGCTGATAGTATGATTTGGATGGGGTGGGGGTAGCGTGGGCGTGGGGTATGGTGAAGAAGGAGATGAATAGTATTTTTTTTTGTTTTAGTTATTTATTTTAATTGTTTTATTATAGAGTTAAGTACTTTTACTTTTTTACCCTTTCCAATTAATCAAAAATTGGTCAATGTTTAATTGTATTGGTCAACTAACGGTCAAACGGACGGTTTCCATCCATTTGGACTTCGGGTGCTGATTTTTGAAAGGTTTGGTACCTCCAGTGGCACAAACTAAAGGTTTGGGCAAACTTTGCTAATAAACGAAAGATTTGGTATCTCGGCTGCAATTTTCCCTAAGGATAATGTCATGTATAAGTTCCGCGAGGGGGGGGGGGGTGGCATAATTTTGAAATTGTGGCACCTATTTTTCCTTGCATTGATCGTATTCATCAACAACTGTGTTTAATTACTGCATTGTGTGCTTGTCGAGTGTTTAAAAAAATTGCATATTTTATTCAATTTTATGTTTCTATGTACTTGTGGCGGCTTGATAGCATTGCCAGCTATGATGTGAACTTTAGAATAGGTATGCGTTATGAACTGTGGATGTGGTGCAGAATTTTATTAACTTGTACTCTATGATGTGATACTTAACATTCTTTGTGCACACACTCATGCTTTACATGTTAGGTTAGTGATTGGGATCATGAACAAGGTAGGAGAAAACCAGAAACCCTCTAGTGTGGTAACACGTAAACCATTTTTAGAATAGTTTGGAGACGGTTGAACAATTACAGGGGAACATTGAGATAGGTAATGATTCCGTGCATGAAATTCTACTATGTTGATTGTCTAGACCAATAAGATGAAGATTAAGTGAAAGTCTAAAGTTGGGGGTTGGTTTTAAAAGCTGAATGTCTAAAAAAACAAAGAGGGGCATAAAACTAAAGTGTGTAAAAATAACACTTCTTTTAAAACCTTTATGACTTAGCAAGTAAGCCTGTAAGGGTATTTTGAAGCATGATGTCCTAAAGCCAACTGGTTTGGGAGTTATCGACCAAAAGCTGCTACAGGGGTCCTATAGAAAAGCAAAAAGGGAGAAGTTTATAAAAAATCATCTTATCGAGCCTTTATAACTCTAGTGAATAAGCCTGTAAGGGTTTAAAACCAGCCGTAAAGCCAACTGGTTTGAGAGTCATCGGCTAAAGCTCGCTATAGGGGTTATATAGAAAACAAATGAGAAGATAACAATATAAAAAAGGAGCAGAAAATAAGTTAATAAAAGATACAATAACATGAAGAATGCCCTTGGATATTTAGTAGATAAAACTACACCTTTGATACGAGACAAGTAGCTTAGTTTAGTCTTCAAGGTTGAAGCAATCAAAATAAGAGAGCCTCTGCTTATTAACATGTGAACTTGTAAGAATGAGACCTACTCAAGCTAAGAGAAGGAAGATAATGCATTTATTTAAACTCCTACCATTAGAACATACCCCGAAATGATTGAGTAAAAAGAATAATTTTGGGGGGTGCAACTCTTGAGCGAGGAAATGATATATTTGACCACCATGGGTCGGAAATAGACCAATCATGAGCTTGATATGTTAACATGAGTTCACACACATGTTGAGTTTTGCATCTGATAGGTAAAGGTTGATTTCATACTTGCACTATTGAAACTGTTTCTTATGTTGATTACTGAATTCCAATTCTGAGACACGGTATGTTGTCAAGCCATGTTTTATGTAAAGTTAAGTCACTATCCTATTTTAGAACAAACAATAGTTCAAGTTTGAGAGGTTTGATAAGTACGTTTTTACAACTTATTTGGCCACAAAACATGATTAATTGTTGATCAAATTGTTTGAATTATAGCTTAATTCTATCCAATTTTATTTTGTAAGACCATAGTGATAAATGTAGCGGAATTCAAGAAAAAAGAAACGAAAAAGGACCAAATGGAAGAAAATCAAAGTCTAAGGACCAAAATGCAAATAGCTAAAAGATGATCGGAAAGCATAAACAAGGATGTGAAAGAGTCAAGAACAAATTTAGTGAGGGCTTGAAGTATTGGGAGAAGAAAAAAGAGAAAGGATCTAAAAGAAAAAATAATTGAATTCGGGGATCAAAATGCAACATTTGGAAGTTTTTATAATTGGGCGACTACCCAACATCAAGATGCTGACGGGAAAATTTTAGCTTGCCCTACTGCCTGTGTTTAGTCGCCCAGGCCAAATGCGGTGAAAAAATTCTGAACTCCTTATCCGACTAAAATTTTTATAGAAACAAATATTGGGAAGTATTTTACGACCTTAGGGTTGTCCCAAAGCATTCAACACTCATCTAACATATTCCCAATGATTTTGAGAGCATAGAAAGAGGAAAGAAGCATGAAGAACAACCCGAAGACGTGAAGATTCAAATCAACAATTAATTGGGTGATGTCACTTCTTCAAAATTTGTTTTGTTTTCTTACTTCTACCATGCGAGGTTAGATTTTATGTACAAAGAGATCGATGAACCTTGTGATATAACTTTTTAATTTCTAGTTTTCCAATTTTGACATCAAAACATGTTATGCAATTGTTGAATGATTTATACGCATTTATTTTCTTCCATGATTATATGCACGTAATTGTGTGAGTATGGTGACTTATTTCATGCATTTGAGAGAAGGGAAATAAGTTCGACGGTGTATAAATCATCATAAGATCCGATAGGGGATAAACATATACTGCTATGCCCGGCGTGAATCTTTAAGTGCTCAAAAAAATACATGTATTTTTGTATATTTGCACCCGTCATAGAGATATAGATTGGTGGTATATGTGTAATGCCCCGACCCGTATTGATCGAAATGTCACTAGATTAATTGTATTTTAGCAGTAAATTTGTTCAACTTGTTTTTAGTGGAAGGTATAAATGATTAATTTCTTTTTATAATTTAATACTAAAAGAAAACAATTTAAAAAAAAAACTGAATTTATTCATACCGTATATGCATTTATATGTTGGATTAACACATACCGTATATTCAGCATACCATATTTGTATCATACCGTATTTATAGCATATCATATTTGTATCATACTGTATTTACAGCATACCGTATATGCATCATACCGTATATGCATGTAACCACTATTGACGTGAAATTTTGCAAAAAATTAAAAGTAATATTGTTGTTTCAGTTTTTATCTCAAACAGTAATTATCAAAATAAATTTGTTTGCATAGCCATCGACCTCAAAACTTCATCAAATTTTAATTTAAAGTAGGAAACTTCTTATAATATGACATAATCAAAAATTAGCTTCCATCGGCATCATATGAGGTATTAAATATTATTTTTAAAACCCAGCAACGACCTAGTTGAAAGGTAAACCAGTGCAGTTCACTTAAAATGACATTTAAAATTTCACAGGCATCAAAGCCATATGATTTCAAATTTATTCAGTAGCTAATCCATGAGACTATCAAATCCAATTGGTTTCATCAACAAATTCCAAGTAACGGTCGAGTTATGAATTTTTGAAGTCAAGGCAGAAGCTGGAAAATTGGAGACTCTACCTAGTGCAGTTTAATTTATGCAACATATAAAATCCCACCAATATCTGATTGACATGATTCCAAGTTCATTCAATAGATACTTATGAGGCTATCCAATGCCATTGGTTTTGTATAAAATTTCCATGTAACGAAGGAGTTATAAATTTTTAAAGACGAGCCAGAATCTGAATTTTTGAAATGACAACAAAACTTTAAATTGCTAACATATTTTTTGTAAATAATGATTTGTAAATTTATTCCTATAATACATATCTAGTTTCAAACATAATTTATTCATAAAGAATATTCATAGAATAGATTCACACATGACATCCATAGGAATCTAACTTAAAGAAAACGTAAACATTTCATATTCAACTAAAGATATTAAATGACAAGTTTCTCCATGGCATGTCGCATCATCCTTTACTATCATTCACGCCTCAAGGAAAATCCATTCAACCTGTAGGAAGAGAATTAACCCATGAGTTTAAAACTCAATAGATATCATCGGTGCATTTCGTTGTCAAATTAAAAATTTTGAACTATAGATTCATATCATCGCACGTAGATGGATTTCGGCAAAATCCAATTACTGTAGTATTATCATAACACATAGAGCCATCGAATGATCATTCAGACTGTTGTAGTGTCGAAGCATCATACCCAGAGGTACCATTTCATTCAAACATTTATCAAAAATCATAATTTGAAACGAAGTAAATATTTGCACTTCTACCTACCTTGAATTTTCTTGGATATCAAAGAACAAAATGTATAGAAAGCCTTTTTTCTTCTCACCCCTATTATTTCTTTAGCTTAAATTGATATGAAATATATTTTTCTGAGAGAAAATTCGGATTTGAGGAGGGGTGTAGTGAAAAAGTGACCTTTCGCTTTTTATAACATTTCTTTTTAATGAAAAACTAAATAGCGGAAATTGTATTATCATTAAGTTTGTTAACTTGGAATAATTCATAAAAGTTTTATAAAAACATCTACATGGTGATTCGAACTTAGGTTGCCTCTATGAAATACCATCTAGATGACCATTGTGGCAACCCAATTATTCATTAAATCTTTGTAACCAAATTTACTAGAACTTAATCTCTTAAATTGTTTCATAGTTCTTTTCTTGAATGAGCTAGGCCCGTGGTGCTAGATCATTACAAAATAATGGCCTAATTTCATTTTATTTTTCGAGCTTCTACAATATTGGAGTAGGTTTAACATTACTCGAGAGAGATTGTTAGATAGATTTAGGAGCATTGATTCTTTAAAAATTTGTTTACATCTTGTCAAATTGTGGAACTAGGGTTAAAAGTGAGCATTGTTGGAGATTCATGACCCTAGTGCGTCTTTCATTCATTAATTTCATCAAACTTGCATTCAAATATCATTTTGCATTTAATTTTATTTAATTAATTCATAATTGCATACATAGTTATTTTCGTTATAATTTCATCACAACAAACATTCTAATCATTCTTGTTTCTATTAAGGTCACGGTACTTAAAATTGAACTAAATCAATCCCCATGGGATGATATTCAGAACTCTAAGTTCCACTTTATTATTGTTACGAACTGTAGACTTGCGGTGTTTTGAATTGAAATAATATTTTTGTGAACAATTTTCTCGTTATATCTAGTTCTTTCCTCTCAAACGAAAATTTGATTTTTAATGCATATTTGGCTTTTTAGGAGTACATTGGCAAACAATTTAAAAAGAAGATGAAAATACTCCATTTGGATGGGGGAGGGAAATTCATTAACTCAAATTTCTCTTTTCACTTTCGATAGTATCACATCCCTAAACACTGTAACAATCAGGTATGGTTGAAAGACGTCATTGCATTATTCACGAACGTAGTATGACGATTCTCTTTTTAAGTGTTACTCCCTTATGACTACGGGGTTGAAGCTTTTCTTGCTATTGTTTATCTTATCAATCGTCTTTCCTCTTCTGCACTCAAGTTTGATACTCCTTACTTTCGATCATTGGTACACATCCTACATATTATTCACTTCATGTTTTTGGATCAAAATGCTTTTGTATGATTGGGACAAAAAAAAAAACATAAATTTGACTTTAAAACGGTATTATGCATTTTCTTGGGGTATAGTTATAAAAGTAAAGGTTATAAATACGATCTCCATCAACAAAAAAAATATTCTTTTCTAGACATGTGATATTTGATGAGTTATTTTTTCCGTATAAATCTATAGGAATTGCAACATTTTCTAATCCAAAACAACTTTCCAAGATATTTGACTCATGGCTTTCTGATCATGATGCTGATTGCCTTCATTGGATTTTTTCCATTTTGTCTAGCACATCTATTTGTAGCTCTTTTGTCTACATCTCTTTATTATATACCGATCCCCTCTAATGCAGCCTACGGGTGAGGTCGATCAAACAATTTCTATTATTCTTGCTGCAGTGGAGGTTTTGCAGGCAGAACAACCCGATATGTCCAATCCACCATCATCGCAGCCTGCTTGAGACACTTCTGTTCTATCCGCCACACAACTGTTTTTCGTGTAAGTGTTATGCCCTAGGTCCAATCATCTTTGGACATAAGCACTTTTAATATATAATTGATGCAATTTTATGGCAGATCTATTATTTAATTAATATCCAATTAATTTAAATAATAGTCTGTAGATTCAATAGTAATTTGTTAATATAAAGAGTTGTGATTGTGATGCAAATTATATATGAATGAATTTTAAATCATCCGTGGTCGTAAATAATAACGAGATATAGATATTGTTATTATGAATAGACCATCAAGTGTGACATTTTTTAAACGTGAAGTAGCTGATCTCACAGGCTAAAGTGTGGTGACGCTTAAATGAATACATGAATGTTTTATTATAGAATAAAATATTGGAGACCCGCTAGGAGATTCCACATGGATAGCTATCTCAGTGGTTAATCTCTAATATTCAAAAGTGAAATTGATCCTTCGAGTTAAGGTCATCATAGTGCTTTATATAAGGATGGTCATATTTTAGTAATGTTGGATGTTGCTCTATCAAGGATAGCCAATAAAGCATCGTTTGGGTATGTCAAAAATAATATGAAGGTTGTGAATGACCAATAGAGGATTCGCCACTCTTAGATAGTAAGAAACTATAATCTACATTTTATTCAGTAAAGTTGATAATAAAATCCATGATTAAGGTATACTCATAACTCGAAAAGGAGCTTTCGACTTACATTGACGTAATAGTGGGATAAAAGATATGATCGATAAATGAGATTGACACACATCCATATCTCTTAATCAATCAAATCATATTGATGAAAGGATTATAGACGAAAAGATTATAGTTTCACGGTAAACGAACAAGTTTGGTTTTGTCATACTTTGCGATATTTTCTTTCATATATATTGCCCTGATTATATCAAAATAATAATTCATGTCGTTAGGTATCGTGATTGATAACCTAATAAGTCACTTACAATAAGAGAACTAGAAGAATGAGATTTACCAATTAATTAATTGACAAGTGTTGGATAATTAATTAATTGGGTTGCTTATTAATAGGCCCAAATTAATTAATTGGATTAATTAGTTCTTAGACCAAATTTAATTAATTGGATTAATTAAATATTGGATCGGGTTAAGTTTAAGAAACTGGTCAATTTCGTTTGGATTTATATTAATAGGCTACTAGGATTTGAAAAACAAATATATTCTTGCTAGCATAAGAAAAGTAAAAACCCTAGCTCTCTTAATTTTGTTCTCAGTGTGGATTTTCATTGAAGGCTAGACAATTGGACAGCTGTAAATTGTAGATCTAATCATTGGAGTTTTAGAAAAACGCCGAAATTTGTAGAATTCAATAAAAATATAATTTCTATCATAGTTTCTATCAAAACACAAAGAAAATCCTTGATGGGAATTGAAATTTTATTTATATTTTGCTATGCATGATTAATTAAATTCCTAATAATGGTATTCGAGCATACTTTGTGCTTGTTAGAAATAGTTTTGCATATTAGAACAGTCCAATGTTGATTTCCATATTGTTCTTGAATCTAACAATTCAGAAAATTATTTTTATATCTTCAAATTTTTTTGAAAGAAAATTAATTTTTTTTTGTCAAAAGTGGATCGAAAGTAACAATAGCCACTATCGGCTAGTGGCCGTCGATCGCTTGAGGCGAAAACACTCACAAGTGAGTGTTCGTTGTACTGTACGATGTTGCGTCGAGTGCACACACACGCATCACCACGCTACATATTCTAGCGGCGCCTAGTACTAGTTTTGCACATCGTCGCTATGGTGCTGTACATTTTCTACTGTCGAGGGGTGGCGCTAGCGAGCGTTGCCCCTGAAATTCCTAATTTTCATTTAGGGTTACCATCGGGTGAGATGAAATTGTGGACCGGGGCTTGCCATGAAATTCATAAAATTTAGGGTCCTTTCCTGTAATTCTGATTTGAGGGTCAATTTGCAATTATTTTAATGAAGGGCCTTCTTGCAATTAACAAAATTGGGAGGTCCTGATTATAATTGTAATCTTGGGTCAAAATGCAATTTTCAAAAGGAGGTATTGAATTTGAATTTTAAAAGAGTGTTAAAATTGTATTTTAAATGGGTTTGGCCTATTTTAATTTTGAACCAATTGAAAAATATATTTAAAATTGACAACATTTTATACTTTTTGTTAAAATTGGATTTTAGCTTAAATATTAAACTTTGACCCCTAAATTTTATTATTTAAGAGTTTTATTCTAAATTAAAATGTTGACTCAATTTAAATTGGAGCTGAACTCTAATTTGACATTTAATTAAAATTCCATTTTAATTGAATTATCCATCCATACATATTCTTGAAATTAGAGATAGACACAAATTTGTCATTAAATTAGAATATGATTTTTATTAAATTGTTTCGCCCTGATATTTTAGAATTAGAGTTAGACTCTAATTTGCTATTTAATTAAAATTTGATTTTAATTAAATAATTCTGCCCCATAATTGTAGAATTGGAGTTTAGACTCTAATTTGGTATATAATTAAAATTTAATTCTAATTAAACATACCCGCTAATTAAGTTAATTGATTAATATGATTAATTAATTATTTAATTGTTCCAATCCATTTGTCTAAATTAGTTTAGACGACCTTAATTGTTAAAAACTTGAAACATATATACATATAATATTTGATATTATATAGGAAGGCGTTTATATGATTAATGTGTTGACCTATGGTTGACTTCTCGTTTTGATTATCACTAACAAATTTAAGTTTATTTCTAACATGTTTATTTGAGTATTAATAGACACTCATAGACAACATTACAAATCAAATTTTGAAGAGGCAAAGCGAAGATCGACATAAAAGAAAAATCGACATCATGAAGATTTCTATAAAAGCATAAGTATGGCATGCATGTCAAGACAAAGAACCTTATTGAAGATTAGATCTTATACGTAAAGGTTATATGTTTTAATTTTTGGCAATGAATCTTAAAAAGCTCAAGTATCGATTTTATATTTTCAAGATAACAAATTCAATCTTACATTATTAAAGTACTACCTATCTTGAAAAATTTGGTTAAAAACGTTCTTCAAAGAATTACATTTTGTCGAAATCATTAGAGAAACATTTTACATAAAACCTGCTATAGCGGATGTCGTGTAGTGTTGGCAGATGTCTAGTAGACCAACAGTTAAAATTTCTTAACAATCTAAATTACAACGGCTAGTGAACCATCCTGTATGATAGCAGATGTCTGGTATGACTCGTCCAGTAAGATAGATTTTCTGACGGTTCTGTAGCTATAAATACCCCAATCTCTTGCATTCATATCATCACTTCTAAGAGCACTAAATTGAAATACTTTGGAGCTTTAGCTTCTGTTCTCTACTCTTTATTTATCTTTATCAACTCATTTACTCTTGAAAAACTTTTCATTGAATTTACTTTTGAAAATCATTTGATTTATCAAAGTTTTTCATAGCTAACACTTGAGCTTCATTCATTACTACTCATTAAAGTGTTTACCTACTTCTTTTCTTTGTACACAACTTTGAATATACATTCATTAAGGGAGAAGATTCTTTTGTAAAATTTATTCTTGATTAAATTTTAGGTCATGTTCAACTCCAGAAAACCTCAATGGTTGTAAAAAAGATTGGTACTCCTTAGTTGTAAGTCACCGAAAGTATTGTAAGGGTTTGATTGCACCATAAGTCAATCAAAATTAGTGGAAAAGACCTTGCTCGTGACTGAGAGCTTGGTAACGGGGGACGTAGACCATTGATTGGATCGAACCTCCAAAGCATAGCGTTTACGCCTTTTTTCCCTTTCTCTTGTTATTTTTTGTGTTATCTTGTTTTCTTATTGGCTTGTTGTTAATTGGCTAAATTTGCATTTACCTTCAAAAAAATTTCTAATAACCAATTCACCCCCTCTTGGTTAGTTGTTCTTGGGCTTTCAATTTGTATTAGAGCTAGGCATTCAATTTCAAAAAATTTTACAATCTTGAGAAATAGCTAACCAAGTTTTCCAAAATCTTTAGGGACACTTCACAAGCTGGCCCCTCTTCTTTGACGGCACACATTATAATTATTGGAAGGCTAGAATGGTGATATATTGTAATCTATTGATTATAATATTTGGAAAATTATTGAATAAGGTCTATATGTCCCTACCAAGACTATTAAAATAGATGGTAGACCAGATCAAACTTTACCAAAATCTAGGAAAGAGTATGATAAAGAAGATAAGAGAAAATTATCTTTAAATGCCAAGGCCAAAAACTTACTTTATTGTGTGCTAGATAGAAATGAATTTAATTGGATAAGCATATGTGAATCGGCATATGATATTTGGCATGCTTTTGAAGTCGCTCTTGTTGGCACAAGCAAGGTTAAAGGAACAAAAAATAAAAATGTTAGTTAAAGAATTTGAAAATTTCTTTATGAAATAAGATGAGCCTATTATTGATATGATTACACGTTTTACCGATATTGTAAATGGTCTTAAAGGATATGATTGTAAATTTACTAACGGTGAACTTGTAAGTAAAATGCTTAGGTCCTTGTCGAAGGAGTGGAGCCTGAAAAGAATGTTGATCGAGAATACCAAGGATACAAATGCATATCCTTTGGAGGATCTCTATGGCACATTAATGACCTACAAGCTAAATATTGCCGATGTTAAGGAGAAAACAAGAAAAAGCAAGGAAAAATTGAAATAGCCTTCCAAGCAACAAATTGCCTTGAAATCAAAAATTGAAGAAGGGACTTCAAAAGAAATTATGAGCGATGTAGAACTAAATGACTTGGTTCTTCTTATCAAGAAATGGAGAGGTCTTCGTAATAACTGAAGATTTCAAAAGAAGGAAGAAAAATGCAAAGAAAGAAGCAAATTCATATGATGAAGTACTTGAAAATTTTGAAAAACTTGCCCTGAGTCATGCTATTCTTGAAGAGAATAATTCCTTGTTAAAAAAGGAAATAAAGAAAATTTTGGAAAAGTAAAAAGAACATGTTAGTCATGATTTTATAATAATAGAGAACATTGCTTTAAAAGAAAAAGTAGATATTTAACGAGAATTATTCATAAATTCACTGAGGGCAAAAGAAATTTCGATTTAATGCTTGGTATTCAAAAATGCTTTTTCGATAAAGGTAGAATTGGATATAAACCCTCTTTAAAACAAAAATTCCTTAAAAATATGATTTTTAAAGCTTCAAATACTACATGTAGTTTTTGTAACAAGATTCGACATGTAGCCTTTAATTGTGTAGCTAAAAAGAAGCTATTTTTTGAAAACAAGTATAAGTGGATTTGTGAGTCCACTAAAGCTAACTATCATGGACCCAAGTTTGTATGGGTACTTGTAGGAAAATTAAAAGCAAATGGTTCTTGGATAGCGGTTGTTCAAAGCATATGATCGGAGATCTATCCTTGCTATCAAATTTCAAAAGAGAAGAATGGAATACATGTAACCTTCAGATACAATGCCAAAGGTAAAATTATTAGTATTGGAAACATTGGTAATCACTCATGCCCCTCGATTGAAAATGTTCAACTTGTTGATAATCTTAAACATAATTTACCAAGTATTTATCAATTATGTGATAAAGGTTATAACATGAAATTCAATTCTTCCAAATGTCATATTAAGGATGATACATCTAAAAATGTGATTTTCATAGGAAGCCGAAATAAAGATATTTATTTTATAAACATTGAATTTGAAAATAATGAAAATTGTTTACTTAGCATGAAAGAATAATCATGGCTATGGCACGAAGACTCGGGCATGTATGCATGGATATTCGTTCAAGAATTTCTAAAAATTGTTTTGTAAAAGGATTCCCAAATTTGAAATTTGAAAAAGATAAAATTTGTGATGCTTGTCAATTTGGAAAACAAGTGAAAAATTCTTTCAAACCTAAACTTTATCCTTAAACTACAAAACCTTTACAATTTCTCCATATGGATCTTTTTAGACCTTCTATGATGGCTAACTTAAGCGATAAACATTGCGCCTTTGTTATAGTTGATGATTTTTCAAGATTTACTTGGATCATATTTTTAAGCTTTAAAGAAGAAGCCTTGAAAGTTTTTAAACATTTTTGTAAGAAAATTGAAAATGAAAAAGGATATTCTATTACAACAATTAGAAGTGACCATGGTGGAGAATTTGATAATGTTGGTTCTGATGATTGTTGTAAAGAATATGGATATGAACATAATTTTTTGGCTCCAAGAACACCTCAACAAAATGGTATTGTAGAGAGGAAGAATCGCTTATTGCAAGAAATGGCTCGAACTATGTTAAATGAAAATAATTTGCTTAAGTACTTTTGGGCCAAGGCCGTAACTACCACTTGCTACGTTGTCAATAGAATTTTAGTAAGCAAAAAGAAAACTAAAATACCTTACGAATTTTGGAAAAATAGAATTCCAAATATTAGTTATTTCAAAGTTTTTGGATGTAAATGTTTTATTTTAAATACAAAAGACAATTTGAGAAAATTTGACTCCAAATCCGATGTTGGAATTTTCCCAAAATATTCATCAACTAGCAAAGCTTATAGAGTTTTTAACAAACGGATCTAGTCATTGAAAAATCCATGCATGTTACTTTTGACGAGACTAACTCTTTTGATCGAGAGAAAGGTAGTGATGATGATGTAGGTTTGGAAGTTCCTTTTGAACAAATGAAAATTCAAGACCATAATAAGGAGGTACCAAATGAAGAAAATGAGAAATCGAATGCTCAAAAACCTGAAGAAAGATAAACCGAAGAGCAAAGTGATCCCCCATTACTAAAGGAATGGACATTTGTTCCATCCCATTCTAAGGAGATTATTATTGGTGATCCATCGAAAAGTATTAGTACTAGAACTTGTTATAAAAATCATCTCGGTAGTTGTGTATTTATTTCTCAAATCGAACATAAAAATTTCAAAGAAGCCGAGTTTAATGAGTTTATAATTCTAGCGATGCAAGAAGAATTAAATTTGAAAGAAATCATGTTTGGGACTTAGTTGCTAGACCAAACCATCAAACCGTTATTGATAAAAAATGGATTTTTAGAAACAAAAGAGATGAAAATTGAATAATTGTGAGTAACAAGGCTAGATTAATGGCTCAAGGTTACAATCAAGAAGAAGATATCGATTTTGAAGATACATTTACACTTGTAGCAAGATTAGAATCCATTCGCATGCTTCTAGTATTTGCATGTTTCAAAAATTTTACATTTTTCAAATGGATGCTAAAAGTGCATTTGTAAATGGATTTATTCAATAAGAAGTATTTGTTAAGCAACCTCCCGGATTTAAATATCACAAGTATCCGGATCATTTTTTAAAATAAGAAAAGCTGTTAACGGTTTGAAATAAGCTCCAAGAGCTTGGTACGAACGATTGAGCAAATTTCTTCTTTCAAATGGTTTTTCAATTTGAAAAGTGGATCTTACACTTTTTGTAAAAACTCATAAGGAGGATATGCTTATTGTTCAAATTTATGTTGACAACATTATTTTCGGCGCAACAAATACTCATCTTTGAGAAGAATTTTCAAATTGTAAGAGTAAATAATTTGAAATGAGCATGATGGGAAAACTTAAATTCTTCTTTGGACTTCAAATTAAATAAACAAAAGATGAAATTTTCAGAAATCAAAATAAATACATCTTAGACATACTCAAAATATTTGTCGTCCATGACATAAGCCTATGAACACACCAATGAGCACATCTTTAATGCTTGACAAAGATGAGCATGGTGGAGCGGTTGATGTCACGAAATATCGAGGTATGATCGGATCTCTTCTTTATTTAATTGCTAATAGACCCGATATTATGTTTAGTGTATGCTTATGTGCTAGATTTCAGTCTAATCCTAAGGAATCACATTTATGTGTTGTAAAAAGAATTTTTCGATATCTTAGTGGAATTAGAACCTTATGACTTTGGTATCCAAAGGAAACTCACATTGACCTAATCAGTTATTCGAATGCCGATTAGGCCGGATGTAATGTTGATCGTAATAGCACTAGCGAAAATTGTCACTTTTTAGGCTTTGCACTTATATATTGATCTAGCAAGAAACAAAATTTCGTTGCAATATCCACCGCCGAGGCAGAATGTATTTCGGCTGCAAGTTGTTGTGCACAAAAGCACTTTGGATGAAACAAACTTTTTGTGAAAATCACTTACGTTATAATCATGTGCCTATTTTGTGTGATAACACTAGTGCTATAAACTTGTAAAATCCCATCTTGCATTCATGAACTAAGCACATAGAAATTCAACACCATTTTCTTTGTGACCATGCACAAAAAGGTGATATCATGTCAGAATTCATAAAAACCGAGAACCAATTAGTTGATATTTTCATTAAACCTCTAGCGCATGATTGATTTTCTCATATTCAAAGAGGTTTAGACATTATTGATAAATTCGATATAAATGGTTAAGATTAGATTATTGTTTATATATACATCTACCAGCCTTTAAAAAAATTGTACAGGACGAGTCAAATGGACCGTCCGGCACAAGATTCCGGTTTGGCAGAAAAATTCTGGTCTTTGCCTTACCAGACGTCCGCTGCGATTTCAGTTCTTAGAAACACTAACAGAGGCCATTTTTCTTCCCGCCTTCTTCAATTCATTCAAACCCTTCTCCATACTCTATTCGATTTTCATCATTCTACCCTTCTAATTCATCAATTTAACATCAAATCTATTAACCCACTTCTTCTACACCTTTTTCTTCCTCAAAGATTTGAAATTTCTCTCACAATTTCGAAATTTTCCACAATTTCATGTCCTAGCTCCATTGGTTCAAGATTTCTTCAATTTACACAATGAAGAGATCGAAAAGAGCAGGAAAGTGGAATAAGACAACGGAAAGAAGGCCTCCACCACCATCTTCCGACGAAGAAAATGGATTTTGAGCCCAAAATGGTAAACCCGTTTGAGAAGTCACCCATTTTAGTAGGTAAAAATGTAGATTTTTGCCGATTTCACTATTGAAGCACCTTCATAGATTGCCATTTTCACACTAAAGGATCATGCCTATTCCCTACTTGTGAAAGAAATTTATCACAAAATGGTTATCACACCTCAATCGGATGAAATTTCTTGTTTGATTAATAATGTCTGTATCACAGTCACCAAAGCTCTAATTCACCATATTCTCGAGCTTGATGAATGTGATACGCAAATTTTTCTCTATAAAGCTCATTTGTCAATTGAAGGTTACTCCCTGGTCGATGCTTGTCGTCGAGTAACAGGAAAATATTTTGAAAACATTACTGAAATTAGTACAAATCAACTAACCTTACCATGCAAAGTTTTGCAAAATATTATTGCACATGTCATTCTCCCTAGGAAAGGGCATCAGGACGAGATAAACGTTTTTAACCTTTTCATACTAGATTCATTCCTTGTTGGCCGAAAATTAGATTTTCTGACTATTGCATTTGGTGTAATGAAGCTCACTCATTCCTCATGATATGCTAAGGCCTTACCATACGACATGTTACTTACCAAAATTCTCAAACATTTTAATGCTCCATTGGATGACAAAACTTTTGTTAAACTCCATCCCACTGACACTATTACATACAAATACTCAAACGCGTGAAAATCATTAAAATGCATGGTAAATGGGTGGCTCAAACAAAAGGGTTCGACCCACTTTGGGACCTTCCACTTTGTCTTTTGAAAAAGAAGGAGATGAAGAAGAAGAAGAGGTGGAGGATTTGATTTTTATTAAATTGTTTCGTCCTAATATTTTAGAATTAGAGTTAGACTCTAATTTTTCTATTTAACTAAAACTTGATTTTAATTAAATTCAGTCACCTTAAGTTTTGAAATTAGAGTTGGATCTAATTTGCTATATAATTAAAATTTGATTTTAAGTAAATAATCCTGCCCCATAATTGTAGAATTAGAGTTTAGACTCTAATTTGGCATATAATTAAAAATTGATTTTAATTAAACATACCTGCTAATTAAATTAATTGATTAATATGATTAATTATTTATTTAATTGTTCCGATCTATTTGTCTAAATTAGTTTAGATGTCCTTAATTGGTTGAAACATGAAACATTATACATATAATATTAGATATTATATAGGAAGGCGTTTATATGATGAATGTTTATTAGTGGATGATTATGGACTCAACCATGTGGATGTCTTGAATGGTTAGTTTTATTCTTATTGTATTATGGGCTTGTGTTCCCAATCATTTTGGCATGCATGCCAACTAGTATAGAATACAGGTTGTAGTTGGACTAATTGAAGAATAAAAAGAGGAGGAGACCATAGAGATGGAGCATTGTATGAGTCAATGCTCTTACCTCCTAGGAACTGAAAAAAGGAAAAGAGAAGGAGACCATAAAGATGAAACAACTAGTATTTTTTATGACTCGGGAAGACTACATAGTAAAAGTCCATAATCGTCCACAAACTATATTATATATGTTTATTTGTATGTTAGATGTATATTAAAATATGTATAGTTATTACGATGAGACCTTTGCATGCAAAACCCCACATTAAAATATTAAATTATATTTATATTCACCTTCCATCATTGTTGTGAAAAATCAGACTCCTCAATCGATCTCAACTTGTTAATTACACTCAAGGATGGTTTATTAGGAATATGTTTAATACTATGAAGTATTAGATATTTTTGAATGATGGGTCCAACTTAACTAAAATTTATCTTTTATTGAGTACACTCAAAGACATAAGCTAACACATAAAATATCTGAAGAAAAAGAGTTGCCAGCTTAATAATCTAGGAATTGTATGGAGTTACAATTGATAATAATATCTACTCAAATGTTTTATTAAGGCTTGTTGAGTATACTCAAAGTTTTAATATAACAAATGCGATCCCAGCCTACTGGGAGTCAAGTATAGATTCATAATTTTATGTAAGAGGGTCATAAATTTGAGTTAAATAGTGAGAACACAACTAATTTAATAAAAGACCATTTAAAATTAATTGATGCATTTTATGTATTATTCTTTTACTTTTTTTTCCATTTATATTTATTGAATCATGAGTAACCATATATATTTGAGAAACATATTGGATGTTAACAATCACACCAAATTTTCTTGATTGGCACGACAATCTGAGAATTGTTTCCACGCATGAGAAAATTGTTTTTGTCCTTGATTAGCCATTTCCAGAGACACCTGTTGATGACTCAATCAAGGAAGAGGTGACTGCTATGATAAACATCGTGATGATGATAATACTGCATATGTGGGATGCTTGCAACTATGTGACCTGAGTTACAAAAGCAAAATGAAAGTATATATGCTAATGTATGATTTTTCATTTCAAAGAGTTGTATAATAATAATCATGTGTGGAATGATATGAGACATTCAAACAACTATACAGGTGCAAAATGACAGAAGAATCTTCAATTACAGCTCATGTATTGAAGATGATTGACATTGAGAAGTTGTTTATATTAAGTTCGACTATAAACCATGAACTAAGTATTGATTTGGCTCTGTAATCTCTATCTGAGAGATCTATTCACAATTAATTATGAATTTAATATGAATAACCTCAAATGCACAATCATTGAGTTTCTAATAATGCTCAAGACTGTGAAGCCCAATATCAATATTTGTAGTGGAAAAATCTTACATCATTGATTCCTCTAAGGCTTGTAAGAGGAAGTCTAAAAGATGCTTTAGGAAAGCATTCGAGATGGTTAAGACGGTCAAAGTGAATAAGGACAATACCAAATCTAATTACCCTTGTTATCATTTTGGAATGATAGTTCATTGGAAGAAAAAACTGCAAGGCATATATCTACTTCATTAGCATCTTAGATAATTGATACTAGATGTAGATATCATATTTATACAACTATGGAGAAACTAAATAGAAACAAACCACTGCAAAAGGGGGAAGTTGACATGCACGTTGAAGATGAGCAAAGGTTGCTGCATTACTTGTAAGAGCATATCTCCTGCTATTGCCTTTAGACTTAATATTGGAATTAGAGAAATGTTACTTTGTACCCATCATTACCAGAACATTAAATAAATTTCATGTTTGGATATGAACGATTTTAATGTTAAGGACAATTGTTGCTCCATTTTACCTTGATAAGAGCTTAATGGTTATGATAAATTACACATTGACATTTATATTCTAAATACAGAGTATTATATAATGAGTATAGAAATTAAGAGACATAAAAGTGGTAATTTGCATAACACCTAAATCTAGTACTGTAGATTTGGTCACATTATGAAAATGCGATTCTTAAATTACATAGAGATGTATATTTGGGTAAATCATTTGACAAGTGTGAATCATGCCTGTTAAGCAAAATGACCCACTCTCCTTTTACTTGAAAATGAGAAAGATTTTCACAATTATGGACCCATGTCAATTGATACTAGATGAAGTTTCTCTTATTTCATCCATTTACTTACGACTATTTAGATATAGTCATGTATACTTGATGAAATTCAAGATGAAGATCTTGAAAGGTTCAACGGATTCAAGATAGAAGTAAAGAAACAAATAGGTGAAGATATTCTCATATTAAGATTAGATCGAGGTAGAGAATCTTAGATTTTCTCTCGCAATGGACTTTCCAACATACACTACAGCAAACGGTGTATTTAAGAGGAATAATCATACACTATTAGATATAGTACGATTTATAATGAGCCATGCAAACCACCAAAAAATTTTTTAGGGTCATTCATTGATTGTAGTATGCTACATACTGAATCGTGTCCGATCTAAGTCGATTAACAAAAACTTCATACAAGCTATGGAAAGCCAGTGGTCTTAATTTATCTCATATGAAAGTTTGAGACTGTGATGCTTATTTGAATCGTATTGAATCAGATAAGCTTGACTCTATATCCAATTGATAAACATTTATAGGATATCCAAAATAGATATTTGAATATCAATTCTATAATCCCATTGAGAAGAAAGTCTTTCTTGCAAGGCATTTCATATTCTTAGACAAAGAGTTCACTCTAGGAGAGGACGGTGTGAACAAAATAGAACTTGAAAGAGTTCAAGAGTCCATAGATATAGTTGACCAAGTAGATGAATTTGAGCTTGATCCCACACCTGATGAAGGACATACTCTTGATCAGGAAGTAGAGACTTTCGAGGACATGTCAGCTCTGTCTAAATTTCGTAGGATCATTCGACCTTCGAGAAAATGCGAATTCATGATTATTAATTAGGCATTGCTAATAAAGGATAATGCACCTGCTAATTACACAAAAACAAAGTTAAGTGTTAACTCAAAGAGATGCCAAGAGGCCATAGAATCCGATATGAACTCTATGTATGTGAATAGGTTTAGACCTTGATCGACTAACCTGATGGGATGAACCCATATGTTGTAAATGGGTTTACACGAAGAGGTTGACATGGATGGAAACATCTATACAACAAAACAAGGCTAATAGCAAAATTTTACAAACAAAGACAATAAGTCAGCTTTGATAAAACCTTTTAGCCTAGAGTCATGCTAAAGTCCATTCAAAGTTTGCTTGCAATAGCTAATACCATGACTATGAACGATGTCAAAATTGTGTTCCTTAATAAGAACTTGCAAGAGAAAGTGTACATGAAAAGACTCAAAAGTCTTGAATCCAAATATGCTTACATGGTATACAAGCTTGATCAATTTTTATATGGATTGAAGCAAGCATCTCAGAGTTGAAATCATTGATTTGATGAGACAATCAAAAGGTTTGATTATATAAAAAATGAAGATAAACAGTGTGTTTACAAGAATATAGTGGGAGCAATGTCATATTCCTAATCTTATATGTAGATACATATTAATAGGAAATGACATCTCTATATTTCAATCGTTGAAATCATGATTACCAAATAATATCTTCCTGAAAGATATAGAGAAGCAACATGATTTATAGAGATTGATCTAGAAGATCGCTTAACTTTTTTCAATATACATAGATAAAATCTAGAGAAAATGAACTAAGAGTTCATGGATATGCGGATGCTAACTTCTAGTCAGACTAGAATGGTAGAAAATCTCAATCAGGATAATGGTTAACTCTTAAGCAGTGTGTTGGAAAAGGCTCTAAACAGTAAACCACCATTGATTCAATAGCGGAAGCCTTATACATTGTTGTTTTAGAAGCAATAGAAGTTGTGGTATGGATCAAGAAGTTCGTTAATGAACTTGGAATAGTTCCTAAAATTGTTGATCACATGCCTTTATATTGTGATAACAATAAAGCCATTGCGTGAGCGAAGGAACTAAGGTCTCATTAGGGATGGTAATTGCGCTTACCGTCTCGAGCGGAAGAAATCTCGAGCCGAGCCCCATTTTGGGAAGTCGGGTCGAGCCTGGCCTGTATGGCTAGGCGAGATACACAAGCCAACCTGTTTAAATTTGAAAAAAAAAAGAGAGAAAAATCAATCTCCAAGTTGCCTACTGAGGTAGGCTGCCTTAATCAAAAGCTAAATAGCTTCCAAATAGGGAGCAAAGGAAGAAAAAAGTCCTAGCAAGCTCGACTTGGCAAGATCCCCTGAGCTGAAAACTTGGGTCGAGCCTTAATTTTTTGGTCAAGCTTTTGCTCAGCTCGGGAAAAAAGCTTGACATAAAAAAGCCCAAGCCGAGCCCGAGCTCGAGCCAGGACTTTTGGCTTGTTGACACCCTAGGTCTTATCAATAATCCAAACATATGTTTAAGGTAATATTATTTCATTTGAAAGATAATACAAATAAATGATTTAAAGAATGAATGAATTCCTATAGTTGATAATATTGCAGATCCACTAACAAAAATTTGTTATAGTATAAACATAACTATCATGTAACTCTTATGATATTAGATACATAAGTGATTGGATCTAGTGCAAGTGGGAGTTTGTCAGTGTTTTGCCCTAGGTGAACGAATTCCAATAGTTGATAATATTGTAGATCCACTGGCAAAAAGTTGTTACAATATAAACATAACTGTCATGTAAACTCTTATTATATTAGATACATAAGTAATTGAATCTAGTGCAAGTGGGAGTTTGTAAGTGTTTTGCCCTAGGTCTTATCAAGTTTGGACATATGCACTTTTAGTATATAATTGATGCAATTTTCTGGCAGATTTATTATTTAATTAATATCCAACTAAATTAAATAATAGAGTCCGTAAATTTAAATTTTAATAATTTGTTAATCACAATAAGTTGAGATCGTGAGATGTTAAGTTACATATGGCTAAATTTAAATCATTCCTTACTTGTGAAGTGACCGTCATTACGGATAGACCATCATAGATATCGTCATTACGGATAACGAGATACGGATATCTTACAAGCTAAAGTATGGTGATACTTAAATGAACACGTGAATATTTTATTATCGAACAAAACATTGGAGACCCATTGGAAAATTCCACATGGATAACTATCTGAGTGTCAGTAGTTAATCTTTAACTTTTGAAAGAAAAATTGATCCTTCGACTTGACGTCATCATAGTGCCTTATATGAGGACAGACATACTTTGGTGATATTGGATGTTGCTTTGCTAAGGGGACACTAATACGACATCATTGGGATATGTCAAAAGTCATGTAAAGGTTATGAATGACCAATAGAGGATTCATCTCTCTTAAATAGTAAAAGATTGTGATCTATATTTTATTCGATTAAGTGGATAATGAAATCCTTGATCAAGGTGTATTCATAAGCCGAAAAGGAGTTTTTGACTTATATTAATTTAATAGTGGAATAAAAGAAATGATCGATAATTGAGATTAACACATCCATATCTCGTAATCGATCAGATCATATTAATAAAACGATTATAGTTTTACGATAAATGAACAAGTTTGGTTTTGTCACACCACATGACTTTTCTTATCACATGTATTGTCCTGACACATTGCTAGATGTCAATCTGAGACAGCGAATGTGAATGAGTGATAATTTATAAAGGGGTATTTTAATTTATCAATTTTGATTAGATCAAAATAACAATTCACGCCGTGATTGGAAACCTAATTGGTCACACACAAAAGAAGAACTACAAGAATAAGATTTACCAATTAATTAATTTGACAAATGTTGAAGAATTAATTAATTGGGTTAATTATTAATAGGTCTGAAATAATTAATTGGATCAATTAATTCATGAACCAGATTTAATTAGTTTGATTAATTAAATATTGGATCGGGTTAAGTTTAAGAGACTGGCCAAGCCCGTTTGGACTTATATTAATAGGTTATTATGGTTTGAAAATAAAAAGACAATATTAATATTCTTGCTAGCACAAAAAAAGTAAGAACCCTAGCTCTCTCAATCATGTTCCATGTGTGGATTTTCATTGGAGGCTGAATAGTTGGAAAGCTGCGGATTGTAAATCTTGATCGTTCGAGTTCAAGAAAAGCAAAGGAGTTTGTAGAATTCAGTGGAGGTATAATTTCTATCATAGTTTCTATATAAACACAAAACCGATCCTCGATGGGAATTGAAATTTTATTTATATTCCGCTATGCGTGATTAAGTACATTCCCAACATTCTGTATCTCTATTAGTCATGCTATGGTTACCCATTGTCAAAGTGGTATCGTGAAACCAAACCCCCAAGTATGCTTTAATTGTGATCGCTCAATCTATACCATGAGAACATCGGTTAGTTCAGTTCGCTCTAGCTCATGCTGGTAGGCGCACGAATATGCGAGAAGAATTAGATACTCTACATCAAAACAAAACATAGGTCCTTGTTCGTCGACATCCTTCCATGTATAAATAGGTATACAAAGCTAAACTCAAGGTTGATGGCTCTCTTGAATGTTTCAAGGATCGACTTGTAGCAAAAAGGTATCATCAGGTGGATAGAGTGGATTTTACTGACAATCTCTCCTATTATTAAACTCAGAACTATTCGTATGCCTATCACTATTGCCTTTAAATAATGTCTTCAAAAATTGATGTGCAAATATATTTTTTTCGAATATGAATAAGAAAAAAAACACTTAACTGATTTGGAAGATTAGAACTAATTGAACTATCATATGCAAAGTACTTGGTCCACCCAAGCTATTCAAGGATTTTATGGGATTGTAAATTCTAATTTTGAATACAAGTTTATTTAAACACGAATTGTAATTTCTTTCAAAACAAATGTTAAATAAAACTAGGTTCTTGGCACCTATCATTAATCAATAAACTACCATATGATGGATTGAAGGTATTACGAGAAATGTTATATTTTAGTTTGATTTCGAGCATGAGATACACATTTTTTATATTTTATTCTATAAATGTTAATGTCATATTATAGTATAAATTGTAGGCGTTATATTTAATTTCTTTTGCAATTTTTGAGATGTTTCTCACATGCTTTTAATTAGCTTAATCATTTTTATTCGATAAAAGTATTATTTCTATTTTATCCTTGTAATGATTTATGCGAGCATAATAAGTAATGAAGGGGTCATCACTAATAAAAGATTAACCATAAATGAAATTGACTTGCATGGACACACATGGTTAGAATTGGAGAAACTACTAGATAGGCAATGACTTGTAGGGTTGTTGTAAATCATAGGTCAGTAGTTATCCATGCTTACAAGAATTATGGTACGACCAATTCACACACTTATTGAACATGTCGAGGAAGTCTTCTTTAGATGGACTGTGGAAAGGGGTATAAGACATGAGGTTTCAATTATTCAAGTTGTTAATAACCTTATTTATACACAACCACTTCGGTAGAGAGAATGGCCGTTGTTTTTAAGGATGAGATGCTAAATGTTAACCTTCAGAGCATCCAGAAAAGATCGAGTTTGAGCAGTACTATAAAACATTTTTGGATAAGTGGATTACTAGTCTCGAGCCTAAATCGGAGCAAAACTAGGACCTAGAGTCGGAGTCAAATTATAAGCCAGAGTACGAGCTAGGTTATGAACTAGGACTAGATCATCTCGAGCTTTAACCCGAGCAAAAGTGGGACCCAAATTCGAAGTCAAATTATAAGCCAGTGTACGAGATAGGTTATGAACTAGGACTAGATCCAGAACTAGAGTAGGAACTAGAGCCTGAGCTTGAGTTTGAGCTCTAATTTAAGCCTACGCCAGAGGCTAATTAGGAATCTAAGCCTAAGTCATATGTGTCTTTGAATGATGAAGCCCTACTATCCAAGTTTCATAGGATTCAAAATGTTTGTACATGCAAAGATGAAGACTAGTAACTTAGAGATAGTTTATGTTAAGTATTTTAAATAAATGATTCCATTCCCTTCTTAAAAGTGAATATAATCAGTACTTAAAATCTTAAGAGTGAATATAATCAAGACTCAAAATAATATGTAGGTTCAGCTTTTATTTATTTATTTCTATTATTCGTCATGTCTTCAATGATTTAAAATTTTATCAAATTGAGTTTTTCCTTCGAATATATAGAGCTTTGTTGATTATTTCTAAAACAAAATCTATTTTATTGATATAAGGAAAATAGCATGTCATCTGACACAATCTGCTACGTCCAAGGACTTGCTGAGAGTTGTGCGAAATCTTGGCAGGCAACAAATATAAGAGCCTCATTAGAATGCACATACTAACTCCAACACCATGAACTCAATCGTGGATCAGTTTTGCTGTTATGGGCCCCTTAGTTTTGACTATAGGGCTGACCCGTTGACAACAATGAATGGATTAGAATATTGGAGAAAATCTTCAATCACTTTTCTTGTAGTTATACTTTGAAAATTTTATGTGCTAATTTCATATTGGAGGATGAAACAGATCACTGGTGGGAGTTCACTTCACGTACTAGGATTGATGCAAAACAACATGACCTTACTTGGGTAAATTTCAAAGAGGAGTCGATTGGAAAACATCTTCCACAATCTGTGCGAGAGATTGAAAAGAGCCAGAGTTTCTACAACTTAAGCAGGGAAAGATGGCTTTAGTCGAGTATGAGAAGAATTTTGAATAGTTTTCTAGGTATGCAATACATCTAGTGGATACAGAGCAAAAAAAAAGAGAGAAGGTTCAAAGTAGAATCATGGCATTCCATAAATTCACCACATACAGCTTGGTTCTACAATGGGCTCAAGCAATTTCAAATTGACTTGAAATTAATTAGACTATTCAAGAAAGTAATAAGTTTCCAAGAAAGGGAAATAGATTGGGTCAGATAGAGGTAAAGAAAATGGACAAAATAAGAGGAGTAACTTTGAAAGGTGCTCTCGTTCAAGCAAGCCAAATTATGTTAAAGAATATGTACCACTGATGCAACAACTAGGGCCATATTACTACCAATTGCTAGGAACATCCACCAAGGAGGGACAATGATCAAAGTAAAAAATAGAGCATCTAGAGTCTTTTCCTTAACCCAGCAGGAGACAACTGAGAATTAGAACATGATAGCGGGTATTCTATCAATATTTTAACAACTTGCTTATGTTCTTATAGACTCGAGAACAATTAATTCCTTTGTTTGTATTGGTTTTATTACTAAATCCCGTATTGCATGTGAAAAAGCTGATAGTGTCCTAGAAGTTACTATCCCATTAGGCAAAATATTTAACACTAATCAAATAGCTATGATAAGATAGAAATGGATGGAAAAGAGTTTAGAGCAAATTTGAACCTTTTAGAGATGACAGAATTTGATGTCATCTTAGGAATGGAATGATTGAAAAGCAATTACAGGATAATTCGATGTTTTGAAAAGGAATTAGTTTTCCAGAAGCCTGAAGAAGAGGAGTTTTTTTTTCTTTCACAACAAGTGTTGAGCCTTTACCTACTCTTGTATTAGCTTTGCAGGCAGAAAAAATGTTAAGGACGACATCGTGTGAGGGACATTTGGTAAATACTACTGGAACACAAAATTCAAAGTCCATATTAACAATGTGCCAATAGTAGGGAATTATCAATGTATCCACTGATGACTTACTTGGTGCACCACCAGATATACAAGTGCCATTTACAATCAACCTCGTACCTAGAGTGACATTAGTGTCTAAAGATGCATATAAAATGGCACCAAAAGAACTCCAAGTGCTAAATTCACATTTACGAAAATTATTAGATAATGATATGTATGACCAAGCATGTCTCTTTGGAGGTGCACCAATGTTGTTTGTGAAAAAGGAAAGCAGGCTTATGAGGATATGTATTGATTATAGAAAGCTTAACCTATTGACTATAAAAAATAAATAACCACTTCCCCTAATTGATGACCTTTTCAATCAATTAAAATGAGGAAATGTATTTTCATAAATTGACTTAAGGTTAGGATATCATCAATTAAGAATGAAGAAAAGAAATATTCCAAAGATGGCATTTAAAACTCGTTATGGCCAATACAAGTTTATCATGATGCCTTTCGCATTGACAAATGCACGTGTGGTATTTATGGATTTGATAAATAGGGTATTATATTTTTTAAGGCTAGTTTGTTAGTGTTTTCATCGATAATATTTTGGTGTATTCAAAAGATAAGGAACAATATGAAAATTAGCTAAGGAAGGTATTGAAAACACTATGTAGGGAAAAATTGTATGCCAAGTTTAAGAAATGCAAATTTTTGTTGGACTGTGCCAATTTTCTTAGACACGTGGTTACGGCACAAGGGATTGAAATCAACTTGGCTAAAGGTGAAGTTGTAACCAAAAGGTCTAAACCATTAAGTGTACGTAAAATTTGTAGTTTCTTGGGTCTAGCAAACTATTATAGGAGATTCATTGAAAGGTTTTCCAAAATTGCAAGTCCGATAACTTAGCTAATCAAAAAAGGGGTAAAATTCCAATGGAGAAAAATGTGTGCATAGAGTTTTCAAGAACTGAAACAACATTTAGTCACAGCTCTGGTAGTAGCCATATTAGAATGTTCGAACGATTATAACATATATAATGAAGCATCCAAGCAAGGTTTGTGATGTATATTGATACAGAACATAGGGTGATTGCGTATCCATCAAGATAAACTGAAATAGCATGAATAACTATCCCATGCATAATTTAGAACTAGCAACTATGGTTCATGATTTAAAAATATGGCATCACTATCTCTCTAGATGAAAGTGTGACATTTACACAGATCACAAGAGTCTAAAGTACTGCTTTATCTAGAAGGAGTGAAATTTGAGATAAAGAAGTGGCTATAATTGGTAAAGGATTACAATTGCACTATTCATTGCCATTTGGGTAAGACTAATGTTGTCATGGATGGAATTAGCAGGAAAAATTTGGGACTTCTGGCAGCTCAATAACTTTACCCACAACTTAAGATCAATTGGTGCGGGAGTTTAGAAAATTAATATTAGAGGTCATTGTCCCATCGGTTCAAGAGTTCGCAAGAATTGCAACTTTAAAGGTTCAACCCCCTCATTGGGATCGATCAAGGAAGCCACGATAGAGATCCACTTTTAAAAAATATTAAGGCACATTTCAATACAAGTAAGCAAAAGATTTAAAATAGCTCATGATAATGCTTTGATATTTAAGGAAATATATGTGTGCCTAAGGATGAAGAGATTAGAAAGGAAATATTCGAAAAATTCCACTTTGCCCCATACACTGTGCATCATGGTAGTATAAATAATGTATCAATCTCTTTGAAATACTTTCTGGTGGAGAAATATGAAACGGTGCATGGACTTTATATAGAAAAGTGCATGATCTGCCAACAAGTCAAATTAGAACATCAGAGGCTGAGCTATTAAATCCATTGGAAATTCCAGAGTGAAAATCAAAACAGATAGCTATGGATTTTGTAGTTAAGTTCTCGAAATAGACAAAGGGTTACAATACCATCTGGGTAGTTGTGGATAGATTAACAAAGTCAACATATTTTCTTCCAGTAAGAATTAACTTTAGCATATAACAGTTTGTGCTTTTGTATGTCAAAGAAATTGTTAAATTGTATCGAGTTCTAGTCACCATTGTCTCAGATCGAGACCTATTGTTTACTTCTAAATTTTGAAAAAACCTGTAAGGAGCTATGAGAATGAAGCTAAATTTTAGCACTACTTATCATCCTCAGTTAGATGAACAATCTGAGAGGACTATTCAGATCCATGAAGATATACTTCAAGCATGTGACTTAGATCTGGGAGGTAGTTAAAAATCACACCTACCTTTGATGGAGTTTGCATACAATAATAGCTATCTGGCTACCATTGGCATGACTCCTTATGAAGCTCTCTATGGTAAAAGGTGAAGGTACTGGATGAAATTGCAGAAAATAGAGGTTTATGTCAAAAAATTATTACACGAATAGTACAAATAGTTGATAAAATTAGAAGCCAAATAAAATTAGTTCGAGATAGCCAAAAACCTATGCAGATTATGAAAGAAAATTAGCATAATTTGAAATTTGTGAGAAAGTATTTCTTAAAGTGGCACCAATGGAAGGGGTTATAAGATTTTGTCAAAAGAAAAAATTGAAACCCTGATTTATAGGTCCTTCTAAAATCCTAGAAAAGGTTGGGTATGTAGCATACCATATGGCATTGCCGCTTGATTTGTCAGTAGTGCACAAGGTGTTTCTTATTTCGATTCTTAAGAAGTATGTACACAACCCCAAGCATACAGTAAGGTATTAATTATTAAATGCTTAGAGAGATTTTTCATATGAAGAGGCTCATACAAAAATACTTCTATAGAAAAACGAATGTTTTGAAAAATAAAAAAGGCACCTTAGTTAAGAATCAATGAAAAAATCACAAAGTAAAAAAAGATGGGAAAGAGAATAGGGGATCAAAATCATGTACCCATGACTCTTCACCTAAATAAGGTAATTTTAAGGGTGTAAGATTGTACACTCTGAATAATATTTACTCGTTGTAAAATTAGAGCAACCTAATTTTATTATTTTATCTTTGATCATTTAAAAAATAGAAACCCATTTACTTCTTAGTCATGTTAATCACATAACGTCCATAAGATAATATGATCATCCAATTCATTTATTTTATTTTGTTTGGGCTAAATTTAAATATTTGGGAGACGGAAAATGTATATCAATATTGGGTTCATTTTGTAGATTGATGAAATAACTTAGATTGGACTCGGGAAAACATAAATTCGTATAACTTAAGATCATGTGTTTTAAAAGGGAAAATTCATATCTAAGATTTTAATTATGACCCGTTTAGAAAATATAAGGTTTAAAATATCAAAAATCAGATATTATTAAATTCTATTTATGAAATTACTAATTAAAAATATTTTATTAATTAAAATAATTTGATTATTTAAATATATTAAGGTTTCAAATTTATACAATTTGGTCATAAATTATCGAATTAATTGGTTAAAAAGTATTTCTAGTGCATAGAAAAAAAATTTTACAAGTCACAAATCATTTCTCAAATTTATAAGTCACAAATTATTGTTGATCAGAAATAAAAAAATTTATAGGACTCAATTTATTCATCAATCACAAAATCACAAATTCTATAAGTTACAATTTATTAACGGTCACAAATTATCAAATGAATTGGTTACAAATAATTTCCCAATTACAATTTAGTAAATTGTGAGTCACAATCACATTTTTTTGGTCACATATTATTTATTTATTATAAATTAACTAATTTATTGGTTACAATCAACCAAATAATTAGTCACAAATTATTTATTGGTCTCATATTAATTATTTTATAGTTACAATTAACCAAATAATTGGTTACAAACACTCCCCATTCCCATTCTCAATCCCACCACCACCACCAACGATTCAGTTAAACCACAGCCTGCCGCTTCTACCTCTGTCTCCACCCCATAACCACAACCCCTCCAAAAAAAACCTCCAATGCCAGCAGCATCAGCACCACCACCAGATATGTCAACAATAACCACCACCATTGCCTTTATCAACAAAAACCAACACAACAGTCTGTCTAACAAAATCGCTACCACCATCACCTTCATATTTTACAAAGCCATCGCCACCACCAGATCCAACAACGCTATCGTCAAATCCTCCACCACTAGATCCACCACCATCTCCACCAACAAAAAACATAGCTAAAACATGTAAATCACCTTCGCCACCATTTACTGAGCGAGGTGCCTTGATGCGCGACTTCTCTGCACGGCGGCAATGGTGCCACTGTAGGTGACGCTGTAGCAAAGAAGCCTCACTGACCCTATGAGCGGCTTCTGCTCACGACATTGCATAGAGAAGCCATGTTGACGACAATGTACAGCCACGCAGTGCTACTCCAACATCTAGGCATTTGGCGACGACGATGAGCTAGAGAGAAGATGAGGTAGAGTAGAGTAAAGGGAGAATGGATTGAGGAAATGGAATGAAATGAATACTAGGATTTGGGGTTTGGGTATATAATTAATTGAATTTTATAATATTATTATTTAATATTACAATATTGTCTAATCATCAGATTTTTATATATAAAAACCATAATTCTTATTTTGAAATGAAATCTTTAAAAATAAGGCACTATGTAAAATTATAATTCAAAGAAACAAAGAAACGTATTTAACGAGTATAATTTTATTGCTTAATAATATAACTTTTAAGAAAATTAAGAAAAGAAAATAATACTATATTATATAATCCATGTTTATCCTTAAACTTGAAAGATAATTTGATCTATCTAAATTTTATTTCCATTTAACCACGGTAATGACTTCTGTTTTCCCCTTTTCTTTGGCATGTGCACGTGATTGGTATATTTTCTTTGTAAAGTGATCGCGCGCGAATATATATATCAAATTTATAAAAGATAATTGTATCAAATTTTTAATCTTGTATAATTTACTTAAATCGACATTTATGAAATTAAATAAAAATATATCACTCTAAACTCATCCACTAATATTTATTTTCATTAAATTGTCTTGGATCTTTTTATATTATTTTAGAATTTGTGTTTAGCTAAAACTCTAAGAGTCTGTTTGATTGCGAAGATGAAATTTGGGTGGAAAGAAAATGAATTTCAGGGAATTGAATTACCTAGAAATTGTTTTCCTGAGAATTGTAAATTATTGTATTTGATTGGTATAATTTTTCACGTGGAGAATGTTGAAGTTTTGGCTTTGTTTTACATGAAAATTTTCAATTTAAGGGATATCTACTTCTACCATTATTCCTAAAATTTGTTTCTATTACCAAAAAAAAAAAAATAAAGAAGGAAAAAAAGATCAAAATATCAGCTATATTTTGGTGTTTGTTTGTCTTTGTTTTACATGAAAATTGTCAATTTTAACGACATCCTCTTTTACAATTGTTCCTATAATTTGTTCTCATTGCCAACAATTAAAAAAAAAGGTGGAAAACAAAAACCACCTACCCCCAGGAAAATAAAAGGTGGAAAATCATGCTTTAAGGTGTTGTACCTAGAAATTCATATAAAATCAATTCACTGGAAAATTTTGTCAATCAAACAGGCCAAAAGTGGAAGTTGAAATTCGAATTCCAAGTTCTATGGAAAATTTCGTGCAATCAAACAGGGCCTAAGAATTTGTTTGATTGGCATGAAAAATATCACCTAAAAAAGAAAATATTTTCCTTCTTTTGTGGAAAATAAAAACCACCTCCACCCAAGGAAAATGTTTTCCTTAAAAACAAGGAAAACTAAGCATATTTTCAAAAGTTGGAAAATGATTTCCATGGAAAAAATTATCAGGACATATCCTCTTCAACTATAGTAAAGTAGGCATATATAATTTGCAGGCATTACCGAAAAGGGGAGGAATGTTACGTGTTTATAGATCATATAAGTTGAAGGACATTACATAGGGGTCCAAAAATGGTCAGATCTATTAGAATATAATGATTGCAGAATTGCTAATTGTTGTAGATGTTATCAATAGAAAGGCATATCATTTTACAATTTACTGTAACATAGATTGTTCTTCTTGGGTCAACGAATTCAAATAATTGCATTCCCAAATATTAGTAACTACTTCAAGGGCGTTGTTGGTTAAATTTTAAGTGGCAGTGTTAGAGGAGTTTAATCTCAAGATTAATTAACAAGTAATATTGAAAGCAGAATCAGTGATGGTGTGTTAGGTTAATATACTATTAAGAGCTCATGACCTTGGTTTTAAGATTGCCGAGGTGTTTCAAGCTGAGGAAAGAGTTCCTAGAAGCATGGATTTCAACTTATGCAATGCACCCATGTACTATATTCTGAAAGAATATTATCTTAGGGCTCTGATGAGAGAGGCAATAGAAATTGAATCCAAATGTCTTGTTTGATATAAGGTGAAATCTAATAATTAGGATTTTGTTAGGTCTAATATTGTAATTGGTGATTCTGTAAACAAAATGGACTAAATTGAACTTTTGTAAAAGTCAAGGACTTGGGTTGCAATTTGTATAGATGGTTTATGTTAGGGTTTGAGTTTGGAATAAGGTAGAAGACTCGTTGAATTTTCGCTAGCTGCTCGCCAAGTTGTTGCTTGAGTGTTAGACACAGAACCATCGTCACTCGCTTATCGCCCCTGTGTCGCTCGAGCGAAAAAATTGTAGCCCGCTTTTCGTTAGAGTGTCGCTTGAGCGACAGTGTCACATGACCAAACCCTAGGTCGTGATTTAAAGAGTTTTTAACGGGCAATGACACCTATTTGTCCACATGTATAAATACAAGAATCTAGGATGTGAAAATTGGTGGTTGCTACATTGTGCCTTCACTTCTACATATTTTCATAACATCATTGAGAGATCCAAGAAGAGCTTCATGCATTGAATTCATCATATTGATCTTGTGATCCTATAACCAATTTTTGGGAAAACATCAAGGTTCGTGAATACAAAACACCGTGCTTTCTTAATCTTTTGAGGAAGGGACTCTTTCATTAGGGGGATTGAGAGAGGTGGACTCAAGTGCAATGAAAAGCACAAGAACAGGGGATTTTTGGTGTTCCACTTGGGAGAGACACTCAGTGTAAGACCAGGAGGCTAGAATTAGACATCATATTGGGTTGCATGAGATAAATTAGGAGGTCTAGCAGGAGGCTAGAGGTATCTACTACAGTAGAATGCTACATGAGGTAGATCAGAAGGTCTAGCAGGCTAGAGGTATCTACGGCAATTGATTGTGAGATTGGAATAGAGACAACGGGTCTTAGTGCATACAGGAATTACAGAGCTATAACGCGTGAAGTTGCTAGACTAAAATTGTCGTGTATTCCTTGAATTATCTGTAGTGGAAGTAACTGGTTTGATCCTAAAGTTTTTCCCATGTTGGATTTTTTCGTCATCAAATTCTGTGTTTTTATCGCTTTCCATAGTTTATAAACTACAACATTCAAACGTACAATTAACTGGACTTGTTTGTTTAAACTTTTAGAAATAATTAAAAGTGATGCTTTGATTAGTATAATTCTGCACATAAGGTCGAACTCATTAATTGACTACAACATAGACTAGGTAATGCTAAAGTTTGAATTGATATTGTAGCAAGCTAGCCGATCTTTCAAGTGGTGGTAGTGCGTTCTAGGCATCTCACAGATTAAATAGATTTATTACGTCCTTCTAGTCTAGAGGACAAGAGCATATCATTTTGTAATTTTTTTAGGACTTTCTTGTGACTAGGATGGTACCATGATACTTGTGCTGTTGGGAATTCACATAAAATACATAGTAAAATTTAAACAAAAATTTTAATTCCCACCAATAATCTTCTTTGTGCTTAGATAGAAACTGTGATAAAATAATACATTTTATAAATTTTGGAAACTCCTTTGCTGATCTTGTAACACGAGTAATCATGATTTGCAATCAACAACTGTACAATTGTTCAGCCTCCAATGGAAATCCAAACGGGTAATAAGATGAGTTTTCTTTTCTTGTCCTAGCAAAAATAACTATGTTCTCTCCTTATTTTTTAAACCATAAAAACCTATCAATATAAGTTCAAGTGGACTTGGCCCTTCATTCCAGAAAAGGTGGCTGTATCTACCAAATTTCTGAACAATGACCTAGAAAAGGGACTCTGTAAAATATCCGAACACTAGAAAATTCTGGTCATCCAGTAAAGCCAATCGAATATAAGCAATCTGGATCTGATAAAATCATCAAGGTGCAATCGAAGTTTTTATTTATTTATTTATGTGCTTGGATCTATGTTCAAGTTGATTATATTTAAGTTATTACATCTCCTATTTTCTGAATTTGCTAAATTTTGGAATTAGACTGTCCATTACAACCAATAATCCATAGCTGCAACAGCAACAAGTAGAGGGATGGTAATAATGGAATCTTTTTGGTTTTCCAGAGGATATTTTGATGGAAATACTGTGTACGGTGCCGGATAAGCCACTGGTCAGACTTAAGTGTTTGTTCAAAGTGTGGTACATTTTGATTTCACAACTTTGTATTCCGATTATATCATCCCCACACACTGTGCGTCCAAGGCCTGTTGTTGGCCTATATTGTCGTACTCTGAAGCTCTTTAAGAAGGAATTTCGAAACGTCACCAGAACAAGACAACACCCTTTAATATATCATTTTTCGGGTGATTGCCTGCCAAGAAAATATTATTGTGAAGCAAATATAGGTCATTATGGATCATATAATGAAGAAGGTAACAGCACTGGCTATGGCAAAGATCATATCTTTGAGTGGGAAGAATGCCTTAGCTCTTATGGTTTACTGTTTATGCCTCACTAGATGACCTTCTTGACTGCTGTAATTGTTTACTTTTATTCATTGATAGTAATTCTTTTGATTACTATGTTTCTAACCCATTGACCAAACAGTATGTGTTGATTCCTTGGCCCTCATGGAGTCAACAGGGATATGTTAATGCTGCACTTGCGTTTGATCCATCTAAATCGAATTGTTATAGAGTTGTCCTATTCCAAAGGATTAAAATGGAGAGACGTCTGGTTTTACACGTATACTCTTAGAAAACAAGAGGTGGTCTAGACACTCGATACAACAGGATTACCCATGTGATGTTAGTCACTCATGGTTCCAGCTTTCGACATATTTTGAATATCTTTGCCTTGGCACCTTATACAGATAGATTTTGAGAAATTCAGTGTTTGTTCGACGGAGCTCCCTTTGACATTCGGCAAGTCCAAAGGTCTGATAGGTTGCCTTGGGGTACTGATGGGCCAACTATGCTATTCTAATGAAGATGACAACATGATGCAGATTTGGTCATTCAAGAAGGAAGGTTCTGATAACGTTGGTATAGGGATAACATCAATATTTATGATTTGACTTCTGGTCTAGTGCTATTTAGAGAATGTGGCCCTCCTGATTCTAACTAGGCTGGACCTATTGCTTTCCATCCAAGTTCCAACATGTCTTCCTAGGCACCCTTTTTAATTTGTCACCAATTTACATCCATCATCCCAGATTGATACCAAGTATTGTGTTAGGGCAATACACATAAAGAAAAATGTCATGTGGTATGATAAAACCAAACTTGTTTGTTTATCGTGAAACTATAATAATTTCTTCAATATAATCCGATCAATTACGAGATATGGATATGTGTTAATCTCAATTATTAATCATATCTTTTATCCCACCATTGAATCAATGTAAGTCGAAAACTCATTTCTGACTTAAGAGTATACCTTAGCCAATGTTTTCATTTTCAACTTAACTGGATGAAATGTAGATCCCGATCTTTTACTATCTAAGAGTGGCGAATTCTCTATTGATCATCCACAACCTTCATATGATACTTAACATACTTGAATGATGCCGCATTAGCGGTCTATGGCAAAGCAACATCCTATATCACCATTGACTGTCCTCATAAAAGGCACTATAATGACCTCAAATCAAATGATCAACCGAACGTTAGAGATTAACCATTGATACTCAGATAGTTATTCATATGGAATCTCCCCAATGGGTCTTCAATGTCTTGTTATATAGCAAAACATCCATGTGTATATATTTAAGTGTCACCACATTTTAACTTGTGAAATCAACTACTTAATTCATAAGTAAGAAATGCCACACGAAATGGTCTATCTGTAATAACGATATTCATATCTCGTTATTGCTACGATCATGGAAGATTTAAGATTCGGTTATATGTAATTTGTATCTCAAAATCACAATTCTTTGTTTGTGATTAACAAATTACTGAGATTTCAATCTACGAACTCTATTATTTAATTTAACTGAATATTAATTAAATAATAGATCTATCATAAAATTACATCAATTATATACTGAAGTGTTTAACATTGACAAATCCCACTTTCACTAAATCTAATCATTTATGTATCTAATATCATAAGAGTCTACATGATCATCACGTTTATATTGCGATAACTCTTTGTCAGTGGATTGCAATATTATCAATTGTGGAAATTCGTTCTTTTTTACGTCATTTTTTTATTAGCCCTCTGATAATATGATACATTTTTAATACATGTTTGGATCTTTGATGAGACCTTATTTTCTTCACTTACACTATGGCTCCATTGTTATCACAATATAGAGATATGTGATCAACGGTGTTAGGAATTAATCCAAATTTATTAATGAACTTCTTTATCCGCACCGCAATTCTTTGTTGCTTCAAAAGCAATAGTATATAAAGCTTCCATTAATGAATCAACGATTGTTTCCTATTTGAAAATTTTCCAACACACCGCTTAAGAGTAAACCAATATCCTGATTGAAATTTGCTATCATTCTAGTCTGACTAAAAGTGGCATCAGTGTATCCATGAACTTTTAGTTCATTTTCTCCATATAAAATCTTCTCAAAGATTATAAGTGTAGAGGCACGATAGATTCATTTATCGTGAGTGATGCGAACCCCGTAGCAATGGAAACTATGAAATCCACAACGAGATTGATGAGAAATCCAAGAACGCTAATACTAACCCGGTTCTGGATCTTGAACCCCAAGAATTGAACCAAGAAATCCTAGATTAGCGAAGAACCTAAAATTCCTTGATTACAATTAAAAGAACCCACAATCCGATTGATTAGAACGCCACAAGAAGTTAAATCTTGATAAGTTTCAAGATTGTTCAAGAAGAACAATAAATTGAAAGAATAAATTTCTCTCTCTATAATATTAATTCAAGCAAAAGTCAAAAGTTCTTACAATGAAAAATATTCTCCTATTTATACTAATCCTCGAATAGAAGTCAAAAGGAAATATAATTTTAATAATCTAACAAAATTCCTAAAATATTCGTCCAATATGATAGGAGTTTGATTAAGAATGAAATTCTAGTAAAATAAGGAAAAACGCGGAAAAAAGGAAAATCGCGCCCAGAAATGAACCATGCGGTCGCATGGTTATAACTCGTGCTGCCGCATGGTAATAAAATTTCGGCCATTGAATTCTTGGTCTCATATCGTGTGGTCGCACCGTACGGCCGCATGGTTATACTGCCCACTCTCTTCTTCGGCTGCTTGTAACGCATGGATCCATTTTGTTTCGACCTTCGACCCGAACACGAAACTTGTCCCATTTTGAGTCCCGAACATGGTTCCATCAATAGTTTCTTGAACGAGCAATCTCATTTGTTTCACTTGTTTTGCTCTCGATTGCGTCATCGGTCCACCTTCAATTATCAACGAGTCTTGTCTCGCACTTGCCTTTTTCTGGCTCGGCTCTTGGATCACATCAGTGAGTTTACATGTGTCCTTAATTCATAAGCAATTACCATTGCCCCTGGCTACTTTATCATCTCAACGCTCCGGCTCAGTCAAGTGAATGAAAGGACTTTAAATATTAAATGCATATGACATCAATAAGTTCTGCTTTAAGATTATTTTTTGCTTGTCATATAATTTAGGTCATCTAATAAATAAGCTAAAATGTATATGTTGATGAGAAACTCTATATCACATAATGAGTAGTAAAGGTTGCAATTTAGATCGAAACTATGTAGTTTTATGTTGTCATGAATTGAGTTAAATGTGATTTGAGGAAACTGGAAGTCTTTAGTTCGTATTGGAGAGTCATTTCCTATTAAGAATTTTGTACAAATAGAACTAACAATAAATTTTAATGACACGTCGATGATAGGCCAATAACTACTTTTTTTGGGCCATGAATCTGGAGCCAGCAGATGCCTGAGGACTGAAGGCAAGAAATGAGGATACTCTGGGATGTAGTTGTCGGGTAGAACAACTGTGAGTGCCATGTCCTCTGTGGCCACAACTATTCAAGAAAGCCTGTGGAAATCCCCACATTTACCAATACTCTTTCTATGGTTTGATATTGTACTATTATTTTGTAGTTTATGTTTATTTGTTTGTTTAATAGGCAATATGCAAATAAAGTATTTTCTTTTTTCGATTTATTGCAACGACGTGTTTTATATTTATTTTGTATGAACTAATGAAATTATATAATTTCATGCAAGCACAAATAACTTTTTTTGTGATTGATTTGTGTAAATTGCTATACAAATAAAAAAATGCAAAATTTAAAAAAAATGCAAAGTTAAAAAAAATGAAAAATGACCAACGGCAACGGTCAAAATATGTTGCAAAAAATGAAGATATAAGCATAGGCAATATTCAAAAAATGTTACCGTATCCTTTTATTATATGGCAAAATCGAGATTTACAACATACGTTCGAACACTGCAAAAGGTCTTTGGCAACGTTTTTTCAACATTGCAATATACATATGTGCCTCCAATTATTCTCACTAACTTAAATTTCATTTTCTTCAACGGTCCTGTGAACTAATCACAGATGTCAAAGTTTAACCGTTACTAAATAATGAGCTCAAATTTTAATCGTTCAACAAAATATACTAAAGTAGTCACTCTATCTATTTTTCAAGGTGACAATTCCTTACACGAATTAATGTTGTCTACTTCGCATATTCTCAAGTTCCTAACCCATCGAGATATTTGACCAATCAAATTGATCTCACCCATTGATGAATCAAAGAACTATTGAATCACAAAAAAATATACATAATCTTGTCAAGAGATTTAGATAAAATACACAACGGCCTAGTGGAATTTAATTGTCCGCACGATCATGTTATAGAATAAAATTCGACAAGCGATCCGTTCAATATAATCCAAGTATACTAGTGTCACCTTCAACTGTTTCTATGATAAGGACAAATCACAAAATTAAATAGTAAATTGCTCAATACTACAACCTTCCAATACAAGGTGTCAACCCTTATACATTGGTTGTGAACAAATTATTTATGATCAGAATATAAATTGTGTCACACTATACTTTTCAATGCAAGTACCCAACTTATATTATCTCTCAAGTGATCGAAGGCACTTTAATTCGCATGCTCAATAATAAATAATGCAATAATTAAATAAAAACCACAATTTATTTATTATAAGTAATTATTTTATTGTAGGAAAATATACTATATGGGAACACAATCCAACAAATCTCCCACTTACCCTAGAGTATAAGTGTCATGTCTTGCAAAAATGTCCCTCGAAAATTTAGCCAATAGGCTCTTAGTGAACGAGACTTCAAGATTATCCTAGTAGCAATCTTATTGACAACCACATTTTCTCTACCAACTATCTCTATTAAGAGGTGATATTTTTCGTTCAATGTGTTTACCCCTCTGATGACTCTTGATTCTTTAACATTTGCCACAATCCCATTATTATCCCAATACCCTGTAAAGACAGTGTAGATGCAGGCAACACCTCGATGTCCGTTAGGAAGCTTCATGAGCTACCACATACTTGGCATCAATGGTAGAATCAGCAATACAGATTGCTTGATATTTCTCCAAATAATGGCCCCTCCATCAAGAGTAAACAACGATACCTATGTAGACATGTGATAGTTCTCATCACTCTGGAAGTCTGAATCCTTTTTAACCTATCAAAATAAGACCTAGCGATAAGCATGTAATTCTTTGTTCTCCGGAGGTACCAAAAGATTTTTACTTTATCGCCTTTCAATGTTTCAATCCCAAAGTTCAACACATAAGGTTTTCCACTCATGTACTCAATCTCTTCAGGAGTCTTCGCGGACTGATCCTTAAAGGGTTGGATTTGATACCTATGGGTAGAATCTTGTAAAGCAAATCTAACAAGTATCTTGTCAACATATGAGACTCGAGATAAAGCTATTATCTATTTTCCCGATCTCTCAAGATCTAAAAACTAGAACATTGCTAACATCATTAAGTCTTTCATATGAAACTATTGGGCCAATCACGTTTTCGTAGACGATAACGCATCTACATTATTTCTAATGAGTATAATATCATCTCCATAAACACTGGAAAAAATATAATTCTTCGTATAGATACATGATTCGCCAAAGTTCTGATTAAAAGCAAATGTCTTAATCATAATGTCGAACCTCTATTCCAAGATCTCGATGTCTGCTTCGATTCATAAATAGATCGCTACATCCACAATCTTCCTTATATAAAGTCAAATCATCAACTTGTACCATGGAGATCACCATATTGGACTCTCCACTCAACAAGTACCTTGAAGGTGAATTGATAATTTTCCAACTTTGTTTAACAAACGATTGATCTAGGACTATGGCATCGTTGGAACGTAATATTTTTATCAATGCTAGCATTACCATTAGGTGATGCCATTACCTCTTCATTACCTTCAATGTTCTGTTGATCTATCGAATCAGATGACAACTCATCTTTCCCACTTAGACCATGTTGTCTAGGTATATTTGACACAATGGGATATCTATCCCAAGTTGTGTCCCAAGAATTGATGAGGTAGAATTGCTTCCACTCATTTATTCTAACACGACCTTATACTTTGACTGATGGTCATTAATATACTTATCTTCCAAGAAGGTGGTATTTGTGTTAACAAAAACCTTCCTATCTAGAAGAATATAAAAATTATCCTTTGGCATCTTTAAGATATCCCACAAACAGGCACATAACTAACCTAAACTCCAACTTTTCTACCTTTTCTTTCAGTATATGTGCTGGATCCCCAAATCTTGGATATGGTGCAAATAGGACTTGAATCTATTAGAAAATTTCAGGAGAGTCTTGAGAAAGACTTAGAAGGAATTAAGTTAAGAAAATATCCAACTATTTTTAGTGTATATCTCAAAATGAGATAGGTAGAGTTGTGAGACTCTTCATTGACTTAACCATATCTAACAATGTCGTGTTTTTTCTTTCTAAAAAGCTATTCTCTTTTTGGGTATATCGTGCTTATTCAATTAAGAAACAGTGCCATTTTCTGTTACGTGTGCCTGAATTCTTTTGAGAGATATTCACTACGTCAATCAGATTGAAGTATTTTAATATCTTACCCAAATATTTCTCGACCTTAGTCCTATATTCTTTTGATTTCTCAAATGTATTTGACTTTCAAGACATTAGGTAAATGTATTTGAATCTAGAATAATCTTCTATAAAGAAATACTCATAGCTCTCCTTCTCAGTGTATTCACGGGTCCGCACATATCAGAATGCACTATTTCCAATACATTTTTGGCTCTATCCTTTTGTCGGAAAAAAATTATATCTTGGTTATATTGCCTACCAAACAAGAATTATAAACTGACAATGGTTCGATCTTAACCAAATTAAGAGGACCATCTTTAGTCAATTTTTATGCAATTAAGGTCGATTTGTCAAAGACGCCATAGATATCTATCACTGGTATGGTGTGACATTTTATGATGTACAAGAGTAACCTTTTTATTTCATATGTGGAATAGTTTAAAATATAAAGACCATTAATCAAATTTCCAATGCAAACAGGAACTTTATTCATTAAAATGCAAAGCGCGACAAATGTTGATTTTATAGAAAAACTCTGTCTTATTAAATCAAAAACATAAAACAAATTTTTGCTTCAATCGTAAGACTTAATAATAGTCTTTAGTAATTAAACGCCTACCACAATTAAGATAAAATACTCTTATGCTCTTGCTAAAACTTTAGCTCTTGTGCCAATGATAATTTTAAATTGGCATTCATTGAGTTTTTGCTTTCCTGAAACGCCCGCTTCAATAAGCAAATATGATTAGTGGTTCCAAAATCTACAACTAAGGAATTTGTAGTATCAACCACTAAACGATACTCAGTAACGAAAAACCTCACTCGCACTTTGCTTTCTAGCCGTTGCATCTAGGTAGTCTTTCTCCAATGTCCTTTTCGACCGTAGTTGGAACACTTGCCTTAAGGCTTTTTATCTACTTTTAATCTCTTGGTGCTCTTATGCTTTTTGATAGCTTTCTTCATCTTCTTTCCAAATCTGCCTTTTGGCTTAGAACTAGAGGAGCCACCAAATGATGCATGAGCATCATTATTGTACCATTAAGGCCAATTTCCACATCACAACTCTATTATCAACTTGGTCAATGGTATCTTCTTTTGTAAGTGATAATCTATAGTAAACTATGAAAAATTATTAGGTAAAAAAAAAAATTCAACACCATGTTGAAAACTAAGTATCATTGATAGATGTTGCATCCAGACTTCAGTCCTGTTTGAAGTTTGCAATCATAGTCAAACTATAAAATTTCACAAGCACTCTGGATTTCATGTGGATATTCTAAAAGGTACAAATGAATTCAAAAGAGCATTCCTACATTGATAACCAAACATGCCCTAAAGGGTTTCTAGTATGTAATTGGAGGTATTTTGACTTTTCAGTCTTTGTTGTAACATATTTGACATCGAAATCAAAATGAAACAGCTGGACATCTTGTTTACAGTCTCCCACTCAACATACCCAGCCTTTTGGGCCTGTCACATGGTCTTACTAGGTCCAACAGGATATCCGTTAAGTACAAAATTAAGGTTTTTCATATTGAGCAATTATGTTTCCAATCCACATAATTTTTCCCGAGTAGTTGGATTTGTTTTAGAATAACGGAAAAATTGGCCAAGTGATATTTTGCACAAAAATAATCATACATTACATATTAAAATTGAGCAACAAATAACAATTTAGCATATGATGCATAAATGCACATCTAAATCCATCTAAACTACAATAATACAACAATTACTCAATCCTTGTGATCCAAGAGGCCTCTTTATAGGAAAGGTAAATGTGTTCACTGATCAACTTGGGACCTTCCCACTAGACAAATCATATTTGACAACAAATGTCGATATAAGTCCAGTATCGTTTTATTTGGTCACCAAGATCATAAATGAGAGACTCTATGGAGGTTAGTAGATAATCTAAACTTGAGTGTATAACCTTTATGTAGACCTCTAGATATTTGAAAATAATTTCGTAATCTATAGGATGATCACAAATTATATTCTTATCTATACGATCTTATCATGAAGGAATCCAATCAAACAACTTGAACTATGTGGCCCTCCTATAGGGAGTCCGTTGCAATACTGGCACAAGGCAAACACGTTACTTTGCGTATGGATTGACCAAATAAGACCATGGATTTTTATTTGAATAAACACCTGCTCCAACTCAATATTTTTTAAGTAATGGATTTTAATAATAAATAATTACCAACTGTTCACATCAATTAAATCAATAAACAGTATAATTATTACAAATTTTCTGTCCAGAAAAATTTAATTTAAATTAAATTGATCAAGAAAAATTTGAATAATTATAATCTATTCATATTAATCAATTTAATATACAGTTTAATTATTATGATTTTTTAATCCAAAAAATGTTAATATAAATTACATTAATCAAGAAAAATTAAAGTAACTATCAATTGTTTGCATTAATCAAATTAATATACAGTTTAATTATTATCAATTTATTCTAAATTAAATTAATTAAGGAAAATTTAAATAATTATCAACTATTCAGATTGATCAAGTTAATATACAGTTTAATTATTACAAACTTTCCTTCCAAAAAAATTTAATCTAAATTAAATTAATCAAAGAAAAATTTGTGTTCAATGATATGGTCCTATTCATTGTATCACAAGCGATGTTACAAATAAATTTATATGCCATGATATCTAGAATGACAATATTTCAAGCAATAATTTAAAGAATCCATAAAGCGAAAAAAGTAACAATTATTTGTGGCCCAAAGAGACTCAAGAATTAAAAGAAGAAGAAGAGAGAGAGAGAGCGCTAATTGGACCAAAACTCAATACTTAATCTAAATCTTCAGCCCAAAATCTCAAAAATCCAACAATAGCACTCCAAAAAATTAGTAAAGGACTCTACCCCTGGACAAGTAATTAAAAAAAAAAAAAAAACTTATTTCGAAATCCAATTTTTTTTAAATCAAATTTACAGATAAATCTATTTGCAATTGCAGATGAAATCTGCAAGTGCTGTCTATCGCAGCAGAAAGTCAAAGATGTCTCTCATTGGCAGACATATTCCGCTGTTTGTACATATATATATATTTTTTCTAAAAATCTTTGATTTCTCCGTCCTTCGTCTTCAAGTCATCTTCTTCAATTTTCAATCAATTAGATTCAACAAATACAAGAATTATATAAATTCATATGTTCTATAGACTCACAATTTTTGAATCTGATCGAACAAAAAATTAAATCAAGACGGTGGAGCCGTAATCTATCTATCTTATTACAACTCGAAATAAAGAATTACAATCAAAGATTGGTCACAAATAATTGGTTCACTGTTTAAAATAATTCAATCAACATTTAATAAATTATTCCTAGACATTGCTTGACTAGAACATGCAATCAAGATTCAAAAATAACAAACGCGTGATGATCTAGATTGCTCTAATACCAGTTGTTGGAATGCGGAAGTGGAATTATCCAGAAATTAAAAAATTTCTTTAATTCAATAAATAATATTGTCTAGATGTTCACATGTATGTTATATCAAAAATAAAATATTCGAATTTTTACCTAAATTCGATGATAAATTCTTGAACTTATTCTGAATCACGAACTTTCAGCTTTTTGGATCACAAACTTCCGGCTTTTTAATTCTAAGAACTTGATGCTTCAAACTTCCAAGTCCTCTATGATATTCTCCTAGTTAAGACTACACCAATGGGTTGGCACATTCTTTTAATTAAATTGAGAAAGTAATTCTTGAACTAAACAATTGAAAAAATCAAGAAAAATAATTTTCTCTCTCCAAAATTTGAACACCATAGAATTATGTATTATGAATGTTGTACAATTCCATAGGATGTTTGGAATCAATCTAATCTCTATTTATAGATATAGAAGAGTTTCAATCCTTATACAATAATAATTTCACATTCAAATATAAGTTCTAATTAAAATTCAAGTAGGAGTTTTAATTAAAGTTCAAATCTAATTAGCTTACATTTAATTAGATGTGTAGTCCTAGAAGTCTAATTACAACTATAATTAAGTTTACAACTTTCGTGATAATTACAACTAAGTACAAAACTTTATTGTAATTACAATTAAGCTCAAAATTATTATAATTACCATAATTAAGTTTCAATACTTCATGAGGCTACCATAAGGACCTGATCGGACATATATTATCCAAGCTCCATAATTCGATCATGTATAATCGATCCTAAACCACTCAATCTAATCATTAGTCTTTGCTTTTTCCACTAAAGGCAAAAGACTGAACTTTTAAAATATATAAAATCACAGAAATCAATAAATCTGTAATGCTTTCCTTTGACCTATTGTATATATATTTTATCCCCATCCAAAATCCAATAATTAGGTATAAGCATAAATGACCGTTTTGCCCCTCCAATTATTCTCACTAACTTAAATTTCATTTTCTTCAACGATCATGTGAACTAATTACAGATGTCCAAGTTTAGCATTCACTAAATATTGAGCTCAGATTTTAACCGTTCAACAAAAAATACTTAAATTAGTCACTCTAACCATTTTTCAGGGTGACGATTCCTTACATGATTCATATTGTCTACTCCGTTCATTTTCAAGTTCCCAACCTATTGAGATATTTGACCAATCAAATTGATCTCACCATTGATGAATCAAGGAACTATTAAAATCACGATAAGATATACATAATCATGTCAAGAGATATAGATTAAATACACAACAGTCTAGTGGAATTTAGTAATCTACACGGTCATGCTATAGAATTAAATTCGACAAGCTGTTCGTTAAATACACTCGAAGTGTACTAGTGTCACATTTAACTATTTCTATGATAAGGACAAATCACAAACCTAAATAGTAAATCAGTCAACACTACAATCTTCCAGTACAAGGTATCAACCTTTATACATTGGTAGTTGATGCTACCAAAAATCGTACATGAGCAATTTCGAGCTGGACGACTGATGGCGAGCACGAACGTGATCTTCCAGTACCTGAAACAAAGACGTCGAGGTGTGTCATCGTCGCCCCTTCGATGCTTAAGTTAGAATATGTGCGTGAGGCTATGGAATGAAAATTGCATAAAAGTAGTACCTGAATAATGAGGTGAAACCATGTATTTATAGTGTTAGGTAGTTGAATCCTATTAGGATTGAACAATTAGGGAATCTTTATCTCATAGAGTCCTATCGGAGGTAGATGTTTGACATGCACAACAAGTGTGAGATCAATACAAGTCTAAGAACAGTAAACTCCTCTTGCATCTAGAAGTCTTGTGGGATATCAAGTGTGGCACGTCACTATTCGTAGGAGGATGTAGTATCGTTGAAGTAAAAAGCATGAGGACATTGAACATGAGGACTCCACTGCCCGACCTCATGGTACGATTAGGAGAGAGGTCGAGGATATTTTCCATATCCTCGGGATGTTTTCCATCATACCCGACGAATATATTTTGAAGACCGAGTTGGGAGTCATCGGGAAATATGAGGTCGAGGTAAATAGATATCACTGGCCCTCGTGCATCCATGCTCGAGGTTCGAGTGTGGGATGCACAGTTGTGAAAATAGCCCACATGCGAAGAAACCCGAGGTCCAGTACAGAGATGACATCAGCCCTAAAGTGAAAGGCGATTTAACTTTGGTGGCCCTAATGAGTGACACGTGTCCAGATCAAATTGGGTTTCCAACTGGAGTATATAAATACCCCAGTCATTTTTCATTTCTTACCTTTTTACTTCTCTGTGATTTTTTCAAAATCCTCGAGCTTGGGCATTTTGTGGGTTTTGGGTCGTCGATATTAAGGTAAGAGATCGAGAACTTAAGCTTTATTTTTTAAGAACACTTTCGGTAGGATGTCTAGTGAATCTAACTCGTCGTCATCCTCTGGGTCGAGACAACCCCAGAGAGTTTAGGTAGGTCGATAATTCCTATAGCCATCCCTATTATGCACAACCTCAAGGAGAAGATAACTCGACGCTTTTAACATATCCCGACCAACCTTGTGCCCTTAAGGAGCACCTAGATATATTGACGGCTAGGGAACATGGCCTAATGCTAAGCTATGACATTCGAGTGCCCGGGGTAGAGGATAGGATGGCTATAGCTCGGGATAGGGAGTTTGTGATTTTCAGGGATTCTTTAAAATGGGGGTTTAGGTGGCCTCTGCATCCGTTTTTTACGTCTTTACTGGTCGAGCATAACATGAGCCCGGGGCAATTAGTGCCAAATGGGTGGAGGATGCTCGCCTATTTCTTCATCGCCTGTAGATACCTGGGCATTACACCATATCTCAACCTATGTAGAATGGTCTTCGACCTTAAACAGTTGCCTTAGTATACATGTTTTGCCTACCTTTCTACTCGGGGAGGTTTTAGAATCCCGAAGATGTCGAGTTCCTTAAAAGGTTGGAAAGAGAAATGGTTCTACGTGATTCCTCAGGATATCAACCTTCCATTCAAATCTCGATGGGGTTTTCCAGATACGTCGAGGTTTTGTGAGGGTCAGGCATACTTTGAGTGTCTAGAGAGGGACAGACAGACGTTAGAAAATCTTGAGCCTCTGGTGTTTGATATGGACGACATCCTCGAGGATGACGTTCTCGATCGTGCAGACATTAAAGGCATTGAGGGCAGGACTTGTACCTTTTTTCTTAATTTTTGCTTATTTATATGCTCGTTTTTAATACATCGTCGATGTTTGCAGAAATGACTTTTGATCCAACTGCTTTGTGACAATCCGTGCAGTCCAAGTCGAGGGCCCCTCAAATTCGAACTCCGGGGCAGAAAAGGGGGAAGAAGAGGCCTCGAGCATCTGCGCTAGAATAAAAAAGAAGTGGGGCAGGAGAGTCCTCAAGGAACAGAAGCACGTCGCCTGGAGGTAACACTCCTCGAGCTCTTCCTTCTCCCCGAGAGCACACAGTAGTGGATCTCGACGAGGATAACGTGCCCCCGAGTACTGAGCATATTTGATGTCGGGCCTTGTAGACAATACCAACAAAGGCTCGGGTATGAAGAGGCCGGCAAGGACCTCGAGTCTCTTACATTCCAGGTGAACTACGAGGATTATAAAATTTAGTCTTTTTATATCGAGGTCATAGCTCATGGTGAATGTTTTTGCAGGTTTTGAGTATAGCTCGAGGTGGCTTGCTCAGGGGGATGGACTATTCCCGAAAGGTGGTCGAGCTTCAAGAGGCAGTGGAAGCCCGAGACAAGAGAGTAACTGACCTCGAGGCTGAGTGTGACATGGCCAAGACCGAGCTTCGAAAGGCTCGTGATGAACTAGGCCTCGTTAAAGATGAGGTAGAAGAATTGAAGATGGAGCTCGAGCGGGTGAAGAAAAGCCTTGATGGCAGGTTGGCCGAAGCTCAGGCTGAAGCTATCGTGGAAATCCAGAAGTTCGAGGACTTCAACAAGCTGAAGGGCAATTACGCAATGGGCTCATATTTCCATGGCCTTAAAGAGGCTCAAGCATTTCTTCGGTCGAAGCCTGATGCTAAGCCTGAGGAGCTGAAGGCCATCTCGGAGATTGCTGGAGACCTCGAGCTTTCGGAGTCAGAAGAGGGTACCCTTGATGATGAAGGGGTCGACCTTGATGATGACCTCGACGATGATCATGAGAGCCCCGGGGTCTAGATGTAATTTGTCTTTAATCGAGCACCATTTGTGAAAAACATGTTTTTGTCGCATCACTTTTTATCAAACACTATTTATAAAAAACATGTTTTGTCGTATCACTTTTTATCGAGCACTATTAACAATCTGCGTGTTCCCAATTATTTTGCCTGAGCTTTTACTTGAGCTAATCTCTCTGCTGTTTCTCGATTATAAATATGCTCGATGAATATCCTGGATAACTATTGAGGATATTACGAATTTTAATATCGATGACCTCATAAATGATGTCGGAGGATTTATACTCAACAATTCAAATATTAAACATTTATGTTGTTTATTAATATCGACGATCATGCTTTTACGAACATTAATATCGATGATATAAATAGACATTTTACGCCTTATACTAACATCGACGATTATGCTTTACGAACATTAATATCGATGGCATGCAAAAAATTTGGTAACGACGGTGAGTTTTGAGGAACCTCAATGTAATCCTCGTGTTCTTTCAAAGTTTTTACTGTATCGAGGAGTATTTACCTTGTTGGTATGCCTAAAGTCAAGGCTTTTGCTTGTCGAGGAAAAGGCTTAGGAGTGCTTGCTCGAGGGCAAGGCTTACATTGCTTGTCAGGGACAAGGCTTAGGAGTGCTTGCTCAAGGGCAAGGCTTACATTGCTTGTCGAGGGCAAGGCTTACATTGCTTGTCGAGGACAAGGCTTAGGTGTGCTTGCTCGAGGACAAGGCTTAGGTGTGCTTGCTCGAGGGCAAGGCTTACATTGCTTGTCAAGGACAGGGCTTAGGAGTGCTTGCTCGAGGGCAAGGCTTACATTGCTTGTCGAGAGCAAGGCTTAGGAGTGCTTGCTCGAGGGCAAGACTTACATTGCTAGTCGAGGACAATGCTTGGGTAATTCTTGGCTGCAAAGCAAACTATAGGGCTGTTATACCCGAGGTTTGAATTTATTAATTCTTCGGACTGGACTTGGATTTATATTGTATCCAAGCTGCCTACGTACCCAAACGGGATCAAGCCGAACGTAGTTCATTACAAAAGAAAATGGAAAACATGCATGGGCACGCAGGCCCGTCAAACTAGAAATAAAATGCAAGGGCATGCAGGCCTAAAGAACCAAAAATAACATTCAAAAGAACTAAAAATGCAGGAATAAAAAGAAAATCTCCTAGATGACAACGAGAATGTTACTTGTAATATATTTTCAGATTATCGGCATTCCAAGGCCTTGGAAGAGGTCTACTTGAGGTATCCTTTAGGCTGTAAGACCCTCCTCTGATTTGTCGTATAACTTCGAATGGTCCTTCCCAAATAGGCTCGAGCTTTCTGGGAGCATGACCAGCAGCTTCGACCTTCCTCAGCACGAGGTCTCCAACCCTGAACTTCCGAGATCTGACCCGACTATTAAAATGCCTTGCCACTTTGCTTTGGTAAAAGGCTACTCTTAGTGCTGCTTGTTCGCGAACCTCCTCAATAAGGTCCAAATGTTCTGTCGTACGTTCCAGAGAGTCGAGCATCATTCTCCTTAGGCTGGGAAAACTGATTTCAACTGGGATGGTGGCCTCCATGCCAAATGCTAGCATGAAGGGGGTTTCACCCGTCGTAGTTTTATGCGAAGTTTTGTACGTCCAGAGTATTGTGGGCAGCTCGTCGGACCAAGAACCTTTGGCATCCCCGAGTCTTGTCCGGAGGTCTTGCAATATAATCCGATTCGTGACCTCGGCTAGGCCATTGCTCTGAGGGTGCGAAACTGATGTTAGTCGATGTCAATCCCTAGGTTGGTGCAAAAACTTCTGAATTGTACATTATCAAATTGTCTTCCATTATCAGTTATGAGGACCTTTGGTATCCCGAACCTACAAACAATGGATTTCCACACAAAAGCTTTAAGTTTAGGCTCTAAAATTTTTGCCAAAGGTTCTGCTTCTGCCCACTTTGTGAAGTATTCTACTGCCACTGCCACGAATTTTAATTGTCCTCTTGCCATCGGAAAAGGCCCGAGGATATCAATTTCCCACTATTCAAAAGGGGCCGAACATGTTAGGGTAGTGAGGTCCTCAGCTGGAGAATGGATGACGTTGGCAAACCTCTGGCATTTGTCGCATTTTCTGACATATTCCAAGGCATCTTTCTTCATGGTGGGCCAGTAGTACCCATACCTTATAAGCTTGAAGGCCAAGGCCCGAGCTCCTTGATGATTCCCACATACATCTTCATGAACTTCAACTAGAGCTCGGGATGATTCTGAGGGTTTTTAAGGCATCTGAGATATGGAAGTGTGAAACTTCTTCGGAATAGTACTCCTATAATCATGCAATACCTAGATGCTCGAGATCTTATACTCCTCGACAGTCTAGGGTCCTCAGGAAGATTTCCATTACTTATGAACTCTGCAATTGGGTCCATCCATGATGGCTCATGATCAATGTCCATGACTCCAACTCCCTGAGATACTAGGCTCCGTTACCAATTTCACCTGGACTGTCCTTTCTAGCCCATCGATTTCCATGAATACCAATCTAGATAATGCATCAGCTTTACCGTTATCAGCCCGAGGAATTTTTATGATTTTGCAACTCTTAAATTGTCGCTGGAGATCATGGACTTTTAGACAATACAAGCTCATCTCCTCCTCTTTCCTTTCGAATGTGCCTTCTATCTGACCGACCACAAGCTAAGAATCATTGAAAATTTTAATATGCTCGAGCTCAAGATTTCGGGCTAGCTCAAGGGCGATGATGACGGCCTCATATTCGGCCTCGTTGTTGGTAGCTTCAAACTCAAACCTGAGTGCACAATGAATATCCACGAGTTTGTCAGGGCTCGTGATGATAACCCCGGCTCTGGAACCTGACGAATTGGATGCTCCATCAACAAAGATGTTCCAAGTGTCTGAAGTATAATTGTCCGAGTTATCCCCTGGCCCCCGAGGCCTTGGGGTGAGTTCTGCAATGAAGTCAACCAAGGCCTGCGCCTTGATAGATGGTCGGGATTTATACTCGATATCAAATTCTCCCAGTTCAATTGCCCACTTTAGTAACCTACCGGAAACGTCGGGTTTTTGTAATATACGCTTAAGGGGTTGATTAGTGAGCACAACTATGGGGTGAGATTGAAAATATTGTCTGAGCTTCCGTGCTACCACAACCAATGCAAGAGCAAGCTGTTCTGCCAAAGTATATCTGGTCTCTGCATCGAGCAAGACCTTACTGACGTAGTATATGGGTTGTGGGCTTTGTTGACTTCTTTCACTAGCACACCGCTTACTACATTTTGGGATACAGCCAAGTCTAAATACAGAGTATCACCATGCTGGGGTTTAGTGAGGATAGGAGGGGATGCCAGCATTTCCTTAAGTTCATGAAAAGCCCTTTCACATTCCTCATCCCATTCAAAATTTCGGTTTCCCTGAGGACTTTGAAGAAGAAGAAGGGGAAGCATTTGTCGGCTGCTCAGGACGTAAACCTGTTGAGGGCAGCAACACGGCCTGTTAATTTCTGGACCTCCTTCTTGGTTTTAGTGGCTCCATTGATGCCAACGCCCGTATTTTGTCTGGGTTGGCTTCGATTCCCCTATGAGTGATCATAAAACTCAAGAACTTTCCCGAGGCAACGTCAAATGCACATTTTTTCGGATTTAGCTTCATTCTGTACTTACGCAGCGTGGCGAATACCTCCTCGAGGTCTGATACATGGTTGCCTACTTGCTTGCTCTTTACAACCATGTCATCAACGTAGGCCTCAATATTTCTCCCGACCATACCTACAAAAACTTTATTAACAAGTCTTTGATATGTTGATCCTGCATGACGTCTTTCCTTGGTCTTCCTCGGCCATAAAAATATGATGGTAACCCGAGAATGCATCCAAAAACCTATATAATTTGTGTCCTGACGTACTATCCACCAAATCGTCGATTCGAGGTAGGGGGTAGCTGTCTTTTGGGCATGCTTTATTGAGGTTTGTGAAATCGATGCAGACTCTCCATTTACCACAAGCCTTTTTTACCGGGACGACATTGGTGAGCCAGTCAGGATAATTGACCTCATGGATGAACTGAGCCCTGATCAGTTTATCAATTTTTTCCTTTATGACCTGTCGTCGTTCCGGTGTAAACTGCCTCTTTCTTTGCTTGACTGGATGAGTCTCGGGCTTAGTGTTGAGCCTGTGTACTACAACCTCGGGGTCGATGCCAGGCATATCCTCCACCTTCCATGCGAAGACATTAATGTTGCGGGATAATCAATCGATAAGTTCGGTCATGAGGGTCGTATTCAGATCTCGACCAACCGTTACTTTCTTCCCTTGCTCGAGCTTTATCTCCATCAACTCCTCCACTAGAGCGAGTCTCCCCCTATGCTCGAGCTTTTCCTCCTTTTTTGAGATTTGCATGACGTCCATCTTTATTTCCTGAACACAAGTAACATAGCATTGTCTGGCAGCAGCTTGGTTTCCACTACAACCCCGACGCCATGATTGGTGGGGAACTTCATGGCGAGGTGGAAGGTGGACACAATGGCTTTTACCTTATTGAGCAATGGTCTTCCTAGAATGGCGTTGTATGCCATGGATAACCGGACAATCTGAAAAGATGTAATCACCGTTACCTGTTCTTTACCCGAGCTTAAGGTAAGAGGTAGCTCGACCACTCCCTCCAGAACAATAATACCCCCCCGGAATCCTTGAAGGGGGGTTTTCACTGTCTTCAACTGTTCGGGAGAGATTCCCATTTTTGTGAAGGTTTCGTGTGACAATATGTTAGCGGCACTCCCGTTGTCAATTAAGATCCTCTTTACCTCAAAGTTTGCTACTATTGCAGAGATGACTAGGGCATCATCATGGGGAAAAGATACGTCCTCTAGATCCTTTATACCAAATGTTATGTTCTCAAGGTCACCATGATGTGCTTTCGAGGATGTCATGTATTGCTGGGCATACTGCTTCCGCCCAGTGTTCAAATCTCCTCCTGACGCAATACCCCCGACAATGATGTTGATGATTCCAGCAGTGGGTTGACCATCCCTTTTTGCTTCAGAAGCTCTTTCCCTACCATAATCATTCTTCGAGCATTTGTCATTACCGCCGTAGGAACTCAGAAGTCTCCTTTTAATAAGGGCTTCAATCTCCCGTTGTAGGGCCTTACAGTTTTTCGTGGTATGCACATGATCCCGATGGAACTCACAGTACTTGCTCATGTCCCTGTACTGGGGTGGTGACCTCATTCTCGCAGGCCATTTGAGCTCCTTCATATCCTTGATCTCCATCAAAATATTTGTTTTCAATGTATTTAAACGCGTGAATGACGTCGGGGGAGCCTCCTGCCTTTGTTTACTCCGAGGTGGTTCTTGACGGGGGCTCAGGTCATGCAGTCGTTTATGCTCGACCCTATCATGGGATGGTCCAACCTTCCTTGGGTTCAGTGTTTCCTCCATATTTATGTACTTCTCTCCTCGGGTAAGAAGCTCGGTCACTGTCTTCGACAGAGTTTTGGATAGCGACATTTTGAAAGCCTTACACTTTATGGCATATGTGAGGGCAGAAATCGCTGCCGTTATATAAAGGTCGGGAATTTGTAGCCTTTCCTTGTTGAACCTCGTCATGAATTCGCATAGGGTCTCATTTTGCCCCTGTCGAAGTTGCATGAGGGAGGCTGTCGTTTTCCTGATGCGTTTACTGCTTGCGAAGAAGGCGGAGAACTTGTCCGCTAAATCTGAGAATGAGGCTATTGAGTCGAGAACCAATCCCTAGCAGCATTAATCAAAGTTTGCGGGAAGGCCTTGCACATCACCTGATCCGGTGCAACCTGTAGGTTCATGACGTTGATGTATACGTTAAGATGGTTGATTGGATCGATAGTCCCATCATACTCTTTTATACTTGAATCTGTCTGGCAAGGAGAATGTCAATATCTCGAGAGTAAAAGGAGTGTTGGTACTAAATCTTGTTAACCCTTTGTTGCCCTGAAGTAGGCCCGCCGTAATTCCTTCTTGAATAATCCTAGCGAGTTCCCCGGATTCCATGGTTACTGATCTTGAGGCCGAGGTCACATGTGGTATGCTCGAGGCCCCTGCTCCGCCATTATCAGGGACATGTCACTGAACTCGAGCTTGAGCATCAGCCATAAAACCCCCCTGGGGTGCCGGATGCGAATTTCTTTGACTTAGCAGCTGAGTCAGTGTGGCGACCTGTTGCCTGAGCTCTTCAAAGGCCCCGGTAGTGACGACTGCCGGCTGGGGCTCTGGCACTTCTGATGATTCCTCTTGAGGAACAGGGATATCCTCAAGAGGAGGTTGATTTGGAGCGGATGAGCTTGCTGGTGGAAGACTTGAACGTATGTTTACCATGGCTTTTGGTAGCGTTTCCCACAGACGGCGCCAATGATGCTACCAAAAATCGTACCCGAACAATTCCAAGCTGGACGACTGATGGCGAGCACGAACGTGATCTTCTAGTACCTGAAACAAAGGCGTCGAGGTGTGTCCTCGTCGTCCCTCCGATGCTTAAGTTAAAATATGTGCATGAGGCTATGGACTGAAAATTGCATAAAAGTAGTACCTGAATAATGAGGTGAAACCATGTATTTATAGTGTTAGGTGGTTGAATCCTATTAGGATTGAACAATTGGGAAATCTTTATCTCATAGAGTCCTATCGGAAGTGGATGTTTGACATGCACAACAAATGTGAGATCAGTACAAGTCTAATAACAGTAAACTCCTCTTGCATCTAGAAGTCTTGTGGGGTATCAAGTGTGGCACATCACTATTCGTAGGAGGATGTGGTATCGTTGAAGTAAAAAGCATGAGGACCTTGAATACCGAGGACTCCACTGCCCGACCTCATGGTACGATTAGGAGAGAGGTCGAGGATATTTTCCATATCCTCGGGATGTTTTCCATCATACCCGACGAATATATTTTGAAGACCGAGTTGGGAGTCATCGGGAAATATGAGGTCGAGGTAAATAGATGGACCATATCAGTAGTGAACAAGTTATTTATGATCAAAATATAAATTATTTCACACTGTACTTATCAATGCAAGTACCCAACTTATATTATCTCAAGTGATCAAAGACATTTTAATTCTCATGCTTAATAGTAAATAATGCAATAAATAAATAAAATCAAAATTTATTTATTATACATAATTATTTTATTGTAGCAAAATATACTATATGGGTACACAACCCAACCGAATGGACACTTGAAGAGAAAAATATACTAATGTCTTTCTGTTATATGAATAATAAATTTGTTTCATGATAAGATGATTATCTCAAGTTTTATTTGGAGAAGTTTCTGGCGATGTTTTTTGATTCATTCAATGACTTAAGGGATGGTGCCAAGTGCTTGGAAATCACACTCTTATGTTGTTCAACTGGAAAATTATAGGTACTTACGAATTTACTATAAATACTTGCCAGCTTGATAGAAATTAATAACATTACTGTCAACTCTTTAGGAGTGTATTTAAGAGTAGAAATAACTTTAAAGCATACATGATTTTCACACAAATAGTTAACTGTATTCAGGTAATACAAGTGCCCAATTACATTGTTCCAACATTGACTCTTTTTCCAACATTGACTCTTTAGTTTAAACACTGAAAACTTTTCGCATAAATAATTAGATCTAGAAAGCTTATGGAGATAGATATATAGGAGAGGGTCCTATTTTATCTTCATTTAACATTTGAATTCATACTCGATTACTAAAGCAACTACAATATACAACAGATAATCGAACTCCTCCTTTACTTTCTTGATGGATGAGCAAGGCCAGTTTATGTTAGCTTCAAGCATTTATGCTCTGACAGCTCCAAGACCAAGTCTGCAACGCAAGCACAAGTAAGAGTGCAAGAAGTGTTGAACAAAAATTTAAGTTATTAGAGTGGGAACACATTTATTTATTTAATTTTTATCTTCAAAAAAGCCCTTCATGTGTAGGGTGGATTTTACATTTTTATCAAAGGCATAATGCGTGCACAATTTTAATATATGGGTTGCATTGACATTTGGACCTTTTTCTGTCTTTTCTTTACTATATTAAATCACCTCATCTAAAAGTTTAACCTGTGAGAGAGATACACACACATTACTTACAATCAGCATCTGTTCTGATCCAGTGCTCGCTATTCACCGTTGAAGCACCTTTGTCGATACCATTTGGAGATCGGTTCATGACATTCTGTTCATATTGCTTTATGTTTGCTGTTTGAGAAGGCTTTCTCTTTCCATTGTCCTTTTCCAACCGATGGTCATTTTCATGTTCTTGTGCAATGTTTTTGGCCATACCTTTTTGCAACTTGAATTGTTTTTCAGTTATTAATCCTTCATGGTGGACCTTCCTGTTGAATACTTTTAGTCCCTGCACGCAATAAATTAAATGAGAATTGTAGAAGTGGTAAATTCAGATTTTCCTGCTCGTTTTCAGCATCCATTCAATTTTTAGAGAGATTATATATTAAGATTTGGAGTTTTATGAGCTTGTGTTTTGTATACGGGAACGTAAAAATGGTATCCATCTTTTGATTGGTTAGGCTTTTGGATATTTATTAGGTTTGTTGAAATGGATAATATTCGATACATTTAAGATAGAAAGAGTAAAAAAATCTTGCCTATTATCCCGGGCGGTACCTTGTACCAAACATTTGATAAGAGTTTACTTACCTTGGGGAGTTTCCTTGTAATTGAACAACATTCAGTAGCATCTCCACTAAAAGAAGCAGTACTTCTTTTAGATGTAGAATGGAGCTTCTTTATCATTTTCTTCATGAAATGCGTTACACAATTTCCCTTAGCTTGTTTCTCCGATCCTTCATGTTTCCAGTTAGAATCGTCATCGACTATCTTGTTTTTCTTAAAGATCTCGTCGAATGATGCTTTTTCTACTGGTTGTATTCTTACTCTAGCCAGTTGAATTGATGAGCCAAAGAGAGAATTTTGCAGAGGAAATGCAACCATATTTGTGGCTTCAGAATCTGCACCTTCAATCCCTTCTTTACAGATGGTTATGATGCTTGCCAGGCTGCTCCTCGGTGAAGAATAATTCCCAGTATCTTCAGCTTCAACTTCAAGAAACTTCTCTAGCTCATAGTTTATAAGCTCCAGATCATTCTCTCTCGTCTCTTTCTGTTCATTGGTTGTTTTCTCGAAAGGCATAGGAAATGTGGGTGTTGGGGGTTCTGTATCCCTCAGTTCGGTGCCAAAAGTTCCGATAGCAAGAAAGGCAAATGGCTCAGATGATTCTTCTTGAAAGACAGTTTCCACTTTCTTAGGTTGCCATGAGGCTGAAAAGGTATCAGTTGGTTCCACATAGTATTTTTGTTCATCAAAAAACATCTTTCCTGAGAAGCAAGTAGAGCAATTTCCTGAAACCAGAAATAAAAATTATGCGCTCATTAGTTCAGACATATAACATGTCACCTCTTACAAATAATTGAAAATTACTTCATATGGACCTCAGGCAGATAACAGGGAATGTGGGTTTGTGGGAGTGAGTTTAACAAAGTTTGATCATTCAGTATTAAGTTGTATGAACTCTGAAATATATATCGATGCATGTTACCTATTTTGACGTTCTTCAGTGATTCGTTGTCATTTTGCCTTAACTTACGGTCCGTCCAACCCAGTAACTGAATCAAAAAATGAAAAAAATAGTTAGAATGAATGCATGTGGTTTATACCAAATTTAGAGGATTTTGGACTCACCTTCATCTTGAAAACTCTGTTGAAGTATTGATTACGACGGACTAGGTTTTTTTCCCCCCAAAAATAGGTGATCTAGCCTTGTAAGGAAATTGGTTAATATAGCCTAGTTTTATCCCAAAAAGGGTTCCTAGAAGAGCGATGGATTTGAGCAGAGAACAACATGGAGAAAGTTACAAGGCTTTGGCTGGACAACCTCTGTCGACATTGTATGAAATGAGGAGTGGGCTTGAGTTGAGTCCCACATGTGGGTAATATTACGTCTGCCATGAGTTCATGCGTGCTCGTTTGTAGTTGTTAGCATTGTCCTGAATGAATGATTTGTACTTGGAATCACATAATTCATTAAAACTAGTTGGGTTGTAGCTTCACAATGTTTGGAAGCCTTGTTGGTTACTTGTGATAGTGGACTTAGGCCACTTTCTTATGATGAGTAAGTGTAGATTCATGAAAGTTTCATGGTAGGTCCGCTCTCTCCGAGAAAAACTCCTAACAGAATGGCTTGCTCCATCTAAAGTTGTCTTCTATAGTTAACTAGAAGAGAGAAGAAATTGTAGTTTTTTGTGTGCGCTTGTGCAAGCTGTTCTAATTCGATTCGAGATTGTTTTGCCGTATCATGAATCAATCTGGAAAAATTGTTCTCAAGTTCTTAAATATGAACTATGTTATGAGGTTATGGTATTGGGAAAATTGGTAGGACTACAGACTACTTTGCAAAGTTGATTTATTTCAATATGACATTATCTAAATGAAGAGATGATTGAATCTCCAAAGATATTTGTCCACCTGGGATCCTGCTCCTAACTAGGAATTTCACGTGGCTATCCATGTCAGTATTATGTGGTTATGGTGCGATTATGGTACAGCCAAAAAATTGGTGGTTCGGTGATGATTTTGGCTGAACCGAACTGTTGCCAAACCTACGAGGGCACATTAATTGATTGAAATGTGTTTGGACATTGTTGCTCAACCGTACATGACTATATAATTGTGTTAATACCAATTAGAGAGTTGTTCAGTCATATCTTGCCTGCATTGATTAGGATTAAAGATTTGACATAATATTTAACAAATATCCCAGGATTTCTCAAGGCCTACATTATTACTTTATTGATCTTTTGGTACAATTATTGTGGAGTTATGGTTGCTCCATCTCTTCCTCACTTTTCGTTCCACCCCTAACTTCAGGCATATGTTTTGGTAGGACTCATAAGGTGTCCCAACAGCTTATTACGCTTTTCCTTTATCCAACTCTTGCTAAAGTTGTTGCGGATTTATCTCCTCTCATCTCAACTCAATCCTACTTTTTGTTCCGCCCCAACTAGAGGCGACATTGCTTGATTTTGAGGTGACCTTAGTACAAGTTTATTTTATCGATTTTTTGTGGAAATTGTTGTGGATTTAATGTATCCCGTCTCTTTCTTTCCTTGTCTCCCCAGACTAGTGGTGTGTTCCAGCTCGATTCCGTTATAAAGTCCATTTTTATAGATGGGTCGGCCTCGGCCCTGCCTGTTTTACTAATTTGTACTCTTAACGTGCGAATCTGTGTGATCATCTACGTTGACGCACCCGTTATCAAAATCCCATCAAGAAATAAGGCCATGATTCTTATCACAGGGAGCAGGAAATGAATAAACACCTAATGTATCTTTCTTCTTTGTTCCTTTGCAGTTCAACTCCGCTTAATGTACTAAAAAAATGGTTGCGAGTTGACAAATGACTAAGATTTCACACTATAGTGGAACATATGGAAATGGCGTAGTTTTGTCAAGGTGTAGCATAAATGTCAATTATTGTAGAAATGATACCCAAAGCTAAGGGATCCTCATTTTAAGCAAAGGAACAAGGCACTATAAAACACAAAGTGTTTGCCTTTTGTTACATAAATGACAGAGAGGCAAAAATCAATACAAACACAATGTACATTAGCAAGTTGATCAAATTACTAGAATTAGAAAATGCAGATCCAACCTCTTTTCGGCCATCAATAGCAATATTCGCGGTTACAAGACATGGAAATGGTAATGTATTGGGTTTTCAAACATCTCAGTTTCCTCGAAGCCCGTAAAATGTGACGCATGTTTGATAAGGTCGTATACAGTATTTGAAAAGATATTATAATTATATCATGTTCAATGGTAGTAATCATTGATACTGAAAAAAGTGTTTTTTTTTTTTTTTTTATGTGTGGTTCAAGGTCATGATCTAAGTGAGTCGCACGTAATCTTAGTACATGTTCCTTGACGCTAAAAACATAACTACCAGGTGGATTTCGTTCATGAAAAAACATTTAAACCTAATCAAGATTGTTCAACTCGGAAATTTCAAATATATGAAATGAATCACCTTTATTGGGTTCCCGTTTTAGTTGTTTAAAAAACACTTTTAAAAATTGAACATTAATTTTAACCATGCGATTCTTAGAACTCACAAATGTTATTCACATATTCATCATTTATTTTTAGCAACTTAAAAGGTAACCCAAAAAAGGCGTATCTCATCTATAATTTTTCACAAGGCTCTTGGATCCTTATTCCTCAAGTTAAATTAGATTGTATCTATAAAATTTAATTTGGATTTGAATTCAATCGAAGTATAACATTAGTGGAAATTTCACCACGTACATTGTTTTTTTTTTATTTAAATCCATATTTCACTTTTAAATATTATTTATACAAAAAATACTGTAATTTTTATAGTAAAAATGATAACTAAAAAATTATCACTCTCTCATCAATTAATATACTCATTGACCTCAATCATTCTATAAAACACGACCCAAATCATCCGCTTAACTTACCAAAAGAAAACCCCAATCACAGTCTTTCTATTTACTAAAAAATAAAATCCAAATATCACCCATCATCTTGAATCATTAGAAGGAATCTATCAAATTTGTAGCTTTATTCATATCAAAATCTTATTTTTAAATGAAATCATGCCAAGAAATCAACATCCATATTTCAATCGAAACCCACACATAAAAATATTATTTTTTGGTAGTTTTGAAGTTGGTCCATGAGAAGCAACACTATGATCGAAATCCACATATAACCGACTAAGTCTCCCATTAAAAGTACCTACCATCTGAAGTCCTTTCACCAAAGCTCCCCAGCTTCGAAAGGCTTCAGATCAAAGACGGTTCCCAAGAAGACTTTTTGTAAGGATATGGTGAAAGTGACTAATGTAATAGCCTGCATACCAAACAAGTCAAATCCTGTCAACTTACTGACCAAGAATGCTGACACGGACTATAAGGCAACTCTCCTTCTCCAGATACTTGAGTGCGACCTAGGACAAGTGAATGGTAGAACATATGTAATGGGTGCACTTCATTCAACGGTCATGGATTTAATTGTAATACTATAAATACATTCTCTTGTCTCATTTCAAAGCTGGTGCAATTCTAAATACCAAAAGCTTTAATTCCCTCTCTAGTTTTTAAAAAAAATTATAATTTTGCTCGTCTAAGTATTGGAGATTGTTCTACAAATATTTTATCTCGTTTCCAAAAGAGCAACTCCCCTTACATGTGGCTTGGTCTTTCACTTACTAGACGCGAGGTAGGGCCCAAGTTTCTGTTGGCTTGTTCTTGGGGTGAATAGATGGGTGTTTTCTATGGAAAACGAAAATTTAACCACGAATATCCAATGGAAAAAGCTTACTTAATAGTCATGTGGGCTTTGCCCTTTGACAAAAAGGATTTGTCCTTAAAAAAGAGCAAACGAACACCCCAAGGAAAAAATACTAGCTTTAACATTAAGCAGTTTGGAAAAAGAGCACATTGGGATAAAAGATACTTTGATAAAATCTATCTTTGAAGAAAAGATGCATGATTGAGTTTTGAAAACGAAGATATAGTCCCAAAAAGTACAAGAAAAACCTTGAAGAAAGGAGACCTTCATACACTGTCCCAAGTGCTCGTCACCGAACTCACCTCCATCATAGACGAGGTGCGATAAGGGTAGCTGCCAAGGTCACTAAAGAGATGGCGACTATAGCTGCCAACATGAGGAATATCACTCAACAGAGCGTTGCCATGCAGAAACTACTTAAGCTAATGCATGTTTAAGTAGGCAATCAATTTATCCTTATGCGCATTAAAGAGGCTATTATGCACCTTAGGGACAACCAATTTTCCCTTCCGTGCCAACAATGGGTACTATCACAAGAAGAGTTTCAAAGACAAAAAAGGGCTATCAGCGATAAGCTAGGAAAGATATTTTCCAAGAAAGGAAAGTGGAAGTGGACATCTACTCAAATTATGCTTCTAGCCGACATACTGAGGTCCCATTCAACATGGATGGTAACTTCTCTCCTGAATATGAGCTAACCTCACAAGCTCATCTCGTGCTCGTGGCGAGCCGAGGTCGTGGCTCTTTGAATTTGGACGAACTCGGCTAGGCCCACGAGCTCGTGGCTCGTCCGAGCTCGTGGGCCAAGCCGAGCTTTGGCTCGTGGCTCGTCCCTTATTTTTAAAGAGAAAAAGACAAATAAATGAAATAATGTAATAAAAACACTTTTAAAAAAATAAAAAGTGTTAAAAAATACAAATAATTTAATGAAGACACTTTTTTATTTTTTATTTATATCATATTGTAATATTTTTTATAAAGTATAAAATATTTATATAATGAAGATGAATTATTTTTTGAAATACATTTACAAAAAATATATTTTTTTGATTTCTTTTTAAAGTAGATAAAATGTAAACCCTTCTCCTTTATCCGGATTTGAAACCGGCTACATCAATTTTAAGTAGGCGGAGTTAAAAATTGTACACGAACAACTTGTTGTAACGTGTACAATTTTTTCAAGAAAATAAAATTTAACGATTAAAAAATAAAGAAATTTTTGATTAATATAATTAAATCAAATATCACTTACCTGACGACATGCAATTTCAGCGTATTTATCTTGTAGTCGAAAATGAGCGTCCTACCAATCCTTCACGCACATTAACGCTTCCAAAATATCTTCTTTCAATCGGCTCTTGACATCAGTCAAAACCCTTATACCTACACTAAAAGCAGACTCTGAAGCAACAGTGCTAACCGGAGGTGTCAGCATATCTTTCACATTTGCAGAAACAATTGGCCAGCGTCTTTCATACTTTCACCAGTATTTAATTACTTCTTCTGAACTTTTTTTAATTGTTCTGTCTGTTGGTATATTATGATTGAAGTAATCAATTAATTCAGCAGGCATCGTATTTTGAGTTTCGATCGATATTTGATGAGATGCAAATGTAGATAACATGACACTGGATGAACACATTGCAATTACATCATATCTAAATGTATTAATGTCTTGAAATAAATTCATTATTTCGGCATCATCTTCTTCAATTTCAGCAGAAGGAATAGGTGCAGAGAATACCCGACTAACATTCACACCCATTCTTTACGCATATAAATCATACATTCCACATAATGTTTGCTCTAAATTCTTATAGGTAATAGGTGTATCAAGTATTAAAACTTTATTGATTTGATCAATTACGTATTTAGTTCCCGAAATATTATATCGGGGGTCCATTGCGCATGCTAAAGGAAATAATATAGGCAGTTCTTCCCAATATTTTCTAAACTTTAATTCCATAGCAATTATAATTTCATTAAAAGTAAATCATTTTTATATTTATGGAATGTTCTTGCAATTATATAAAGGCGTTCAAACACCATACAGCTTGTGGGATTATAAATATCGGATAAAATTTTTGTGGTCTTATAAAAAGATGTCAAAAGTCGTTTAACTTTCAAAACTAAAATCCAATCGGATTCATTTAACATATCATCGTCATCACTTCTAATGTGTTTATTGTTATAAAACTCAGTTATTAAATTTTCGAAACATTCACATGACTTTAATTGCAAGTAAGTAGAGTTATATCTATGCCATTCGTCGTTAACAAATGTTTTAGCAGTCGTCACTCCTAGTTCGATACAAAAATCTTCAAGTGCTTGTTTTTTATTAGGAGAGATCGTAATATATATTAATGCATTCCTAATCCTTTGAAATTCATCATTTATATGTTTTAAGTCATCTTGCACAATTAAATTCAATATATGACACACACAACAAATATGAAACAAATACCCACCAAAATCAAATTGAAGTGTCCTACACAATTTATCGATGACTACCTTATTAACACCAGCATTATCAAAAGTAAAAGATCGAATTTTAGTCTCGCAATTATATTCTCTAACAATACTGATAATAGCATTATATATATTATTAGCACTGTGAGGAAACTCAATAATTTTAAAAGCAATAATTTTCTTATGCATGCACCAAAGTGGGTATATATAGTGTGCGGTTGCAACTATATATGCTCTTTTATTAACCACTTCTCATATATCAGAAGTTAAAGATATAACACCCCCATATTGTTGCAAATTCATAATTAATTGTTGTTTTGAATTATTGAAATATTGTATTGTATCGGCACGAAGAGTATTTCTACTTACCTCAACGTACCTCGATTGCAGATATTCTTTCACGAACGAGACGAAGTGTTGGTTGTCTGCAATAGCCAGAGGCAACTCAGTGGCGACAACAAATTTCACTATTCCGGTTCTAGTATTGTCCTCCGAATACACCCACGTGGATAGGGATGAAGTCGTAGAACCAACGCCTAGACTGCCAAATTGCAATTGTAAAACCAGCTGGAAGAAGTCCATGTCTGGCCTCACATGCTTTGTAGTTGCGGTTGAGATGGGTGGCACTAATTCCTTTTTGTCATGTCAATCTTTGTTGGCAGTATTTACATACTACTTTAGATTCTGTAAGGCCATTGGTGACTTTTTCCGTTAAAATCAACTTAAAGTGATCCCAACATTTTGCTTTTTTTTTTGCCCTTTTGCTTTCCCCTCGCATCTGGGATGTTTAATTCGGCATCTTCGTCCTCATGTTCCGCTTCAAAAATGTTAATACCATCCAAATCAATTGGATTATAGCTTCCCTGACTGTGAATGTAAACATCTTCAAGTATGGGTATGTCATTTAGACCGGCATATTCATTTGGAAATTGACTTTGCGACGTCCTAGGCGATTCGCCATGATGTGACCCACATCCCGTATCGAATAAGCTCTCAACAAATGAGCGTTGGTCCATTTGTTTGATTATTTATGATGAAATCCAAATATAATAACTAGAAAATATAAATATAGTGAGAATTGAGAATTGGATTAATTGAAATTGTAATTAATAAATTGTAAAAATTGAATCGATATTATATATTTTGCAACACAAGAGAGTAAAAACTCGATAATTGATATAATAAAAAAGAGTTGGGAGAGTTGGAGTAGTGATTGAGTAATTGATATGAAAAAAAAACAAAGGGGGGTGAAGGGGTATTTATAGTAGAACAGGAAAAAATAATAATAAAAAAAAATTTTCAGTGACCGTTTGGTCACTGAAATTTTTTCAGTGATCAAAACAGTCAGCGACTTGACCCTTTTGACATCCCTAGAGAAATTTCAATGACCGAAAAAGTGACCAAGACGGTCAGCGGCTTGGTCTTTTTGACATCCCTAGATATCGTCAAGTGTCTTTTTCTCAACCATGGGGCACTTGGAAATAGGCCAGCTCAACCGGCCCTAATGCCTAGAAATAGGTTAGCGTGCCCCCAGGGCACATCTCCAAGTGGTAAAAGGGGAGGGAGGAGAAATCCAACTTTGCTTGAGACTGCTGCGTCAAGGGTTCAAATCCTGAAATATGGATTTGGCTGTTGGGTAAGTGCAAGTGTACAAGCAGCCTTCCATCCTGTACCCTTGGAGGCATAACCTGCGATTTATCTCCCTCACGATACTCCAGATCAGGGGTGGTAGGGGACCCTTAAAGTTGGGGTTCAACCTTTAAAAATAGGTTAGCGCATCCTACTCCAGCACCTAGGGACTAGACTTGACACCTCCCTCCCTTGGCTAAATAGCATGTGAATGTAAAGGACCATGCCTACATAACTGCCCGCCTAAAAATAGTCATCAAAGAAGGGAGTAAGCCAAAAATCAATTTGGACAATTTCACCCACCTCCCAGGTATCAAGCTACGGAGAATGAGGTTCAGGTAGATCCCAAAGGGCTTGAGATCTAGATGATGACAACGACAGTCTATCGTTTTTGCAAAGTCTAAAGAATGCTTCCAAGACCATTTTGTATCACCGAAGCTTGCTAAGTATGATGGAAAAGGCAACCTGACCAAGTACCTTGAGAGTTAAAAAACACACATGAATTTGAGAGGCTCCTTTCCTGCTGTAAAATGTAGAGCTTTCCACTTGGCAAGTGTAGCAGCAAAGGTCTGGTATATTAGGCTGGAATAGGGGGAGTATCAAAAGTTGGCTGACTTCAAAAGGGCTTTTCCAGAAGTGTTGCGCTACCAACAAAGAAAGGTACGGCCTTGTACAGTGCCTCCAGAACATGAGACAACAATCTGGAAAGTCGTTGAAGAGATTTCTGTCCCGTTGTATGGATGAGATGACCTACTATATGCTGGTCACTGATAGGTAAGCACTATATGCCTTAAAGAGGATGGATTGACATGAATTTCCTCTTTTATAGAAACGTGCAGAAAAAAGATCTCATCAGTGATGATGCTTTGTTGGAAATGATGAGGCGTGAAATCATTAACGAAGAATTGAAAAAAATACCTCAATAGAGCCGATAGGAGACTTTCGTCCCCCAAAGATAGCAGGGGAATAGATCTTCCTCCCATTTGATGGATCATCTGGTTGAACATTTAGCCACCCATAATTCAAGACAAAGTTTGGCTGTTGCTATACTAAACGTTGTACATGCTTTAGCTTATGAAGAAATGAACCCCAACTCAAATGTGAGACAGGGGAGATCAAGATCGCGAACGAGGATGAAGTTCAAAATTTAAAAATAAGAATGAGGTACCCCTCCCTGCTCTTATCACCACTCGCACAACCATAACACAATTAATTGTTGGGATATCGCCTTGCACCTCAGCAAACACAATCGAGGAAACAATCAACGACCATAAGGAAATATGCCCTCACCTAGGCAAGCTTAGCAGTTCAGGCAGGAAGAGGCCAGACAACCCCGACGGGTCGATTTTAGTAGGCGAGATAATATAGGAAAAGGCTTATCCCGTGTTGATTTTCCAAGTGCCTGTGAATTGGTCTATTCCGTATCCCACTTCCCTCATGCCAATTTTGTACACCTCTTACCTCCTACAATGTATTCCTAAGGTAATCATAAGTGTAAATTTATGAGAAGATGTCAATGAACTTCTATGAAATGGTTTTACGGGATTCAACCTACTGTTTTAATTGTGGAATATCATGGAGAAATAGGAATCCGTGTATCAAAGGATTTCTTGTGATTATTTCTAGTATGGAAGGAGTTCAAACTTATGAAGGTGATCATTTAGATGGTTAACACGTTCTCTGTTCCTACTTTACTTCCCTCTACTTCTAAACCTTCTGACATCAAGCTTAAATTAAGCAACTGAAACTGGCTCATCATCTAGATCCCCATATTGGCATCCCAGACATTGTCAAGCATTGCAGCAGTTAACTTTTTTCTTCATATTGTATAATAAATTTATTTTCATTCAATTGCTTTCTAGTAGGTAGCTATTTCGCTCATACATTGGTAAAATCAATGCTAGGCCTCTTATTTTTATTGTTTCTTCTCTCCATCCTCCCTCCCGGTGCAATTTAATTCCTCACTCGTTGGTAGTTATTTTGTTTAGATATTGTTGACAACAATGTCAAGTCACTTCTTCCTATTGTTTCTTCTCTCAACGTTATTTTTTATTTCGAAGGAGACAGAATCTCATTCAAGAGTCAATGTTCAATTCAAACCTTTCAGCCAAAACTCTAAATAAGCTCCAAAACCTTTTTTTTTTCTTGCCAATTACATCCAAATGCATTCAATTCGTGAGATTTAGCTACAATTGACGTATTTAAACCTAATTAAGTATATATCCGCTCAATTTATTTAAAATAAGCAAGTAAAAAAGTACTAATAAGTGTATAGTATGCACTTATCACTTCGCGAGCTCTTCTAGCTATTTTTCATCCACTTTTCACTATGAACTCCCCTGGTATTGTACTTCTCTTCAAGTTGTGCCGGGTCATTGATTTCAACACATGCTTCTCAATTTTTGCCTCTTTTTCAACACTTTATTAACCAACATTGTTTAAAGAAAAAGTCATTGTAGAAGGAAGCATAAATTAATATAAATCGAGTAAAATAACCAACATTGTCTGAGGGAAAAGTCATTGTAAAACACGAAAATGAAGCATAAGTTAATATTAATCGACTAAAGTAACCAACATTGTCTAAAGGAAAAGTCCTTGTAAAATTCACATTTATCAGATGTGTATCATGTGCAAATGGTTCATTACCGAACTTTAGGATGACTTTATGGAATTGCATAGTTCTCCAGACGTGAATGCTAATAGATAAAAACTTATAATTATATTTTATGCGCTTATCCGGATTTCTATTATTATACATTCAAATTTAAATTGAGTATCTATTATTCGAGTTCCTCTCTCTCTCTCTCTCTCTCTCTCTCTCTCTCTCTCTCATAATCTTCCATTCTTAAGTGAATGATAGATTGGTTCCTTGTACATTAATCTGTTTGGGAGGCTGGTTTTACATTGTGGTGATGGATCCGCGCATAAACACTTCGGATTGGAGAGTTTGGACGAGGTCTTCTCCCCACTCAATTTTTCGGAAAGAGGCTCAATCTTGGACAAGGTGATTGATGTTTCTAGTGCAATCTGGAAACTGATACATTTATCTTTTTAGTTTTTATTTATTTATTTATTTTTGTATCTCATAGAAAATGGGATGGTTTTTCTTTATGTTCAAGCTGAAAACACACACAAGATTTGAAATAGGAGTATGTAGGGAAGTTTTCGAATGCCGAGGAGAAGATAGGGAGAAAGGTTTTGGATGTTTTGAAGATTGTTGAGGAAGCTGTCAAAGTACAGATGTCTTTTGTCTTTGAGACTAGCCGGTGATTCACTTTGAGCAATTGGGACTTTGTCTTCTCAAATTTTTGTAGGTAGTGTGATTGTTCTTCTTCTTCTTCTTCTTCTTCTTCTTCTTCTTCTTCTTCTGCTTCTCCTCCTTCTTCTCCTTCTCCTCCTTCTTCTCCTCCTCCTCCTCCTCCTCCACCTCCTTCTTCTTCTCCTTCTTCTCCTTCTTCTCCTCCTC
>NC_036250.1:13301741-13326437 GCF_002742605.1 Olea europaea var. sylvestris | reverse complement strand
CCCTCCTCCTCCTCCTCCTCCTCCTTCTCCTTCTTCTTCTTCTCCTCCTCCTTCTCCTTCTTCTTCTTCTCCTCCTCCTTCTCCTTCTTCTCCTCCTCCTCCTCCTCCTTCTTCTCCTCCTTCTCCTCCTTCTTCTCCTCCTCCTTCTCCTCCTCCTTCTCCTCCTCCTCCTGCTTCTTCTTCTGCTTCTTCTTCTTCTCCTCCTTCTTCTTCTCCTTCTTCTTCTCCTTCTCCTCCTCCTCCTTCTTCTTCTTCTCCTCCTCCTCCTTCTTCTCCTTCTTCTTCTTCTTCTCCTTCTTCTTCTCCTTCTTCTTCTTCTTCTTCTTCTTCTTCTTCTTCTTCTTCTTCTTCTTCTTCTTCTTCTTCTTCTTCTTCTCCTCCTTCTACTCCTTATTCTTCTCCTTCTTCTCCTTCTACTTCTTCTTCTTCTTCTTCTTCTCCTTCTACTTCTTCTCCTCTTTCTTCTTCTCCTCCTCCTCCTTCTCCTTCTCCTCCTTCTTCTCCTTCTTCTCCTCCTTCTCCTTCTCCTTCTTCTTCTTCTTCTTTACTATATAAAGTTTTGAAGAAAATAATAATTAAAGTTATAATCATTTTTTTTTTTACGATTTTAATTCGAATCAGCGATGGAAATAGCGACAAAAATTCATTGGTAATCATCAACGAACTTAATCTATAGATTATTTGTGACGGAAAGATTTGTTGCTAATATCGTCGCTAATTAGTGATGGAAATAGTTGTTGGTAAATACCGACGGGTTCTTCCATCATTAAATTTCCGACGATCTGAGTAATTCGTCGCCAAATTAGCGGCAGGGGTATCACAATCGAATTTTCGACTGATTAATTCCATTGGTAAGAGTCTTTAGCGACGAAATTTAAGGCATCAGTAATGGAAATTTTTGTCTTTGAGGCCGCATTATTTTGTAGTGTTGGAGTTGATTTCAAGCAATTGAAGAATAAATGAATTGCACGTGATCAATTAGAGTATTAATGTAGCATTCAGTAAAAATTCGTAAATTTCGGGAGTTAAATTCCGCGGCATTAGAAGAGTTTGGGATTGAACCACAAACTTTTGGAACTTGCTTCAGGTCAAGAATTAATGATTTTGGGCTAAAGATGATTTAATTGCAAATGTTAGAATATGAAGAACTAAAATTACATGAGAAATGGAGTTTAATTGGCAAGGCAGTTGTTTCCTTTTTCCTTCTTAAGCTCTTTATGAAAACCAGTTTCAATAAAGATCTAAACTAAATATTGACCTATAAATACATCTCTTAGTCCAATAATTTAGGGGGACTTATAGGGCCATTATATACATATTGAGGAATGTGGGAACTCATTATACACATAAATACAAAAGCCCAGAAGGGGGAAGAATCAAAAAATCAATCAAGAAGCTAAGGTTTCAAGAATTTTACAAGATGCGAAATTTTGGTGCAAATCCCCCACCCCACCCCCACGCAAAATATAAAAATAAAAATAATAAAAATCCGATGGTGTACTTTAATTCTTCTTGTTTTAGTTAGGATGATCGATTGCAACCTAGTTTTGAACTTTAATTATAATTCAAGAGTTTTAAATCTCCTGAATTGGTTTTACTTTTACTTTTAATGCTTTGAATTAATTGGCCACTCATTCATTATTTGTGAGTAATAATTACATTGAGAAATGGAGTATTTATTTAGATCATGTAGTAAAAATCGTTAACTTGTATAAAAGTGTAGAGTTACATTTTCTATCTTTATATAGATTCCTAGGAATTTAAAGCATTTAACTAAGATGTATCCGAATTCACATAGAAATATAGAATTGAGTTCATAAAAAAATAAATAAATAATAATGTCAGTATTCTTTTAACTTTGAATTGTATATCCAAATGGTAAAAATATCCTAACTATACTTATTGATAGATATATTTTCTTGAATGTAATGTGTGTACGTGTGTGTGTGTATTTTAAAATTACTCCAGAACAATATTTATTATTAATTTTGAAAAAGTAACAATCTAAATAGTATTTCAAAAGAATATTGTAGGATTGTCACATATCAATATTCAAGAAGACTATTAAATTTTTGCTTGGAATTCTTGAAGAATATAGTGTCATATTCAGTAACGGATATAGGGGGGCTGTGCATTTTAGTTTTACATGGATAAAAAATTTTAAATATTTGTCCATTTTAAAAAAATAAATAAATAATAATAATAAATTAGTTTGGTCCTACGTCCCCTTGCGGTGATCCATATATAATCACAATTTGTATAAAAAGTGATATTATCGCAAGGGAAGTAAATACACATTATACTCTTTTTTCTTGATCATAGTTTTGTCTCGTTAAATATTTTATAGCAAGATTTTTATTAAGGCAATTTTTGTAGCGTACTCAAAAGAATAATGTATTATTTTTCCTTTATTAGAATTTTTCCTACATGGTTTTCTCTAATAAGATTTCAACGATGTATATTCTTTATATAATGAATATCCATACCCTAAAAGACATTTATTATCAATATAACTTTATGATTTCACTCTTGTATGTTATTTATTGCATGTTAGGTTCTTGAAAAATGTGTAACATATTTCATCAGAATCGTGACATTGAATACATTGTCACACGAGATATGGATGATTCGATACAAGGATTTTCATTAATTGAAATTAGGAGAGGTTGTGATCTTTTTTCTTCACTCAAGTTTTATTTCATTGAATTTTCTTCACAAGATTTTAACTAAGTAGCATTTTATTACTCTAAATAATTAATACTTTTGTGTTTGGTATTTTTTTCCAATGGGGTGAATCCAAGCAATATTTTTAATGAGTCAATTATTATGTAAATAGTTGTTTGGACACATCCCACAACCGTACAGGGATTGTAGATATGTAATATGTGATGAGTTGAGTATCATCACATGAAGAATAAAGTTCAATCAAAGTGTACTAGTCGTTTATTAGATTTGAAGTATGTAAACAAAAGAAACTTGATTTTGCTTATTCTAAATTATTCTTTGAATTATGTAAAACATTAGCTTGTAAATTTTATATAAAATGATTGTATTGAATTTAGAATCTGACTATAGTTATATAATTCAATTCTCAATTACATAATTTAGTTACCTATCATGCACTCTTAACAATTGATAATTTGATTTTATTTAACTTTCTTTTTCAAAATAAATCAATTCTATTCTAGACACAACCCAATCGTACTTGTAGTCCGAATTCATATTAATAGAGTACATTCAAACACATGATTATCAAAGAGATTGCACACGGCATACATGATATTCCCAACATCTATTGTTTATGTGTGTAATCATACAATGTTTTACTTATTGTGAGTCTTTCAGCACTACAATAGTAACTAATTATCTAAATAGTACACAAGCATTCAAATAATACGAGTATGCATAATTAATCAAGAAAGACAAGAATTGCTAAACTATTTATCTTTGAACTAAAAATAAATAAACAAAGGTCATCTTCATCCAATACAAATATTGATATAGCCTAGCATAATTTTCATAATATTACAAGAATAATGATGAAAAATTATTACTCAGAATTAGAGCTAGGCATGGTCCGGTTCGATTCGATTCGATTATCTTTATAACCGAACCGAACTGAAAATTTTGGGTATTTAGTAAGTGGAAAAGTCGGGTCCAAATATAATTATGGAACCGTTCGGGTTTTGTTCCGTTCTGTTTGGTTTGGTTCGGTTTGATTTTGTTTCATACCATAATTACATTTTAAATATTTATACCAATACTACATAAATACAATTAATAACATATTTAATCATAGTTTTTACAAATTAACGAAGTCCAATTCAAAAACATATAAATAACAAGTTGTCCAATAAAAGTAATTTACCAATGTATACAAATACCAAAAAGTAGATACTAATACTAAAATATTGGCGATCCATATCAATAATTCATTTGCTTCAGCCTTCAAGTCTACATAAAAAAAATACTTGAATTAAAAATCATAGAGATAAAATATTTTTTAATTATTATTAATACTTACCAGCTATTTGATTTAATCATCAATTGGGCCGAAAAATTGGATTTAAAAATTGATCAGGTTGGATCAAGCTAGCTAGGCTAAGGCTTGAGAGATGGAGTATCAACTAATTAGTTAATTTGTTTAGAAAAATTAAAATAATATGTTTTATTCAGTATAAAAAATCAGGAAGATTTAATTCTTCGGTTTATGGTCGAGAACCGAGAACCAAATCGTACACGTCGGTTCTCGATTCAGATACTCGTTCGGATATTTAAATTGAGAAGAACCGTCAAGTTCGGTTCGGGAGTTTTGTCCAGGCCTACTCAGAATTTATATAGAGACGAGAAGTATGTGGAAGCAATTTCTTATTCTTGATATTCAACCTAGAGTTTTAATTCTTCAAGATCTTGATGTAATTGACATTCAATTATTGCTAGATTTGATCCTCTCCCAAAATATTATGAATTGGACTTTTGTTCTTGATGAATTTTATGATATGAATGTGAATTAAGAGTTTAGAGAGAGATCTTCTGAATGTTAGCCTTTTGTCTTGTATTTATAGTTGACAAAAATAGGTCAAAATCACGTTCAAATTGAGTTCAACATTTGTATCAAAAAAGGAAAACTAGTCCATCTAGTCCCAAATAGCACCACATGAACGCATGGCATGCCTACTCGCGCACCTGCATACACACAAATCAACCATGGGTTTGGAAACCTTTGGGCATACGCAAGCTCCCATGCATGTGAGGTAATGGGGTTTTTGCTTTTAGTAATTTGGTCTCTGAATTTTTCATAATGTGCATTTTAGTCGATTCTCGTTCTTTTCAGTCATTTGCCATTCCTTTGCATCTAATTGACTTCTAGCAATCTCTAATCTTAATTTATTGGTTCGAATTTACTATTGGATATTTGTATTTTGGTTCCCAAATTTTGGATTTCGTCCATTTTCGTTCCTTTACTTAACAAACATGGTTAACACAAAATTAAGCTATAATTCATTCAAATCAATAATAAATACATTAATTTAATGGCACAGATAACTGTACAAAATACATTCATCAATAATCATTTAAGAGTGAGTGTTATAAATAGTGTAGTATTTATAAATAAACATTGTATCCTTGCAGTCTAATTGTAACTATAAATATGGGGACATTAGTTCTCAATTAATATACTCAAAATTTTATTAACTTATTTATTTTGTTCTCTTTTCTCTTTAACTTATAACATCATTCAAATATTTAGAGGGGCAATTCTTCTCTTCATAAAAGGTAGGCTATGGAGCAATAAATATATAGAAGTTTATTTGATCTCAAGTCTGATTGGAGTGCTAAAAATGTGTAAAAGTAGTGCCAAAAGTTCTCTATAATTCATTTTGGTGGTATTTATGCTACATTACTTGCATATTTCCCAAGAAAGACCATTAGTGATTAGGTGCCCTTTTGATTGGAGATTGCGAGAAACTCTTTCTAATTTAATAAAATAAAAAACTTTATTAATTCCAAATAAACTTTTATTTTTTTTATTCTCAAAATATAGATTTTTTTTTTTTTTACAGTTCATTTTTGTAATAGTGCGTTATAGTGTGCTGTATTGTGTTATATTCCTTTGCCACATGTTTCCACTATTGTCATGCTGCTACCACCACTTGTAATAAATTGTGTTACACACATATTATCGTCTATTTCCATAATCACCATCATTTGTAACATTCAGTATTACTCTAACACCACTATCACCGTCATCGCTTGTAACATTTATTATTATACCACAACCTTATCATTGTTGTCACCACCACCACTTGTAACATTCATTGTTACATGACCATCATATTCGTAATTGCTATTTTCGCCATCAACACATGTACCGTTCCATGTTACACCATCACCATCAACAACAAACTCTTTAAATACACACACCGCCACAAACAATCAAATCTGACATTGCCAACAACACCCTGACCACATCTCTTAACCAACACAAAAACAAAAACATGCACATGCACACCCACCAAACTAATCTAATTTCAGATCTGGCATCCAAAAATAAGAATTGATTTCAAATCTAAACCAAGATCTACAAGATCGTACAAAGGTGAGGTAGTAGGATGGTGGAAGGAAAAAGTAGTGTTGGTAGCGATAGCAATAACGATGACGATGGTAAAAGGAAAAGATGCAGGTGGTGGAGTGTGTAGGATGAGATGTTAGGGTGGTTGTGGTGCCGACAAAGGCAATGGTGGTGGTGGTGGTAGGCTTGTTCGATTTAAGACCGATTTTACAATAAATGTGGAATTAAATAGAATAGGTAGGATTTGTGAAACCATCCCTAAACAAAATTGTAACCCTAGTGCATAAAGTTCAAACATTCCTACGCAATTCTATTGTTTTAAAGATATGTATGTGTTGGAAACAAGCAAGTTACCAGAATTGCTCTGATAGCATTTGTTGGACTCGGAGGCGATGCAAGAATTGAAATTTAATGAACAATATAAAATATGTATGATCACAATGAAAAAAACAAAATTCAAATAAAGAAATAAGAAGAAGATTAGCAGATGAATTTATATTTTATTAAAGAAAATACATAAAGAGAAACATGAGAATTTAGCACTAAAGCTTCATTTAATCTGAATGAAGAGCCACATATTTATAAGGACATACAAAACCCTAAAAATATCATAAAGATGGAAAGATATAAAAAATAATGTGGAATAAAGGAAATAATATTTTTCCAATAAAATCACCTGAAAATAAGGAAAGAATATTTTTCAATAAAATCACGTGAAAATAAGGAAACAATATTTTTCAAAAAATCCACCCTAATTTGGGGCACAAAATCTAACAATCTCCACTTGACCCGAATCTCGGTGCAACGAACAAAACTCAAAAAATTTCTCCACCTAAAAAAATATGTTCGACTGCATTGAAATAACTAAGCTCCTCAAACAGTAACCAAAACTCTCTACCTCACGAAAACATCATCATCTCTTCGGCTTCAACAAGTGACACCAAACCCTACTCCTAGGTTCCCAAATTTTCAACTAGGAATTAAAATTGTCCAAACGGGGTCGAAGCACACCCTGTAGCAGAAACCACACACAATTCTTGATCAGAAGGCTCCTTGACACCTTCAAATACAAAGAAAGCATTTCTAACATCTCCAACACTATATCTACGCTCAATGGATTGGCCCTAGCATTTGAACTTAGTGTATCCACAGAAACCAGTGGAAAATCGAAATCACCAACACTCTCCTGAGCAATGTTTTGAATTGACCTAGAGCCCTTCACAAGAGGTATTGTACCAAATTGAATGTCCACCTCCTTGACACCTTCAAATACAAAGAAAGCATTTCTAACATCTCCAACACTATATCTACGCTCAATGGATTGGCCCTAGCATTTGAACTTAGTGTATCCACAGAAACCAGTGGAAAATCGAAATCACCAACACTCTCCTGAGCAATGTTTTGAATTGACCTAGAGCCCTTCACAAGAGGTATTGTACCAAATTGAATGTCCACCTTGGTACCAAACATGTCTAGATGTCTCTTAACTAGTTTTGTGTGCTCCTGCTAGATGTATAACTGGGACCTCTTCCGTCCCTCTAGTACAACCTGGACACCCCTTTGGACCTTCAAGACTCCACCTCCACTAGAGAACTTATACACATTCGAATCCAGGGTACTCAACGATATGATATTCTTCTTTGGGTCTGGAACTTGTCAAACCTAGCCAAGAATTCTGACTGTCCCATCCTGCAACCTTAATCTGACCCGATCAATACCAACAACCCTGCAAGATTGGTTGTTTCCCATAACAACCCCACCTTACTTGATTACACCCAAAGTATAACGCGGTGATTGTGGTACAGCCTTGGGGTTTCAATTCCACAGGGAGATGAAAAATTATTGAAAGGATACAATAACTTGAGGGTTTTGTAAATTTTGTGAAAAGAATTTATCAATTTGAACTGAAGTTTAACTATCAATATTTGATATAACGAAGTTTGAATCAATATACGAAATAGTGAAGCACCAAAATTTCCTCAATCAATTTGGATTAATCAATACCAATCACACATTCTAATACTCAATTAAAGATCTTTTATCCTAATACTTTAATTGGAAGATAAAACATTGAACACCCATTTAATTTAACCGTAATGCTATATTAATTCGAAAATCCAAATTTCCAAAAACACATAACCAGTCTGATCCATTAAAATAAGATTCAAAAGAAATTATGTACATCAAGCATATAATGGTAGAGAATCACACCAATAGGATAATAGAAATTGGAATTCAATCAATACTTCAATTCTTCAATGGAAAGAACATAATTAGATCCGTGAAAAACTTAATACCAATTAAATAAATTTCAAAATACATTCATAAAACAAGAAATTTAAACCCTATAATTGTTTATCAATGAAAAAAAATTACATACATGAAATGACATTAAAATCACCGATACCAATTGAGTTCGTTCGTAACTTCACAAGAATTCTCTAGCCTTCCATGGAGTTTTTTTTGTGTCAAAAGATGAGAAGAATTGTGTCTAGATTCATTTCCCCATGTTCTAGAGTGATTTTGACTTATAGAAACGTGTGAAAACGTGTTTCCATAAGTGGTAGCATCAATATAGGAAGCTGAAAATTCGGCCCCGAAGGATAACCATTTTCTTCACTGGATAGTTTACAATATTTTGGCCATAACTTTCTCTCCCGATGTTCGATTGAGGTGATTCAAGTTGCATTGGAAAGCTAACACAAAGAGATACAATTTTGATATATAGGATTTTTCAAAATTCAGTAGTTTACTTGGTCAAAAATTGATCTCAATCTCTGACTGAAAATCTAGAACATTCTTGTGCAATTGGATTTTGATTTGTGAATATGTTATGGTCATATTTCACTTTTTTTGACTTCAGATTGCACCAATTAACTCCTAACTTTCTCAAATCATCATTGAGTTGACCATCCTATCTTTGGATTATTTGCAATTTGGCCCCTAAACTTTCACTTTTTTCTATTTTGGTCATTTTTGCTATTTTCTTTTAAATTTTACCTTTTCTACCAAAATGCAACCTAAATCAAAACATAAGTATAATGAATGCATTTTGATATCAAATAATCACAGAACACAATATTTAAGAGGGAAAAATATTATATTTTACGCTCTTATCACACCCCCAACCTGCTTATTGTTAGTCCCTAGAATTTCAATGCAAAATAAGCAAATGACTTATTAGACTGTGATGCAAGTGAAATTATTAAGTTCCAACTTAATCCTTGGTTCAATTCTTGGGGTTCAAGATCCAAAACCAGGTTAGTATTGGCGTTCTTAAGTTCCGCATTAATCTCATTGTGGGTTTCGTAGTTTCCATTGCTACGGGGTTCACATCAGTTGGTATAAGAGCTTTGGCTCCAATTTAATCAGGTTATATCCTTTGTTTTCTAATTTTTTTTACAATTCCTTGTGTTCTTGTGTCCAGAAGGGTTTTTTTTTTTTTTTTTTTTTTTTTTTTTTTTTTTTTTTTTTTAAAAAATTTTTAAAATTATTTTTTCTTCTCTCTTTTTTTTTTTTTTTTTTTTTTTGTTTTTCCTTATCTGATACCTTATCACCCTTATTTTAAATTTAAGAATTACAAAATATTCATTAATATTTGAAGAGAACTTACTTTCCTTGTTTGAAAATAGTGACTAGCATTATAAGTTATTAAGCGGACGAATGACGATTCGAATAGAATTACATTTTATATTAATCAATCGTGTTTAGTTGTAAAGGAAGACATATTAAGTTAGTGGCCACAATCAAAGTTGCAAAAAAATTATAAAAAATATAAAGGCATTTGATATCTTATTATAGTTGTTTTCTATACGTCTTCATTCCTAAGATCCTTAGTATTAATTTCAATCAAAATATCTAAATATCTTCAAAAATGATTCAATAAGTTTCATTATTTCATCCCAACATCCATTTTATGACCAAGTCCGTCATCCTTTTCATCTCCAACATTATTTTCATCCATTTTATCTCGAACAATACTTTCATTACTATTTTGCTCATCACAACAAAGTACATTTTTACATTTAAAGAATTTATCCAAAACGGATACAAACAATCAATTAAAATAATCAATTCAGGTAATCGAAAGGGAAAATTCAACCAATATTTAATACTAATAATCAATTCAAATAAACAGAATTCAAAAATGTAAGTCAAATTGGACAAAATCATTTGAGGTGCATTCTATATGCATAGTTTAAAAATCATTCCATACGACACAAATCATTCCAAACCCATTCAAATCAATTTGACACAAGTCAATGTACAAAATTAAAAAATCATTCATGAGTATAAATCGGATAGAATGAAAATAAACTAAAATATAATATTCAAGCCCATTTTTCTTTATCGCTTTGAATTTTGTTAAAAAAAAATTGAAATTATAAGTTACCATCGTCTGCCTACTGATTACTTTTTCAATTTTTAAAGGCAAAATAACTTAAGTTGATTGTGTCTTAAGATCCAACGAGTGAACATTGTGCTAGTGTTACAGTGGTAGATTAGGCTAGCGATGTCATAACGACAATCATTTTGCATCAATGTTAGAATTAATTGGGAGAAAAATGTAAATTTAGTTATTAGTTGGAAATTTAATTGGAAAGAGAAGATTTGTAGTAGATGTGGTAATTTGTGGAAAATTTTGAAGAATTAGTAGGGTTAGAGTTTTGATAATAAGGGTGAGGAAGAGAGTCGCGAGTTAGTGAGAGAAAATGCTAGATCTGGTGTGATTTTGTCAAAATAAAAAAAAAATTAAATTAAATTCCCCAAAAGTTGAGAGGTCAATAACCTCGCTTCCATGACTGCCCCTTTCCTTCACCAGTGATCACCTATTCTTTTTTTAATAAAGATATCCATGCATTCTTAGTAACCTTTTAGGGTCCACTGATGAAGGTCGATGGGGGTTAAGAGTTTCTCAACTATATATATATATATAAGGGGCATAAACCTTACCTTTGAAAAATTAACAATGCAACAAGTGAATAAAAATAAAATTAAATTAAAGCATTAAATAGGGAAGTGCTACTTTCCTGTACAAAGAATTAATGTAAAAAATGAATCCTAAGCTACAAACCTCTAAAGTTGGGAAGTCCATGTCTGTCGATCTGCACCAATATCCTAATCTATCATGGTAGGTTAGATGGTCTATACTCCTATTAGTGTCGATGATCTCAACCCTTTGAAGCAAGCGAGTTTGCAACCTGGTTTCCCTTTCTGTAGATGCGGGAAATCATGTCTCCGTCGAAGGAGATGAGGTCTTTGATCTGTTTAAGAGTACCCTGAATCTTCCATAGTCCTCCGTCCCTGGTGATGCAGTTAATAGCCACAGTCAAATTTGCCTATACACAAATAACTGATAACCCAATTCCTCTGGCCAATAGAATCACATCCAGTATAGCTCTAAGCTCGGCTTCCAAAATTAAACATAGGCCATACAATGCTGAGAATGCTCAAATGCAGTGTCCTATATGGTCAAACGATGTACCCACCACTCACAAACCCATCCTTGATGCATCCATTAGCATTGATCTTGTAAGGTCCCACTGGTGGAGTGCGCCAAACAACCATAATAGGTGGTGACGGAGGAGGGAAAGTCATAGAAATACCAAAGAGTGCTGTAAGTATTAAGTCTCCTCACCAGTGCACAGCTCTAAGAAGTCTCCCCATATGAAGGAAAGAGACCATGAGGTATATACTCCAAATAATTCATCTAGCCATCATGCAAATCTCTGTATGCTTCGCATCATTTCTCTCGGTCCATAAAAACCAAAATATTAGTAAAGGAATGATAATGCGAATATGTCCACAACGAATGTACTGTCCAAAATACCTCCATCTCTGGAACCATTGTCTGACTCCTTCTCCCGATCTCATAGGTATCTGAAAAATATCCACAAAGTGTTGCAATACCTGATCGGAGATATTGCAACCAGTGAAGATATGACTGATGGTCTCAATCTCAAAACAACACTGACATAGAGAGACTAACTGACACCAATCCTCCTAACTAACTACATCTACTGGAATGAGATCATGCCATAATCTGCATCAAAAAAATGAAATAGAGGTTGGGAAATGGAGCTACGTAGTAATCGATACAAGCCCTGAGAATGGTAAACCGAGCAGATTAGCTGCCATGCTGATTTGGAAGTAAATCTACCATCCAAAGTAATCCTCCAAACAATATGGTTTGGGGCATCTACACATATAGGTATCGCGCCTATTTGCTTCGCCATGTGAGGAGGAAGGGCCTAAAATAATTGTCCAAAATCTCACCCAGTGTCATCAAAAAAATCCTACACCCTTGCAAGTGTGTGATAGGGAATAGGGATGCCAGTATAGTATTACCCATTCAGCAATCATGCCAAAAGAACATCTATTCTGGGCCAAAGTGTGATGCAACGTATGGCTCAATGTGTGGTACAACTCTTTTCAACCTTTTCGAGGGAGAAGATGCCAAATAGAAAAGCGCTGCAAGTAATGGATGACCATAGAATATTTGCCCAATAAGAACTGATCCCAAACAAAATTCTGAGACCCAAAATAACGACCAAAACTTCATAGAGAAAGTGTCCATCACATTCTGTAGTCTCCTGAATCCTAGTCCGCCCTCATTGTTGGAAGGCAAATCTCCTTCCAACTCTTCTAGTGTAATCGTCGTGCCTGATCCTTGGAATCCCATAGAAATGAATAAATACAAAAATAAATAAATAAATAAAATCTCATATTAATATAGATAATGTCATGGACGGTTTCAATGGAAACATGACTTAGCAACAAACTCAATTATAATTATAGCAAATTTTACATAAATTCAAATTCATTCTGTCAAATTAACCGGGCCCAAATATAGAAACACGATTCATTTAAAATTAGAATAAAACTCTTTATACAATTATTATTAAAAATTATGATTGGAAACATTAATGTTGTCAAAATTTGGACCATTAATTTAAAAAGTAGTTTTAATATTGAAGAATGTGAGGTTGTGAAGTGTGTGTTGCCAACTAAAATAATAAAAAAAAAAAAAAAATTGTATAAGTAGCAAGATTGTGAAAATAAACATCAAACAACAAAAGAATGTAATAATCCACTCAAATTAGACATGCCTTAGTTTCCATTAAAAAATTTATACAATCAAAACAATCCACTCAAATTAACACATCTGGAACAACCCAAAATTTTTCTTTAAATTATTAGAATGTATCGTAAAATAAAACTTTTGTAAGAGATAATTTTTCTTAAACTTACAATAATAATAATAATAATAATAATAATAATAATAATAATTGATCATAAACAGTTAATTATATTCGTAAATCATAATCATTTCTTCTTTAATATACCATTAGAGACTCGTTCCAAATTCCAATGCCTCCAACTTCAATTATCTGAAGGAAAAAATCATAAATAATGAGATAAAATCCCAATAAGTGAGTCATATAAATAGTAATTCATATTTAAAAATTAAAAATTCTTATTGTATATAAGGAGACACAAGGATTAGAAATTGAATTTAGGTGAACATAATCCCCGTACATAATCATAACATACACAGGGAGACGTGAATTAAGAACCGTACTTTGTTGCTATAATTTCAATACGTAGCGCTAATGAACTCCAATCTATTGAACTTAAGCATATAGGACACATTTCATATTCATAAATCGAATTTCATACATTTGTATTATGAAAAACGATTTAACATACAACATATGACTATACTTATTGAATTTATACACTTACCCAGGCCAATAAATTGGAGTATTTATTAGTGATTTGAATAAATTATAGCTTAATTATGTGTTAATTATATTTTTTAGGTTAGACTCAATGCATGGTGAAATTAGAAGAAATGAACGAAAGATGAGCAAATTGAAAGAAATTCAAAGTATGGGGACCAAAGTGTAAATATCCAATGGGTTATTATTTGGACCATAAAAGATACTTTGAAGATTGTTAGTATCAATTGAATGCAAATTGAAGTTAAAAGGGAACGGGATATGAACATAATATTACCATAAATCGACTTCTGTTCATATAAGATATCTTTCAGATTTTTAGTCAATTTGAGACTCATTTTTTTGATAGAAAATGTTCAAATTGGAAGAAGAATTGTAGCTCTTTGATCTAAAAGCTATTGTAAAAGTGAGTATTTAAAAAAAAAAAAAATACACACACACACACACACGGTAAGAGATACATGTATATTCTTATTAACATAATATAAATATAAAATGATATAGAATACCGACATTTCTTAGATTTAGAGCAAATTGGTCGCGATATCCAATAGCTCAAGGAACTTCATAAGAATTCTTATATCCTATAGGATTTACATATTTGATCAAACGGACTACCCCGTAGAATTTAACATATTTGACTTAACGATCCATTCCAAATAATTTAAAATAGAAATTAATCTGAATGCCTTAGAGTATTTCATATCAAAATCTATATAAAAATATCAAAAAAAAAAAAAAAGAATTTACCACTTGCAAAAAATATTTTTACCTCAATTGTCACCAAAATTCTAAAATTGTGACTTAAATATATGGTATAAAAAAATATATAGATTTTATATGAAAATTGAATATGAATTTGTAAATTTCTTGAGACAAAATACGTTCATCTTGAAAAACTATATTTATAATTTTAAAATGTAACTTCCAATCCAATCAAACAACGTTCAATTTTTAAAATAATTCAATCAAAACGTTTTTTGGAGATAAATTAAGAATTTATGAGTTTAATAAACTTAATTGTCATTATCAATATTATTAGTTATATTAAATTCCAATATCACCTTTTCATTTTCCACAGTAACTAGGGCTGGACCCATAAATCGAAAATCGCACAACCCGACCCTACCATAGTCGGGTCGGTTCGGATCAGAATAATAACGGATTGTTCGGGTTCAAACAATTAGAAAATTACTTGCAGTCGGTTCGGTTTATACTAGAAGCGGGTCGGTTCAAGTTCAAATATGAAATGTAATACCCATTTGTATTAAAAGAAAAAGAAAACCCACTCTCCACCCCTTGTATGCGAGTGATCGGTGTACGTGTATCATCACTCTGCGAGGAAATAGTGGCCAATAGCCAGTTGACCCGGCCATTTTTTCAAAGAGGCCTTTGACCAATTAAAAAAAAGCAAAAATATTGAAAATCAAGAGAAATCCAAATTTACCCTTACTATTTAAAGAAGAAAGAGAAGATAGTAAGGAACATGTGTTGATTTTTGGAAAAAAGCATGATTTTTGGGTAAGGAAAATAGCTTGGGAGGAGGAAAATGGAGTAGAGATCGTCGAAAATGGAGTTTTCGACGATCTCCACAAAGGAGACGCTTAGCCCAGCTGATTGGGCCATTTAGGCATGCCCAGACTCAACTGGGCCATCTGGGCTAGTCAACTGTGCCCAGACGACCCAGTCAATTGGGTCGCCTGGGCGCCCAGTTGACTGGGCCGTCTGGGCACCCAGTTAACTGGGTCGTCTGGGCAGTCAACTGGGCTGCCTGGGCCGTCTGGGCCGACCGTTGGAGGCCCAGATTTTTTTTTAAAATTAGTTACTTATTTATTTCCTTTAATTTTTTAAGTTAACTATTTATTTTAATTACTTATATTGTGTTGTCTAATATTTAATTATTATTTGAATTGTTTAATTTTAATGTATATTATGTATTTAAAATTATTTCTTTGAAATGTTTAATATAAATGTTTTATTATTTATCTAAATATTTATTATTTGTCAATTTAGTTTTGCTTACTTATTTTATGTTAAGTAATAGTAAAAAAAATTAAAACAAATAATTAAATATTAAATAAGTAATATACATAAAGAACTAAAATAAATATTTAAACATCTGTAAAATAATAAATAAGCAATTAAATAAGAAAATTAAAATATCGATCAAATTAAATTTCTGCAAAGCAATTAAAATAAATTTATAAATATTAAATAAGCAATATGCATAAAGAATTAAAAAAAGTATTTAAACATTAATTAAAAATAAATAATTAAATTAAGTGTTAGTAAAATAATTAAAATAAGCAATGAAAATATTAAAATAAATGATGAAAATAAGTGTTAGTAAAAAAATTAAATGAAATAATTAAATATTAAATAAGTAATATTCATAAGGAATTTAAATAAATATTTAAACATTCATAAAATAATAAAAATAAGCAATTAAATTAGAAAATTAAAATATCAATCAAATTAATTATTTGTAGAGCATTTAAATAAATATCAATAAAGAATTTAAATAAATATTTAATCATTTTTTATTTTTTAATATTGAATTTAATTGTTTATAAATATTTCATGAATTATGTAAATTGTTTATTTAAGTAAAATAATTAATTTTTTTATTTCATTTTATTTAAAATATAAATAATGAAATAAATATAATAAACAATTGAATATTCAATAAACAATTCAAATAAATGAGAAATTAATATAAATAATTAAATGAAGTAAATAAATATGAAATAAGTTTACTATTAAAATAAGTAATTAAATATTAAACAAACAATATACATAACCAATTAAAGTAATTAATGAGATATTTAAATAAATAATAAATTAAATATTTAATAAGTAATTTAATAAATCAAATAATACTTTAATTGTTATGTATATTATTTGTTTAATATATAATTCTTCATTTTATACTTTATTTGTTTATATAAATATTTCACGAATTATGTTAATTAATTATGTATATTTTTTATTTAAATAAAAAATAAATAACTAATTGAAATAAATTAAATAAATATTAATAAAATAATTAAAATAATGAATTGAAATAATAAATAACTAATTGAAATAAATTCAATAAACAAGTAACTTAAATGTTAATTAAGCAATAAAAATAATTTATTAACATAAATAACAAATAAATATAAATAATAAAAATAAGTAATTAAATATTAAATAAACAATTGAAATAAATAATTAGAATTTAAATATTAGTTAAATATTTTAAATGAACAATAAATATAAAAAGAAGTAATTTAAATAAGTAATTAAATATTAAATAAACAATTGAAATAAATAATTAACATTTAAGTATTAAATAAATAATTTAAATGAACAATTTAAATAAATAGTTAACAATTAAATATTTAATACACAATTTAAATAAGTAAATAAACTATTTAATTTTCAAATATTATGCTCTATCTATTGTCTCTTATACAAGGTCCAAATATTTTAAATTTTACAAGATGAATTACCATTTGTATGTCGCTATGAGACAGATTCCCGACAAAGTTATGTTGAACTATAATTTTATCAGCTTCGCATTAGTTCTAGATTTGTTGGATGAGGAGCGCGAAAACCTGTTACATCGATCCTGCTTATGACGATAACTTTGGCACGGTTAGGAGATGCATTCAATGAATGCGACGATATGTTTAACAAGTTAAAGTTGGGGATATTTATACTAGAGAGCATACTGAGGTGTCATCACAATAAGACGTCGATCGACGTCTTTCATTTGAAAGTTGTTGATGACATTGACACATTCAACAACTATCCATGGGGACAAAGCTGATAGTTATCAGCTCTCCTCAACGATCCTGGGGTACGTTTTATTCATTTGTGATTTATATTGTACGTCATTTCGAAATTTCGATGCATGGTCATTAACTCGGTGAACATTTAAATAATAATTAAATGATTATTTGAATGATAAATAATTAAATGATTATTTAAATGATAATAAATAACTAATTGAAATAAATTCAATAAACAAGTAACTTAAATGTTAATTAAGCAATAAAAATAATTAATTGACATAAATAACAAAGAAATATAAAAATTTTAAATTTTACAAGATGGATTGTCATTTGAACACCGCCATGAGACAGATTGCTAACAAAATTGCGTCTAACTATAACTTTGCCAACTTTGCATTAGTTATATATTTGTTGGGTGAGGAGCATGTAGACCTGTTACACCGATCCTACTTATGACGGTAACTCTGGCACAGTTAGAAGATGCATTCAAGAAATACGACGATATGTTTGACAAGTTGAAGTTGGGGATGATGTTTATACTAGAGAGCATACCGAGGTATCATCACAAGAAAACGTTGATCGGCGTCTTTCATTTGGAGGTTGTCGATGACATTGACACATTCAACAACTATCCATGGGACAAAACTGACAATTATCAACTCTTTTCAACAATCCTGATGTACATATTATTCATTTGTGATTTAAGTTGTACATCATTTCGAAATCTCGATGCATGCATGGTCATTAACTCAGTGAAATGTTAATATGTCAGCTTAAATTGCTCACTGAGCTGACACCGTTGATCAAAGAGGAGGGTCAAAGTTATATCTGAGGAGATACGGTCTGCAGGCGATAAAGATCCCAGACAGTGACAGAAAATAGCAGAGATGGTGACAGGGAGGGTGGCGGTGGAAGGGTGGGGATGTATACAGATGTTTCATCAGAATCGTTATGAATGTCAGTGGAGATGGAAGAGGTGCCGATGGTGGGGACGAAATAATTGTAAATATTTTTTAATTTATGAAATAATTGTATATATATTGTAAAATTTCTTTAAATAAGGTAATGAAATATTAGATACATACTACACACAACCAATTAAGATAATTTATAAATGAAATATCTAAATAAGAAATTAAATTAAATATTAATTTTTCATTTAATTAAGTGATTAAATAAATAATTAAACAACGTAATTAAATATTTAATAAATAATATACATAACTATGCCTAAGAGGACCCCCAACTTGGCAGATAATTTAAAACGTAAGTATTTTTTTTAAAACGTTTATAATATTTTAATTTTTATGTAATTGTATAATAAATAATCAATTACTCTTAATTACATATATAACACACTATAAATAAAGAAAATTGAGGAAATCAGTGACATATTATAAATAGAGAGTGCATACAATTTAAGTAGTTATTACATATTCGTCGGGTCAATTTTTACATAATCAATAACATACTATAAATAGAGAAAATTGAGGAAACCAATAATATATTATAAATAGAGAGTACATATGATTTAAATAGATATTACACATCCGTTGGGTAGAGAGTAACATACTATAATCAAGAACTTCTCACTTGACTTCATTTAGTAGAAGAAATATATTTTCGGCATTCTTGAATAATGTTCGATGTCTTGAAAATGTGATCGTGCTTAATATTCGACTTCCATCTCTGTTAGATATTCTCATGCATCATGTGATTTATATTCTAGTTAAATATTAAATAAATAATATATGAAACCAATTAAGATAATTAATTAATGAGATATTTAAAGAATAAATTAAATTTAGTATTAATTTTGTATTCGAATAAGTGATTAAATAAATAATTAATTAAAGTAAAGAAATATTAAATAAACAATGTACATAACCAATTAAGATAATTAATTAATGAGATATTTAAAGAATAAATTAAATTTAGTATTAATTTTGTATTCGAATAAGTGATTAAATAAATAATTAATTAAAGTAAAGAAATATTAAATAAACAATGTACATAACCAATTAAGATAATTAATAAAGAAATATTTAAATGAGAAATCAAATTCAATATTGAATAATTCTACATATACTAATTTATAAGAATGTCCATAATATATATGTGAAATTTTACGAGTAAAGGATCAAAAAAACTGTTTTTCAACTCTCCAATAATATTATGACACTTGTACATTATGGTATAATGTTTTTATTTAAACAAGCAATTAAAATAAAATAATTAAATATTAATGACTAATAATATACATAACCAATTAAGATAATTAATTACTGAAATATTTAAATAATTAATTAATATTTAAAAATTAATTTTTTATTCAAATAAGTGATTAAAATAATAATTAAATAAGGTAATGGAATATTAAATACTTAATATACACAATTAATTAAGATAATTTATAAATGAAATATCTAAATAAGAAATTAATTAAATATAAATTTTTTATTTAATTGAGCGATTAAATAAATAATAAACAAAGTAATTAAATATTAAATAAAGAAATACATAATTAACTAAGATAATTAATTAATGAAATATTTAAATAAGAAATTAAAATAAATACTAATTCTTTTATTTAAATAAGTGATTAAATAAATAATTAAATAAAGTAATTAAATTTTAAATACATAAAACCAATTAAGATAATTAATTAATGAAATATCTAAATAAGAAATTAAATTAAATATTAATTTTTTATTTAATTAAGCGATTAAATAAATTATTAAACAAAGTAATTAAACAATAAATAAATAACATACATAACTAATTAAGACAATTAATTAAAGAATTATTTAAATAAGATATTAAAATAAATATTATTTTTTTTTATTTAAATAAGTGATCATTTGAATAAAGTAATTAAATATTAAATAAATAATATACATAACCAATTAAGATAATTAATAGAGAAATATTTAAACGAGAAACCAAATTAAATATTAATTTTTTTATTTGAGTAGGTGTTTAAAATAAATAATTAAATAAGGGCCAATTAAGATAATTAATTAATGAAATATTTAAAAGAGAAATCAAAATTAAATATTAATTTTTTATTTGAATAAGTGTTTAAAATAAATAATTAAATAATTTATTAAATATACATAATCAATTAAGATAATAAATTAATAAAATATTTAAATGAGAAATTAAATTAAATATTAATTTTTTATTTAAGCAAGTGATTAAATAAAGAAATTAAATATTAAATAAATAATATACATAATCGATTAAGATAATTAATTAATGAAATATTTAACAAGAAAGTAAATTTAATATTAATTTTTTTAATTTGAGTAATTGTTTAAAATAAATAATTAAATATAAAGTGAAAAGTGAAAATTGTTTGATTTTTTAATTTGTAACTTAAGGGTATTTTTGTCTTTTGAAACAAAATTCTATCTTTGTAATTGTATAAACTACTAAAGGACAATTTTGTCTTTTACTCAATAAAAAGCTATTTTGGTGATAGGCAAAGGTTTTTGCTTAAAGTGAAAAAATGCCACTTTGACTTGGCCAAACTAAAAATTACCCCACTCTGCCTGCTATTCTCTTCGGTAAGAACTCGAAAAAAGTCATCTACTCGGGGTAATTTTTAGGGTCTATAAAATAAATAATCAAAACTCAAAAAAAATAAAATAAAATAAAACCTTATTCTCAAATTTGAAGAATAAATTTTTTATCAAATTCACATTCTGTTATCAAATCCTTCATCTGTATTAATTTACTAATGGGATGTTTGAGGCCAAATAAAATTTTTTTTTTGAACAAATCAAGATTTATTAATTCATTTATTTCATAATAAATAAATAAATCTTGAGGGGGCATTTGTAGAGATAAAAAAAATAATAAATAAAAGAAAATAAATCAAATGGATTGGGTCGATTTAAATCACTAGCCCAATTAAATTTAAGTCTAATAATGTTCATAAAATTCCAAAGGCCCAGATCACATTTTAAATAAATAAACAAACAAATAAAATAAACAAACAAAATAAATAAAATCATAATTACTCAATTATCTCTTTTAATTAAATATAATTGGGTAATTACCAAAATTAGCACAAATTTTCTCCTATAAATAGGACCAATGGTCCATAAAAGAAGGGAGGGCTGAAGACGAAGCAAGAAAGAAAGCAGAGAACGCCACGAAATATTGAAGAAATTCCAAGGCCGAAAGAAGGGAATAAATCCTCTCAAACTTAAGCTTGGTGAACCCCAAAAAGATTAAAATCTTTTTCGAATCAAACAGGTTCATATCAAGTACAAGAATATCAAAGTCTTCTTCAAATCAAATCAAATTTGAGTTCAAGTCCAAGTCTCAAGATTGAAGTTTCAAACAAGTCAAATATCGACAAATCAATTTTTCAACAAATTCTCGACGATCGGGATTCAAATCACGTGGCCCCTCGTCTTCAAATATTCAAATCATTAATCAGAGGATTTTTGTAATTTTGTAATTATGAGAAGGTCAACGTCACTTGTAAATTCAAAATATAATTTGTAAAGATTTATGTATTTTAATATACGAAACTTCGTTGTACAACTATAATTTAAATCAATCAATTGTAATTATATATAATTATGCATATATAGACGTAAGTAATTGTAGTAATACTGTATTTGAAAACAGTTAACCATAATTATATATAATTATACATACATAGATGCACGTAATTATGGTAACAATATGATTTAAATCAATCGATCGTAATTATATATATTTTTTTAAAGTAATTATAATGCATTTTATATCCTAATCCAATTTATATTTAGTATATAGTATGAGATTATACATAATAACATAATAAATCAAATTTTACCGTTTTGATTTTGAATTAACCCTAGTTTGGTGAGGATTAAAATCATATTGTTAGTAAATATTGATAAACATTGATGAGAAATATGATTGAGAAGCAATAAATATCAAGAAATGTATGATTAAAATTAATTATTAATTTTAAATTAACTCAAACAGGGCTTAGTATTGTCCGATAAATCAGACCGCAGATGCCATCAAAAGTCGGATAGCTAGTGGTGCATTCGAAAGGGCAAATATTTTCAAGAGGCATGAAATATCTTAATGAAGCGTGCACACTATCTCCATCAAAATTTCGAAAATTGACAATTTGGTTGGTATTGAAATGTTTGGAAGTGGGTCCACGTCTAAGTGCCCATTAATATTAAAACATGGACACCAAGAGCGGCTCCCTGTTGTGAAATCAAATTTTACACGTGTTATCATATAAATTGTATTTTAGTACAAATACTATCGAATAAGATCAGAAACTTTCTGGATAATTATTGGGTCGATACTTGATAAAATTGACTAGACAAATGGGTTTCTTCATTCTTTTTTAATATAAGTCAAAATTACATTAGGAATAAATTATAACTTTCTCGAATCATAGAGTTAGCTAACAGATCTCTAGTTAAAAATGATAAAATTTTCGTAATTTTAACTTGTCTTATATCTTTTTCCTTTCGATAGTGAGCAAGGCGAAAATGACGAATATAGTCTTGGCTTCATTTTTTTTTTTTTTTAATTAAAGACTCTCTTATTCATTCGTTATCTCTATCTCCCTGTCTTGCTTGGTTCTTTACAAGAAGAACCCCATTTAAAACCATGACTTTTTAGTTTCTTTATCGTTTGACATCACTTGGAAATTAAAAAATGAATGGATGGGAAAATGTGTGTTATTTTAAAACTGATCATTCATGCTACGACATATGGTACAATGTCAAACTTGATATCAAATAAAATGTACATTTAGCATGATTGACTTTTAAATAAAGTTATAGTATCATTAAGGTCAAACCCTAACCTTGAGGGCCCCTCACCGTCCGTCCCTAGAGTTTTGTGAGGGAAGTAAATCGCGGGATGTGTCCCAACAGGCCAGGAAATAAGAGCTACCTATACATTGCGCCTACAAGAAGTCCAATTTCATGTTTCAGAAATTAAACCCCCACACTGCGGATGCCAGTAAGGCGTGAGATAACCTCACTCCTGCCCTTTGCACCATTAGGCTATGCCCCAGAGGGCAAAAAGTTATAGTATCATTTACTACTGAATATGTCGTTAAAGTGATCACCGAAGATTCTTTCAACTATAATGAAATATTACTCCTTCAATCCTACAAAAATAGACTTATTTCTATTTTCATACATGTTAAATAATGCAATGAATAAATTTGGAAAAATAAATGTTTCGTATTTTTTTCTAATATACCAATGCATTAAATAATGACTTAAATAGGAGCAATTTATGTTTAATGATAACAAAACACATTAAATAGGGGCATATAAAAAAAATTAAAAAATAACTTTATTTTCAACAAGGAAAGTGACTTATAATTTAGAACAAATGAAAAAGGAAAGTAAACATTTTTATGGAACGAATAGAGTAATAACTGTGGACACGTTGGAATCTGAAAAATCTCCTTGTAGGAATAATAGAATTGAATAGTTTTCATTCACGTGCTTATCTTTGGAGAACATATTCTTCTATATTTTGAGAAGTGGGTGACTGGGTGCCTATTTTTATTTTATTTTTTATTTATTCGAAAGAGGATCTTTTACAGTTGGAGAATAGACAATATATACTCAAGAGACAAGGCAATGATTCATACAAAAAGAACAATTTGTGCCAGAATTTTTTCCCTAAAATGGGCTGAGTTCCTGGCTTTTGGCATCACAAATAAGTTTAGTAAATTAATTGAAAAATCTATCCCAATTTATACTTATTAGTGCGGATTTAAACCATAATATAATTTGGTGTTGAATCACTTCATCAAGTTTAACATGATTTCAGAGCAACTAAAATCAATTATTCAAGACTCGTCACTATCTACGTATGAAAATTTATTGTCAGTTTTTTAACAGAAAATGTGAAGAGTGCGTTGAAAACTAAATTTTAACAAATCAACATATTCGATTTCTTTCAACTTAAGCTTTAAGGAGGAGTTGATTTAACATAGTACCAAAACTTTATAATATCAAGTCTCACCTTTACCTTAAAGTTGCACGCATATCAAATATTCGAATTACGAGTGTTTTCAAGACTTTACATTTCTCATTTGATGTTACCAAAA